>NC_142883.1:13718181-14027500 GCF_051225735.1 Oryctolagus cuniculus
AGTGGAGGATGGCCCAAGTGCTTGGGCCCTGCACCCCATGGGAGACCAGGAGAAGCACCTGGCTCCTGCCATTGGTATGCCGGCCGCAGCTCGCAGGCCGCGGCGGCCATTGGAGGGTGAACCAACGGCAAAGGAGGACCTTTCTCTCTGTCTCTCTCTCTCACTATCCACTCTGCCTGTCAAAAAAAAAAAAAAAAGATAAAAGTTGTGTATTTTATCAATTCCAAGCCATTTTTTTCCCACAGACTGTCTCTGAAATTGGTACGCATCTTACCATCAGTACCTGGGTGTCTCTGGGTGCATCCATCCTAAGCTGTGCCTTTGCACATTTCCCATCTCTATAAGGGCCAGTGGTGCCCCCTGCTGCCTCCCTTGCTGCACTGTACCCTGCCCCTGCTCCAGGATCATGGAGGGGGGGCTCTTGGGCTGCCGTGGTCACCAGACCTGAAGCTGGAACTCTAGAGACAAGTGCAGGTTAACTCCCTCATCATAGCTCATCTTGTTAGCTTCCCACACTCACTCACCTGAGTCCTCGGGCAGGGGGAGGCACCACCACAGGAAGTTCCAGGAAGGCGGTGCAGTGGAGCGCTGCTGGTGTCCCGCCCATGACAGTGTGCATCTCTACTGCTGCCATGTGAGTTAACCTGCACTTGACCCTGGAGTCCCAGCTTCAGGTCTGGTGACCATGGTTGCACCCTGCCTTGGTGCACCTGCTGGCCTGATATTGGATTCTAACGTCTTGTTTGCCATACTAGTGGGTCTTTACCCTGCATGTTTCTGTCCCAGCTCCAGATCTCCAACAGGCGCCTCCAGAAACCAGAGCCCTCTCCAGCTGCCTGGATGCCCCAGTTCTACCCATGGTGCTCTCTGCTGCCCCCACCTGGTTGAGCCCACCACCTGCTCTTGTCTCAGGCAGAGGAAGTGCCCTCCAGGGCTTTGAAGGGATCACCATGGGCATTTTAAACTCTTTCCAATTCTTCCGTGGTGTTGAAAAACAGCATTCCTAGCTCCACCCACAAAATGCCAACTGTGCCTTCTAGATTTTTTTTTAAGATTTATTTATTTATTTGAAAGTCAGAGTTACACAGAGAGAGGAGAGACAGAGAGAGAGGCCTTCCATCTGCTGGTTCACCCCCCAAATGGCCGCAAGGGCTGGAGCTGCACCAATTTGAAGCCAGGAGCTCCTTCCGGGTCTCCCACACGGGTGCAGGGGCCCACAGACTTGGCCCATCTTCTACTGCTTACCCAGGCCATGGCAGAGAGCTGGATGGGAAGTGGAGCAGGCGGGACTAGAACTGGCGCCCATATGGGATGCCGGCGCTTCAGGCCAGGTGTTAACCCGCTGTGCCACAGTGCCGGCCCACCTTCTAGATCTTGAGAGGAGCAAACAGGAAAGAAACTGCCCCTTCATGTTTCCACTGCCCCCTGGGGGAACAAATAGCAAGATAAATAGAAGGTAAGGCTGAGAAGACCTTCCAAAGGGGGACAGACCTGTTTAGGGTCTGGATCCCGGGGTACAGTCTGCGGACCAAACTGCACTTCTCCGTCAAAGACTCCTGCAGCGTTCTCCACCCTGCTGCACGGCCTATACGGACCCCATTGAGGAGCTCCCGCGCACCTGGTTTCTGGTTGGTGGGAATCCAGAGAAGAGATTAAGAAAAGTGCAAGAGGGGTCGGCGTTCAGTGCAGCAGCTTGGGGTGCCTATGCCCCTATCAGCGTGCCTATGTCCCAGCTACACTGCTTCAGATCCAGCTTCCTGCTCATGCGCACCATGGGAGGCAAACGTGATGGTCAAGCGGTTGGGTCCCTGCCACCCCTGTGGGAGACCTGGATTGAGCTCTGGGCTCCTGGCTTTAGTCTAGCTGAAACCTATTGCAAGATTTGGGGTGTGTGTGTATGTGTAACAGTGAGTGGGTGATCTCTGTCTCTTCACATTTGAAATAAATAAATTTAAAATTTAAAAAAAAGATCAGGGTCATTTATTCCCTCAGCTTCCTCCAAAGAGGTCATCGTGGCCTGGCTGGCCACTAAAAGTCATCTTGTCTACCTTGCTGTCTCTGCCCCAGGCTCCGGGTCCTTTCCCTCCTCGTGTCTTCCCTTCAGCACAGGGGAAGACAAGTTTAGCTGCTACCGGTCCCGGGGGTACACAGGGCCCTCCCATGTAGCAAATATTCCATCTGTCGAACCCTCCTTGCATTATCCTAGCTCGGTTGTGCCTTTTCCTTCAGACCCCAAGCACCATGGTTTTCTGAGACACACACTGTGGGAGCTACAAACAGGGCCACACAATGAGTAACTGTGTTGTTTGGGTTCCCACTTACACCTGCTGGTGAGGAGGGACCTCCAGTCCCACCGAAGTCTGTGCACGCTGGGACCATCGATGTGGCATAGTGGGCTAAGTCACTGTTTGCATTGTATCTCATGGTCAACTCCTAGTTGCTCTGCTTCCCTTACAGCTTCCTGCTAACTCACCTGGGAAGACAGTGGAAGATGGTAGATGGTCCTAGTACCTGAGCCCTTGCTGCCCGTGTGGGAGACCAGGATAGAGTTCCTGGCTCCTGGCTTTCACCTGGCCCAACCCTGGCCTTTGCAACCATGTGGGAGGCGAGCCAGCAGATAGAGCTGTCTCTCTCTCTTACTCCGCCTTTCAAATAAATACACCTTTACCAAAAGAACCTTAATCAAGTAACTAGAAGAATCTATCTCTAGGCAGGATCCCTGTTATTGTTTTAAATATTTATTTATTTACTTGAAAAGTAGAGTTACAGAGAGAGAGAGAGAGAGAGAGAGAGAGAGAGAGATCTTCTATCTGCTGGTTTACTCCTGGCTGCCTGGAACTACATCTGGGTCTCCCACATGGGTGCAGAGGTCCCAGGCACTTGGGCCATCTTCCTGACAGCTCCCAGGTGCATTAGCAGGGAGCTGGATTGGAAGTGGAGCAGGTGGGACTCAAACCAGTGCCTTTATGATATGCTACTATTACAGGTGCCTGCTTTACCTGCTGTATCACAATACCATCCCCTGGATCTCTGTTTTTTAAAAAGTTTTCAGGGCACAGGCTGATCATTTGCTAGTAAGGTAACTTAGAAGGCTCCAGGAGTAGTAGCCATGACTGTTATGTGTGTTTTGCACATGAGGATATAGTGGCCTGTGTGCAAATTTGCAGAGTTAAGGTGAGAGGTGCAGCTGGGTTTCCTGGTGGACAAAGGGCAACAGAGAAGATTCTCTGGAGCATGAGATGATTCCACCAGGTGCCAGGTGGAAACACCCCGTGTACCGGATGCAGTGTGACTTCTCAGTGGAGCACCTGTTCTGCAGCATGACGCTGTGAGGCCCTTGGGCAGTGAGAGGGTGTGGCAGCCCGTCTGTGGTCCGTCAGAGCACGTGTCGCTCAAGAACTGATGGCTTGGGACTGGTGCTGTAGCTCAGCAGGTTAAAGCCCCAACCTGCAGCACTGGCATCCCATATGGGCCCTGGTTCAAGTCCCAGCTGTTCCACTTCCAATCCAGCTCTCTTCTATGTCCTGGGAAAGCAGTAAAATATGGCCCAAGTCTGGGCCCCTGCACCCATGCGGGAGACCTAGACGAAGCTCCTGGCTTCTGGCTTTGGATCTGCTCAGCTCCAGCCACTGTGGCCATTTGGGGAGTGAACCAGCGGAGGGAAGGCCTCTCTCTCTCTGTCTTTACTTCTCCCTGTAATTATTTCTTTCATATAAATAAAGTAAGTCTTTAAAAAACAAAAAGAACTGGTGGCTTTTAGTGACCACCTCCAGACCACAGGGCCACTAAAAGTCCCCTTGAACCATGTTCAGGATTTTGACTGATCCTCAGTGCCATATATATATATATATATATTTTTTTTTCCTCAGTGCCATATTGAGCAGTGTCCCACCCGAGCCCAGCACTGATGTGCAGATTCCTACTGCCAGGACATCCATGGATACTGGTGGACGAGGGTCCTGCATGTTCTTAGCTCTGGGTGGGCTCGGATCTCAGCCAGGTGGAGGGTGCCGAGCAGGAGTGTTTAGAGCAGCAGCAGCAAGGCCAGTGTGGCTGCCTGGCTCTCAGGCCACAGGGCACTGGATGTGGAGCTTCCTGCCATTCTGACCTCCTTGGCAGGACACCCGCTGAACAGCTGGGGCGTAGCTGGCAGATGTGGGAAGCAAACTCCCTGAGAACCACGAGAAGGTGGGAGCTGAGCTGAGTGTGTGTTCCAGGTCCTCCTGGCTGTCACGTGGTGGGGACCTGCCTTCCCTGAAGGCCACCTAGATGCTAACAATCCTGTCTTCAGCACAAGGTCACTGATATCAGTCATCGCAAGTTCTCAATGTGGAGCTGCAGGGGAGGAAGACAGCCTGGAAAGATTAACCTTGAGGATGTAGGGCCGGCTGACGGGGAAGGCCAAGGACAAGTCAGAAATAAAAAATTGTTGGGTCCAGCTTTGCGGCACAGCAGGTTAAGCTGCTGGTTGCAACACCAGCAGCCCGTATCAGAGCTCAGGTGCAAGTCTTGGCCGCTCTGCTTCAGATCCAGCTCCTTGCTAATACACCTGGTAGAGCAGCAGAAGATGGTCCAAGTGCTCAGGTCCCTGCTACCCGTGTGGGAGACCCGGATGGAGTTCCAAACTCCTGACTTTAGCCTGACTCACACCTGGCTGACGTGGTCATTTGGGGAGTGAAGCAGCAGCTGGAAGATCTCTCGATCTCTCTCTCTCTCTCTCTCTCTCTCTCTCTGTGTGTGTGTGTGTGTGTGTGTGTCCTTCTCTCTGTCACTCTGCCTTTCAAATAAATTAATTAAATATTTAAAAAAATTGTTAATCCCTGGAAAAAACACACAAGGAAGCTGGTACCAGGGGAATCACAGCTTTTTCCTGAGGTTACTCAGGGCAAACAGAATAGAAGCATTAGAGCATTGGGGAATGGCCATGCAAATTCATTTTTTTTCTTTTTAAGGTTTTTTTTTTTTTTTTTTTTTTTTTGAGAGGTAGAGTTACAGAGAGAAGGAAAGACAGAGAGAGGGGTCTTCCATGTGCTGGTTCACTCCCCAAATGGCCGCATTAGCTAAAGCTGGGCGAAGCCAGGAGCCAGGACCTCTTGAGCCATCCTCCCCTGCTGTCCCATGCCATTAGAGAGAGCTGGAAGAGGAACAGCTGGGACACGAACCAGCGCCCATGTGGGATGCTGGCGCCACAGCAGAGGCTTAACCTACACTGAAGCACCGACCCCTGCAAATTCTTGAGTGCCCAGAAATCCTGGATTCTAGGATTGCTTGGGAAGGGATGTTCCCCAACCCAGGAGCTCTGACCCCTTACCCTGCTTCCTGATGAAGGAATTATAGCCTGGTCTGTTCACAAAAGGACACTTCTGGGGACTGGCCTGGAGGTGGCATCCTGCCGTTGGTCTGGAAACACTGGTCCGAGGCTCGGGCCCACCTGGCCAATGTCCCCGGTGGAAGAGGAGGGATGCTCATCCGCCCATCCGCCCCCAGCAGAGGGCAGGGCGCTGCCCGTGCCCGGCAGTGCTGTCGCGGCCTCAGACAGCTCAGGACTTCTGCAGCGCCCATCCTTGAGGGAAGTCCACTCTGTGTGTGTGTGTATGTGTGTGTGTGTTTGCATGCACATGCCTGCGTGTGCTCCCAGGGTAAAGCAGATCCGCTCCTTCCAGTCTCAATCCATGAATACCATGTCTCAGCCAAGCTATGAGAAGCTTTGCCTACAGCCTCTTATCATTTCAGGGATAAATAAAACCCTACATGCCTTCAGCACCAGTTGGTAAATGCATTGCATTTTTTCACTGGTCAACTTCCCTTTCTCTTATTAAAAAAAAAAAAAAAAGGTCATCTACATTCTGATAAAGTTCATATACATGAGTAATGCAAATAAATGTTTAATAAAATTCTGAATTTCCCAAGATGTTGGTTTTGTAGCTTCCTGCCTGACAGTGGCATTTGTGAGAGTGAGAAGATAATGAAATGGCTGAGAAGACTTGAGGTAGCTTTGGAGATCAGGGAATAAAAATATTCGGTCCCTCCATTGCTCTGGGAGAATGAGCCTGTAGGAAGACTAAATGATTATTATTTTTTTTTTTTTTTGACAGGCAGAGTGGACAGTGAGAGAGAGAGACAGAGAGAGAAAGGTCTTCCTTTTGCCGTTGGTTCACCCTCCAATGGCCGCCGCTGCAGCCCGCGCACCGGGCTGATCCGATGGCAGGAGCCAGGATCCAGGTGCTTTTCCTGGTCTCCCATGGGGTGCAGGGCCCAAGCACCTGGGCCATCCTCCACTGCACTCCCTGGCCATAGCAGAGAGCTGGCCTGGAAGAGGGGCAACCCGGACAGAATCTGGCGCCCCAACCGGGACTAGAACCCGGTGTGCCGGCGCCGCAAGGTGGAGGATTAGCCTATTGAGCCACGGCGCCGGCCTTAAATGATTTTTTTTAAATCTCTCTTGACTTCTCTTCCTGCTATGCCTGTTCAGAGGCAGCAGAGTCTGGAAGAAGAAGCTTAAGGATGATGGAGACTCAGATCAGAAACAAGACCATGTGTGACTTTCTCTGCCAGGCCAACAGGCCTGCACGTTCTTGGATGGGACAGGACACCTGTGGTGGGAAGGACCAGGGGCTGTGCTGTTGGAAAAATGGAGAGAACAACCTTGGGTGTGTGGTTGAAGGTAAGCAGCTGCTTCTAGGTGGGTGTTCCCAGGAGCTTAGAGGATGCGAGGATGAAGGTGTAAAAACCAGGGCAAATATCTGAAAGTAGAAAGACTATTTTCCAGCGTGTGGTGGAATGAGAAGGCCATGCCAAGATGGCCACTGGCAAGTGAGCAACAGTTACTCAAGAATGGCTTCAGAAACCCCCTGGGAAACCACCTGGCAACTGTTGCCTGCCTGGCAACGGGCTGTGATTGGTTAGGGCATAAACCGCCCCTTGACTGGATTGGCTGCCTTGGCTATATAAGCTGCTGCACCAACGGAAATAAACGAGTCTGCAGGCTGCTCGCCTCTGGCCCGCTTTCACCTGACTCCTGGTGTCTGTGTGGTGACTCCATGCCTCTTGCCCCCACTGTGCTCCTCCTCTCAGAACAAACCCATAGCAACACCAGCGAACTAACACCAGCTCGAAATATATCTTGGGACAGGTGTTTGGTGAAGCAGGTAAGACCCCCATGTAGGACACCTGTATCCCACATCAGAGTGTCTGGATTCCAGTCCTGGCCTCAACTTTCTTTCCTCCTCCTTTTTTTTTTTTTTTTTTTTAAAGTCAGAGTTACACACACACACAGAGAGAGAGAGAGAGAGAGAGAGAGAGAGGTCTTCCATTTGCTAGTTCATTCCCCAACTGACCGCAACAGCTGGAGCTGTGCTGATCCAAAGCCAGGAGCCAGGAGTTTCTTCTGGGTCTCCACATGGTTGGAGGGGCCCAAGGACTTGGACCATCTTCCACTGCTTTCCCAGGCCATAGCAGAGAGCTGGATACGAAGTGGAGCAGCCAGGACTTGAACCCGTGCCCATATGGGATGCAGGCACTGCAGGTGGTGGCTTTACCTGCTATGCCACAGCGCTGGCCCCGACCTCAACTTTTTTTTTTTAATATTTATTTATTTATTTGAAAGTCAGAGTTACACAGAGAGGGGAGAGGGAGAGGGAGAGGGAGAGAGAGAGAGAGAGAGAAAGGTCTTCCATCCTCTGGTTCACTCCCCAACTGGCTACGATGGCTGGAGCTGCACTGATCCAAAGCCAGGAGCCAGGAGCTTCTTCTGGGTCTCCCATGTGGGTGCAGGGGCCCAAGGACTTGGGCCATCCTTCACTGCTTTCCCAATCCATAGCAGAGAGCTGGATCAGAAGTGGAGGAGCCGGACTTGAACCTGCACCCATATGAGATGCCGGCACTGCAGTCGTTGGCTTTACCCGCTATGCCACAGCGCTGGCCCCGGCCTCAACTTTCAATTCCACCTTCCTGTAATTTCGACCTTGGGAGGCAGCAGGTGATGGTTCAAGTACTTTGGTCCTTGCCACCCACCTGAGAAACCTGGATGGAGTTCTAGGCTTCTGGTTTTGACCTGTTGCAGGCATCTGAGGAATGAACCAACTGATGCAAGATCTCTCTTGTGTCTGGCTCTACCTTTAAAAAAAAGAAAAGAAAAGAAAAGAAAAGAAAAGAAAAGAAAAGAAAAGAAAAGAAAAGAAAAGAAAAGAAAAGAAAAGAAAAGAAAAGTATGTCTCTTCCCTGTTAGCTTCGTCCTCATCCTGTTGGCTATTCTTTTTAAAATCATTTCAATCTCTTTACTCAGAATGAGGCAAGCAGCTGATTCCTTATTAAGAGGCTGCGTGGTGCATGGGTACGTTTTTCCCAGCTTTCAGGGTGCTCAGCAAATCTAAAGCAGTTGTCTAGCTGACCAGCTCCATCCGAATCATTTCTGTGTATTTTTCGAATCTTAAGTGTTTTTTTTTTTCACTGATTAAGTAAATGGTAACATTCTTTACTCTGAGATGAGATGCTGTTGTCTGAAAGGAAAAAAAGGTGTTTTTCTTTTCAGATTTATTTATGTGAAAGTCAGAGTTAAACACAGAGAGAAGGAGATGCAGAGGGAGAAAGAGAGAGAGAGAGAGAGAGAGAGAGAGAGAGAGAGAGAGAGAGGTCCTCCATTCGCTGGTTCACTCCCCAATTGGCTGCAATGGCCAGAGCTGTGCCGATCCAAAGCCAGGAGCCAGGAGCTTCCTCCAGGTCTTCCCATGCGGGTGCAGGAACCCAAGGACCTGGACCATCTTCCACAGTTTTCCCAGGGCATAGCGGAGAGCTGGATTGGAAATGGAGCAGCAGGGACTCATACCAGTGCCCATATGAGATGCCGGCACTGCAGGGAGTGGCCCCACCCACTACACCACAGCGCCAGCCCCAAAAAAGGGTTTTTAACAATGATGAAAATAAAATTTGTGGGTTGACATTGTGGTGTAGCAGGTTATGCAGCCACCCATAATGATACATCCTCTATGATTGCTGGTTTGGGACCTGGCTGCTATACTTCTTTTTTTTTTTTAATTTTTAAAAAGATTTATTTATTTATTTATTTATTTATTTATTTATTTGAAAGGCAGAGTTACAGAGAGGCAAAGAGAGAGAGGTTTTTTATCTGCTCGTTCACTCCCCAGATGGCTGCAAAGCCAGGAGCCAGGAGCCTCCTCCAGGTCTCCGCACAGGTACAGGGGCCCAAGGACTTGGGCCATCTTCTACTGCTTTCCCAGGCTATAGCAGAGAGCTGGATTGGAAGTGGAACAGCCGGGACTCAAACCGGCACCCATATGGGATGCTGGCACCGCAGGCGGAGGATTAACCTACTCCACCATGGCACAGGCCCCCAATAAGTCTTTTTTTTTTTTTTCTTTCTTTCTTTTTTTTTTTGACAGGCAGAGCGGACAGTGAGAGAGAGAGACAGAGAGAAAGGTCTTCCTTTGCCGTTGGTTCACCCTCCAATGGCCGCCGTGGCCGGCGTACTGCGGCTGGCGTACCGCACTGATCCGATGGCAGGAGCCAGGTACTTCTCCTGGTCTCCCATGGGGTGCAGGGCCCAAGCACTTGGGCCATCCTCCACTGCACTCCCTGGCCACAGCAGAGAGCTGGCCTGGAAGAGGGGCAACTAGGACAGAATCCGGCGCCCCAACCGGGACTAGAACCCGGTGTGCCGGCGCCGCAAGGCGGAGGATTAGCCTAGTGAGCCGCCGTGCCAGCCCCCAATAAGTCTTAAAAATAAAACTTGTTAGATCTTTTTTTAGTAGTGATCAATTGGTTCCTGAAAATATGATAAAAGAGGAAATTAGTTAATCTAAGCAGAATCCAAATGAAGTAAAAGTGTTTGGAGTCAGGGGGAGTTGCAGAACCACAGACACAGTGAAAGAAAAGAAATTTTAAGCTTAAAATTTGAGAAGGGCGTGGTGCTGTGGCGTAGCATGTTAAGCCGCTGTCTGTAGTGCTGGCATCCCATATGGGGGCTGGTTCCAGTGCTACTGTCCCACTTCCGATCCAGCTCTCTGCTAATGTATGTCGGAAAGCAACAGAAGATGGCCCAAGTCCCTGGGCCCCTGCCATCCTCGTGGGAGACCCAGAAGCTCCTGGCTTCTGGCTTCAGTCTGGCCCAGCCCTGGCCGTTGTGGCCAACTGGGAGTGAACCAGTGGGTGGTTGATCTCTCCCCGCCCCTCTGTAACTCTGACTTTCAAATAAATAAATCTTTGAAGAAAAAAAAAAAATGAAAGGGCTGGCGCTGTGGCATAGTGGGTAAGCTACAGCTTGCAGTGCCGGCATCCTATATGGGTGCCAGTTCGAGACTCAGCTGCTCCTCTTCTGATCCAGCTCTCTGCTATGGCCTGGGAAAGCAGTAGAAGATGGGCCAAGTCCTTAGGCCCCTGTACCTGCATGGGAGACCTGAAAGAAGCTCCTGGCTCCTGGCTTTGGATTGGCCCAGCTCCAGTTGTTGCAGACAACTGGGGAATGAACCAGCGGATGGAAGACCTCTCTCTCTCTCTCTCTCTCTGTATAACTCTGACTTTCAAATAAATAAATAAATCTTTAAAAAATTTAAAAATAAAATAAAAACCCTTGAAAAACGCATCACTAAACCATCTTGCATATATCTCTCTTCTGAAGGAATATAGTTAAAAGAAAGACTAGATGCCAACAGATAATAATAGTGTCTACTGGCAGTAACTTTGTTATGAAAATGCAAGGGGAACTGACTAAGGGAGAGACAAGGAAGGGGGCCAGTGCTGTGGCATAGTGGGTTAAGCTACTGTCTGCAGGGCCGGCATCCCATATGGGTGCCGGTTTGAGTCCTGGCTGCTCCACTTCCAATCCAGCTCTCTGCTATGGCCTGGGAAAGCAAGAAGATGGCCCAAATCCTTGGGCCCCTGCACCCATGTGGGAGACCTGGAAGAAGCTCCTGGATCCTGGTTTCGAATTGGTCCAGCTCCAGCCATTGCAGCTGGACTGGAAGAGGAGCAACCAGGACTAGAACCTGCGCCCATATGGGATGCTGGCGCCGCAGGCAGAGGATTAACCTAGCGCACCAGGGCGCTGGCCCTGCAATTCACCTTTTTAAATGAGTGCATAATCCAGTGGGTTTTAGTAGCTTCTCCAGGTTAGGTGACCATCACCCACCATCTAATTGTAGCACATTCTCATCACCCCAACAAGCAGTCCTGGAACCATCGGCAGTCACTCTCCTATTCCTCTCTCCCAGCCTCTAGTAACCATTGGCCTATTTTCTGTGACTGTGAATTAGCCTCCTCTTGAGTATTTCGTCTAAAGGGTATTATATAAATGGGATTCCACCAAGAACCCAATTGTATCTGGGTTCTCTCACTAAGCATAATTTTTTAAAAAACTGTGATAAACTAAACATAACATAAAATTTACTATCTTAATCATTTTTTGACCATATAATTAAGTGATGTTAAGTGCATTTACATTGTGTGAACCAATCTCCAGTACTTTTTTCATCTTCCCAAACTGAAACTCCAGCCCATTAAACAGTAACTTCTGGGTTGACGATGTGGGTCAGTGAGTTTAGCCGCAGTTTGGGGTGCACACATCCTCTATCAAGAGCCAATTCGAGTCCTGGCTGCTCCACTTTCCATCCAGCTTCCTGCTAATGCACCTGGGGAGGCAGCAGTTGCTGGCCCACATGCTTGAGCCCCTGCCACCCGTCACAGGAGACGCAGATGGAGTTCCTGGACCCTGGCTGGTGTGGCCATTTGGGGAGTGCACTAGTGAACTAGCAGGTGGACAATTCTTCCTCTCCTCTCTGTCTCTGCCTTTCTGTAAATCTGCCTTTCAATAAATAAAATAAATCTTAAAAAATACATGAAATACATAATCGTTAAAAAAAGACAGCTCCGAATTTCTTCTTTCCATAAATCCTCACAACCATTAACCACCATTCAACCTTCTATCTCTGTGAATTTGATTCTTTTAAATATCTCATATAAGCAGACTCATACAGTGTTTATCTTTTAAATTTTTCAAAATTAATTAGAGACAGGTGGACAGAGGTCCTATCTACCGGTTCATTTCCCAAATGCCTGCAACAGCTGGGGCTGGGCCTGGCAGAAGTCAGGAGCTGGGAACTTAATCTACCTCCCACAAGGGTGGCAGGGACCCAAGTACTTGAATCATCACCTGCTGCTTCCTGGGTGCGCATTAGCAAGAACTAGAACAGGGAGCAGAGCCAGAACTCCAACCCAGGCACTGCAATATGGGGTGTGGGTACCCCAAGCAGCAGCAGGCCCAAAGCACTGGTCAGGTATCCGTCATGTTGTGACTTGGCTTATTTCATGTAGCACAAAGTCCTCAAGAATCGTCCGTGTTGTGGCGTAGCAGGAAAGCTACCGCCTGCGGCGCCAGCATCCCATACAGACACCTGCTTGAGTCCTGACTTCTCCACTTCTGACCCAGCTCTCTGCTAATGCGCTTGGGAAAGCAGCAGAGGAGGGCACATGTGGGAGACCCAGAAGAAGCTCCTGGCTCCCCCACTTCAGTCTGGCCCGGCCCTGGCTGTTGTGGCCATTTGGGGAGTGAACTAGCAGATGGAAGATCTGCACATTTCAAATAAATAAATATGTCTTAAAAAAAAAAAAAAAAGACTTCCTTTAACAGCTGAGTAATGTTCTATGATAAGAGTAGACACGTTTTGACTATCCATCATCAGTGATAGGCATCTGGGTCATTTGTCCTTTGGCTACTATGAGTAATGTTGTAATAAGCATTCATGTACAAGTTTTTGCATAAACATGTGTTTTCAATTCTCTTGACATTATGTATAGAAAAAGAATCCTGGGTTATATGGTAAACCCAGGTTTAACTTTTTTGAGGAACTACCAAAGTTTTTCAGAGTGCCAGGCCAGCTTATGTTTTCACAAACAATATTTAAAGGTTCAGTTTCCCCCCATCCTCATCAATACTTGTTTTCTCTTTTTTTTTAAAGGTGCATTTATTAGAGTTAGAGAGGGAGAAAGGGAGAGACAGAGAGGAAGAGATCTTCCATCTGCTGGTTCACTTGCCAAATGGCTGCAATGGCCAGGGCTGGGCCAGGCTGAAGTCAGGAGCCTGGAACTCCATCTGAGTCTCCCATGTGTATGGCAGGGAACCAAGAACTGGGCTCATCTTCTGCCACTTTCTCCAGGTTATTAGTAGGGAGCTGGATAGGAAGTGGAGTGACCAGAACACGAAGCAGTGCCCATGTGGGATGTTGGCATTGCAAGTGGCTGCTTAACTCACTGCACCACAACCCCGGCCCCCTCATCAACACTTGTAATTTTCACTTTTTATTTATTTATTTTAAAAGATTCATTTTATTTCTTTAAAAGGCAGAGCTACAGAGATCGAGGAAAAGAGCGAGATATCTTCCATCTGCTGGTTCACTCCCCAAACGGCCACAACGGCCAGGCCAGGGCTGGTCCAGGCTGAAACCAGGAGAGAGCCAGGAGCTCTGTTCAGGTCTCCCATGTGGGTGCACTTGGGTAGTTCTTCGTTGCTTTCCCAGGCCATTAGCAAGAAGCGGGATCAGAAGCAGAGCCTCTAGCGCTCATATGGGATACAGGCATTGCCAGAGCAGTTTAACGCTACGCCACGGTGCTGGACACTATTTTCAGTTTTTAAGCACTTTCACCTACCCCAGTGGACGTAAAACAGTGCATCATTGTGGTTTAGATTTTATGATATTTCAGTTTTTAAAATCAGACTATACTTGGGGCCGGCGCCATGGCTCACTTGGTTAATCCTCTGCCTGCAGCGCTGGCATCCCATGTGGGTGCTGGGTTCTAGTCCCGGTTGCTCCTCTTCCAGTCCAGCTCTCTGCTGTGGCCCGGGAGTGCAGTGGAGGATGGCCCAGGTCCTTGGGCCCCTGTATTCACATAGGAGACCAGGAGGAAGCACTTGGCTCCTGGCTTCAGATCGGTGCAGCACCAGCCATAGCGGCCATTTTGGGGAGTGAACCAATGGAAGGAAGACCTTTCTCATTGTCTAACTCTATCAGTCAAATAAAAATAAAATAAAATCAGACTATACTAGTTTGTTGTTATATAATTTATAAAATAATTTTACAAAAAATTATATTACTAACACACACATGTAAGCAAAAAAAAAAAAAAAAAAAACAACGTATCTAAAGCTATATCAAACAGGAGAATGAGTCACATAGCCGATGGAGTTTAACACTGAGTCAGAGATGGACTTTGGGCTGATATCAGCTGATCGGATCTTCCTAGGCGGAAGACAAGATGAAAGAGGTTTAAAACCACCATAAGCTTAAAAGATAAGGTAAAGAGAAAATGTTTGAGTTCCCATGTTACCAGAGTCTTGAGCTAAATATTTTATGCGCACTATTTAGTTTAATCCTTCATCCTATGAGGACAGGTGTTTGGCCCAGCAGTTAAGAAGCCTACTAACCATATTGGAGTGCATGGGTTCCGTCCTCAGCTCTGCTCCTGACTCCAGCTTCCTGCTAATGCAGACTTTGGGAGGCAGCAGTGGTCCAAGCCACCCCCGTGGGAGACCTGGGTGGAGTATCTGACTACAGAGTTTGGTCCCCGCCTAGCCCTGCCCTGCAGGCATTTTTGGAGTGAACCAGGGGATAGGATCACACGTGCTCTCTGCTTTGGAAACAAATTAATAATTGCCAAAGCTATGCAGGCATGGGGTTCACATTGTGATGGGTTAAGCCGCTTGTCTGCAATGCCAGCATCCCATATGGGTGCTGATTTGAGACCTGGCTGATCTACTTCCCATCCGACTCCCTGTGAATACACCTGGTAAAGCAGCGGAGGATGGCCCCTGCACCCATGTGGGATGCTGTTGTGGCCATTTGGGGAGTGAACCAGCAGATGGAAGGTCTCCCCTCCCCTCCTCTGAAACTCTGCCTTTCAAATAAATAAAATAAATCTTCTTTTAAAAAATATGCAAGCATGGCTATTGTGCAGTGAGTTAATCGCTGCTTGGGATGATATATTAGAGGATCTGGTTTGAACCCTGGCTACTCCATGCTTCTTATCCAGCTTCCTGGTAATGTACCTGGGAGGCAGCAGGTGTTGGGAAGTGCCTGGGTTCCTGCCACCCATGTGGAAGACCCAGATGGAGTTCCAGGCTCCTGGCTTCAGCATGGCCCAGCCCTGGCTATTGCAGGCATTTGGGGGCAGTGAACCAGCAGATGGAAGATCTCTCTCTCTCTGCCATTCTGCTTTTCAGATAAACAAATACAACTTTAAAAAGTATATATGCAAATTATACCATTATGCAGTTGCTCCAGGACTGAATCTGGATTTGATTCCAGAGTATCTATGCTGGATTATACTATGATACTATCTATGTATTTCTCACTGTTCTGTTAATAAAATAATTGCTTTTACCAATAACCTTTATTAAGTGTTTAGTATCATACTTGGCTCTTTGCATTTTTTTTTTTTTTTTTTTTTGACAGGCAGAGTGGACAGTGGGAGAGAGAGACAGAGAGAAAGGTCTTCCTTTTGCCATTGGTTCACCCTCCAATGGCCGCCGCGGCTGGCATGCTGCACCGCGCTGATCCGATGGCAGGAGCCAGGTACTTCTCCTGGTCTCCCATGGGGTGCAGGGCCCAAGGACTTGGGCCATCCTCCACTGCACTCCCGGGCCACAGCAGAGAGCTGGCCTGGAAGAGGGGCAACCGGGACAGAATCCGGCGCCCTGACCGGGACTAGAACCCGGTGTGCCGGCGCCGCAAGGCGGAGGATTAGCCTAGTGAGCCACAGCGCTGGCCGGCATTATTTCATTTAATCTTCCTAAAAACTCTGTGAGAAGGGCACTGTAATCATTCCCATTTTATGGATGAGAAGACCAAGGTAAACCTGCCCAGGGTCACAGAGCTGCTCTAGAGCATTTAGTATTCTTTTTATTTCCCAGATATTCTGGATCCACTCTGTCTAAAATGTTCTTCATGTAGACCCCTCCTCCTCTGCATCTTCCTCCTTCTTCTAGTTCTTCTTCTTTTTTAAGATTTTAAAAATTTATTTGGAAGAGAGACAGAGATCTTCTATCCTCTGGTTCATCCCTCGATGGCTGCAATGGCTGGAGTTGGGCAAGGCTGAAGCCAGGAGCCAGGAATTTCTTCCTGATCTCCCGCATGGGTGCAGGTGCCCAAGCATTTAGGCCACCTCCTGCTGCTTTCCCAGGAACATAAGCAGGGAACTGGATCGGATGAGAAGCAGCCCCTATGGGATGCCAGTATCACAGGTAGTGGCTATTCCTGCTACACTACAATGCTAGCCACTCAAGCTACAAATTAAATATATATATATGTGTGTATATATATATATATATATATTCTATTTGAAAGGCAGGAAGGGAGAGAGAAAGAGACAGACTTCCTATTCCCTGATTGATACCCAAATGTCTTCAATAGCCAGGGCTGGGACAGGCTGATGCCAGGAGCCAGGAACTCAGTTCAGGTCTCTCACACAAGTAGCAAAGGACCTACTACTTTGGTCATCACCTTCCGCCTCCCAGAGTGGGCATTAGCAGGAAATTGGAATTGGGAGCCAATTCAGGATTTGAACTCAGGACTCGGATATGGGATGTGGGTGTTGAAAGTGATGCATCAGGGACTCCCAACAAAATGGACCATTAGCTGGTGCTTCCCAGACTGCGTTACCATCAGGATGTTTGATCAGAAGTGAGGTCTGGACTCCACCCGCTGTGCTCTGACACAAGATGCTTAACCTGCCTCACCACAGCACCTGCCTGGAGCTGCCTTCTTAGAGACTGTCGCCCTCACCTCTTAAATGGTTCCAATTTCCTGGATCCTGAAGTAATCCTCTCCTTCACTTTCTACTGAGTTCTCCTCTTGCACATTCAACTACAGGTTTCTCTCGGGTCTCTACTGTCTCACACTAGGTGTGCTGGAAGGAGGTGAGACTTGGAGGTGGAGCGAATCCGCAAATAAGCAGATCCAACACAGTTGGGGAGGTGCAAAAGAGACACACATGGTCACCTGGGCAGTGCACACAACCAAAAATAAAGCAATGCATACACAAGGTTTAGAGGAAGCTTCGAAGAGCAGACCAGGCAAAAGATTATGTGGCCATGAACTAATCAAAATTCCACATCAACGTCTTTTTGAAGGTGGGCAGTGGTGCTGATTTCAAATCCTGGTTCCATCATGCACTAGCTATGTGGTCTTGGCAAAATTAAATCTCTGAGCTCCAATTGCTACCTGGGAAAAACAACAGCCACTTCAGTGTGTTACGGGGAGGAGTCCATGAATCAGTATTTATCAAGTGCTTAGCTCTGTCTCTGGCACATTGCACACCCTCAATAAGTGATCACCTGAAATACTATTTAAAAGTATTAAATACTGAAGCAAAACTCGTCATTGTTAAATAAAAGTTACATGAGGCCATTGCCTCGGACTAAGCTCATGCGCTAGACCCAAACAGACCAGTCTAAAAATCAAAATGAAGTCACTCATGCTAATGTTCCAAGTTCCAGGGCACCAAGCCAAAACTAAGCTGTTTATCTGAGCTTTCAAGAAATCAGGATTAGTGCTAACAGCTGAATTTCCCAGTGTAGGCCAGCATAGATCAGCATGATAATGAAGTTCCCTCTGTCTTAATCTTTAGTCAAGAAGAGTAACCTGAAGTTAACTAATCAATTCTTTTTCTATGTTCTGTCTCCCATATAATGGAGGCAACTTTGAAATCAACCATCAGCTCTTCATTTCTAGTTTCTGCCCTCTTAAGCATTTTTATGTCCATGAAACCAACCTTCTCTGCTTGGCTCTTTGGAACATTTATTTTATGGAGCAGAGTGTTGTCTAATTCTAGAATAAAAAAAAACAAAATTAAGACCTTTACATTGTAATTTTACTTTTTTAACACTATAAAGGTGTATTCATAGTAGGAAACTTTCTGGATCACACTCAAAGCCTCTTGATGGAATATTACACTGCTGTTAAATTGTGAGAACATTTGGTGGAGTCGTAGATACTAGAAGCATTAAAGGAAATTGTTAATCTTGGGCAAGTATTGTGGCACAGAAGGCTAAGCAACTGCTTAGGGTGCCATGATCCCATATCAGAGTGCCTGGGATCAAGTCCCACCTCTGCTTCCCATCCAGCTTCCTGCTAAGGTGCCTGGAAGGCAGCAGATGATGGCTCAAGTCCTTGGATTCCTGTCGTCCATGTGGGAGACCCAGATGGAGTTCCTGGATCCTGGCTTCAGTCTGGGTCAGGCCCCTGGCTATTGCAGACATTTGGGAAGTGAATCAGCAGTTGGAAGATCTCTCTCTCTCTCTCTCTGTCACTCTGCCTTTCAACTAACTAACTAAAGCTAACTAACTAGCCAACATTTCTTAAAAAAAAAAAAATTGTATCTGGTAATCTTGGCTATGTAAATCTATTCCAAAAGTCCCTGGGTCCCTTCAGGCATATGGGTTCAAATGAGATTTCATTAGCTTGTTACCCAAATTTCACTGCCTCATTGCCCCCACCTGCTCGTACAGAGCTCTGCAAAGGCTCTAGGGACCCCAGGGAATAGCTAGAGCCTATGCCCGCCCCTTCAAGTGTTTGCAAAGTGTTCATGCTCAGCGGGCACACTCACCCTTTGCCTGTGCTGTGCTGCACAAAGATCACCTCTCCATGGGGTGACCAATCACCCAGTCTTTCTGGTGCTGGGGGGCTTCCTGGGATGGGGCACCTCTGGTGCAAAAACTGGGATAGTCCTTGGCAAACTAAGGTGACTTGGTGTCCCTTGCTCACTGTGTGGGGGTACCTCTAAAGCTGTTCAAGTGTTAAGTCCTCAAATGGGGTCTATTTTCTCTACTGGAGACAAGGATAGTCCTCCTAAAACAGAGAACTGGTGGACCGCCCAGAGAATTGAGGAAGCAGAATATTTTTGTATGTGTTCGGGGGACTTTTATGCCTGATACAAGGAAAGTGAGAAAACTAATCAAAGACTGCATGAGATGGGGCCAGTCTGTGGCATAGCAGATTATGCTGCTGCCACATGGGTGCTGCTTCACGACTCAACTGCTCCACTTCTGATCCAGCTCCCTGCTAACGTGCCTGGGAAGGCAACAGGCCTAAGTACTCGGGGCCCCGCCACCAACGTGGGAGACCAGGAACAGAGTTCCAGGCTCCTGGCTTCAGCCTGGCCCAGGTCCAGCCATTACAACCATTTGGGGAGTGAACCAGCAGATGGAGGTCTCTCTCTCTCCCTCTTTCTCTGTAAGTCTGCCTTAAAAAAAAAAAAAAAAAAAAAAAAGATTGTGTAAGAAATGAATGAGTCTGGGTCTGGACAGGAGGTGCTGGTCTGGGAAATGTGAGCCCTTGGATGGTGGCTGGAGTGGCCATGGGGGTGGACTGGATGGTCCAGCTGATCCATAATAGCACAGAAGCCTGAGAATAATGATATTGAGGTCAACAGGTAGAACTGAAGGAGTCCAGAAAAACATTGAGGGGAGTGGCCAAAGAGAAAGCAGGAAAACCAGGCTGTAGCTTCAGGATCTGTCCTTGGTAACGACTAATTGATTCTGATGGATCATTCTCCATGTCCATCAGGTAGACCTCTCCCTCTTCTTCCATCCCAGGTGCCTAAGAAGTATGTGCATGGAGGGGTGTGTGTGTGTGTGTGTGAGTGATGGAGGTTCTGGTGCGTGCAGTTCAGAGCCACATATATCTTCTCAGACTTTCATTTTGGTGAGTTTTGTCTATTTGTGGTGATGTAGCACAAATAATGTCCAAGCTGGGAGGTGCCTGTGCTAATCATACATGTGTGTTCAGCAACAAAGAACTTCATCATCACTTTGAAATATTAGCCAAGGAAAAGTTTGATTGGCTCTAAAATGCATAAGAAATTTTCTCAGGCTTCTTGTCAATGAAAGAAACGAAAGAGTATTTATATACCATTGCTACTGTTATAAGTGTTTGGTATATAAAAGATGATTTACTTTTCTTATTGCCTACAGGTGCCAAGAGTTTCCTGTCATGTAAAGAGATCACTGTTAAAGGGACCGTTATCAGCACTTGCATCAGCTACAAAACTGAAACTGAAAAGCTGGTACATGTCTCAAGTGTTACAGGGGAGGTGCTGTGGAGCAGCCGCAAGGTGCCTCTTGGGATTCTGTAACTGAGTACCTGATTCAAGTCACGCCAAGGCCTCTAATGCAGCTTTCTGCTAAGGTGCACGCTGGGAGGCAGTAGGTGATGGCTCAAGTGCGTGGGTTCCTGCCACCCACGTGGGAGGTCAGATCGAGTTTGAGGCTCCTGACCTCAGCCTGACCCAGCCCCAGCTGTTGTAGGCATTTGAGTGAGTGAACCAACAAATCAGAGATCTCTGTCCTTGTTTCTCTGCCTTTCAAAGTAAAAGATCCTATTTTAAAAAATAAAAATAGAAAGTGTAACAAATTACAAATTCAGTGTTTAGTATTTCTTCTAATACAATATAGTTCACTTGAACTTTTACTGTTATTACATTTTATAAATAAATTGTCTGCGGCTGACATTAAGGTATAGCCAGTAAAGCTGTCACCTGTGACATTGGCATCCCAGTTCGTGTCCCGGCTGCTTTATTTCCAACCCAGCTCCCTGCTAAAGGCCTGGGAAAAGCGGCAGAAGATGGCCCAAGTGTTTGGGAGACCTGGAACAAACTCCTGGCATTGGCCTGGCCCCGCCCTGGCTGTTGTGGCCATTTGGGGAGTAAATCAACAGATGGAAGATCACCCCCTCTCTCTGTCTCTCCTTCTCTCTGTAACTTTGACTTTCAAAATACCCCTTTAATTTTTCTTTTTTCTTTTTTTTTAAGATTTCTTTGAAAGTCAGAGTTATACAGACAGAGAAGGAGAGGCAGAGAGGGACAGAGAGAAGTCTTCCATCTGCTGGTTCACTCTCCATTTGGTTGCAACATCCAGAGCTGCGCTGATCCAAAGCCAGGAGCCTCTTCCTGGTCTCCCACGCGGGTGCAGGGGCCCAAAGTCTTGGGCCGTCTTCTACTGCTTTCCCAGGTCATAGCAGAGAGTTCGATCAGAAGTGCAGCAGCCAGGACTGAAACTGGCCCCCACATGGGATGCTGGCACCGCAGGCAGTGGCTTTACTCACTATGCCAAAGGGCCAGCCCCTCTAATTTTTCTTAAGTCCTCTAATGAAAAAAGTGTCAGAGGGTACTGTTCCTTTTTTTTTTTTTTAAGATTTATTTATTTATTTGAAAGGCAGAGTTACAGAGAGGGAGACAGAGAGAAATAGATCTGCCAGTCCACCCCCAAAATGGCCACAATGGCCAGGGCTGGGCCAGTCCAATGCCAGGAGTTTCTTCCAGGTCTCCCACAGAGGTGGCAGGGGCCCAAACCTTTGTACCATCACCCACTGTCTTCCTAGGCGCATCGGTAGGGAGCTGGATCTGAAATGGAGCAGCTGGAACCCGAACCGGTGCCCATGTTGGATGCCGGCACTGCAAACAGTGACTTTACCTGCTATGCCACAGCCCGGCTCCCAGTGTTCCTTTTGTTTGCTTATTTGTTTAAGGTTTATTTATTTATTTGGAAGTTAGAATTACAGAGAAAGAGAGAGAGAGATGTCTTCCATCTGCTGATTCACTCCAAATGGCTACAATGGTCAGGGCTGAGCCAGGAGCCTGAAACTCCAACTGGCTCTCCAGCACGGGTAGCAGGAGTCTAAGTACCTGGGTTGCCACCCACTGCTTTCCTGGGTGCACTAGCAGGGAGCTGGATCAGAAGGAGGGCAGCTGGGGCTCGACTCTGTGGAGAGCACTGTTCTAGCCCGGCCCCCGGCCCTGAGTTACGAGGAAACAGGGACTCAGTGGGGCTGAGTGAGCTGTGCAGGATCACAGGATCACAGTTAATCACTTCTTCATTAACCAGCTCCTGCTTCTGGCTTTCTGACCCCTCCTTAACCACAGATCCAGAAAACATCACCCATGCCACCCAAGTCAGCTCAGACCAGGTTGACCTCTGTGTCATCGTCCATCCAGTCTGCACCTGCTCCAAGGTCTGAGGGACTGTTCCTGTTAGGAGGCGCGCCCATCCCCACTATGGGAGCAGAGACACGAGGAACTTGCCATCCTGATTCCTTGCATCTTGACCCTGTCCAAAAGCACACCCACCCTAGCCTTTACCTGGAAGCCAGCACTGCTGTGAAGCAGCGGGCAGTGCCTAGTATTGGCAGTGATGCCAGGGCCAGCCGGGCCCTGGGCCAGGCAGCTATGCTGTCTTCCCTGATCCAATTCTGCAGCTTGATGTAGAGATTTCTTGGCTGAAAAGCCTCAAAACCTGGTTCTTGGGCACTCTCAGAGGTTCGGTGGGCTTGAAGCAGAGAGTGTTGGCTTCTGTTCCTTGCCAAGAGAATCCTACTGATGAATCTTGACTGGTACAGAGACTGGTGCCAGAGTGGATGCAGGCTACTTCCTCTTAGGAAAATGAGGTGGAGATGGTCCTTGGCTGTCTAATCTTTTGAGGCTGATGGTAGAAGTGGAGCAGCCGGGACTTGAACTGGCACCCATATGGGATGCTGGCGCTGCAGGTGGAGGCTTAGCCTACTGAGCCACAGCGCCGGCCCCAAGAGACTGATGGTAGAGAAAATGCATCTAGTATTAAGCTCTGAGACTTCAGCAGCTGAATGGGTACTGTTTGCAGCCCATTGCTTGCAAACAGTGGCAAAACAGCCCAACAAAAATCACCCATGTCACTTGGAACTGAATAGTGGCTATTGCCAAAGGACATTCAATGGATATGAAGAAAATAAGGACAGTGTGTATGTGTGTGTGTGTGTGTGGGGGGGTGATTCCTATCGACCAGTAGTGGATGCTTGGCAGCTCTCTTTGGATTTAGAAGACTATATATATCACATATACATATGCTGCTTTAAGTCATTCTCTTTTTATAAAAATTCTTCTTATTTTCATTTTATTTGAAAGGAAAAACAGACAGAGAGTGCATTTCCATCTCATGGTTCACTCCCCAGATGCCTGGAAGACCTGGGGCTGGACCAGGCCAAATTCAGGAACCAGGAATCCATCTGAGTCTCCTTTGTGGGTGGCAGGGACTCAAGTACTTGAGCCATCACCTGCTGCTTCCCAGTGTGTGAATAAACAGGAAGCTTGGTCAGCAGTGGAGTAGCTGGGACTTGAACCAGGCGCTCTGATATGGGATACTCATACTTTGAACCTGAGACCGGGGGAAAGATGGAATGCCAGGTGACCACATACCTGTATAGCTATCATGAACTGAGTGAGTCCGTTCCAGTTAGGCATAAAGTGCCCAACAGCACTTCCTTCCCCAAGAGGTGCTGGTACATTAAAGAACAGGCCTGAACCGGTCTCCAGGAAGCCCAGAAGTAGTGCACCTCCAGGCGTGTTTAGTTCCATCTTATTGCCACCACTTCCTCAATTCTCAAGCATGGCCTTCGGAGGAACTCTGCAACCGAGACTAAGGAGCACCACGTTTGAGCTTGGCTTACGGAGAGCTGCGCTTCAAAGCAGTCTGGAAGCAAAGTGAGGAAGGCAATCTTCCCCAGGGGACAGAAGTGAGTCGCACTCTCGCGGCTCTCTGTCGTGAGAAGAGTCGATAGAGGTTTGGGAGAGAGACTAGACCTAGAAGTGTCCCGTGCGGATACTCGTCAAACCATCCTCACCACGAAGGAAGCTTTAATAAGCAGGCGGACAAGAAGAGCTGCCTGTGCACGTAGGGCGAGCTCCTTCCCAAGCCAGTGCCTGCCTCTGGAGGTCTTGAACAAAACGGCCCTGCACTGGGACCGAGGTCATCACCAGCTCATCGTGGGCCTCCCTTCTGCAAGACAGACCAGAGCGTTGCCACTAGGGAAGGCCCATTAACAAGGAATCCCTGTAAGAGGCTCTATCCCGTCTATGACCCAGGGCGTCAAGACCGTCGGGCAGAGGCTCATGCAGAATCCGGGTCTGCTTTTTCCACCAGTCATGCTTCTGCTGCCATCATCACCCTACAGGAGTTGACCAAATACCTCCTGCCTCCACCTGGTATCTTACACATCTTTGGACCGGACATCTGCCCAACGAACTGACTTCACACTGAAAGGACTGAGTGTCCTAGGGGCTCTGCTAGCCTCGTTGTGCACCCCCACAACCGGAAGCGGCTGGTTTTATGGAACAGTGGGATGGCTTCTAGAATGTTGGGCTTCTAAGCCAGATGGAAGGCAACAGCTTGAGCACTTAAGATTCCATTTACGCTTGGAACCAGCAATTCTGGATGGGTCCGTATCCTCCTCGTGAGTTCCATTTCTATTTACCTGGACCAGTCAATTTTCCTGTTGCTTGCAACTAAAGACCCTAAGTAATGCACTGTGCCTTCTATTCTAATAGTTGGGGTGGTGATAAATTGGCTTCCTCCACTATTAGTCTGTAAACTTGGAAGGCTGCTCTCATTTCTAATATCCTCGCATTCCTTGTTGCACATAGAACTGTCTTTCACACAATGTAGGATACATGCTGCAAACTTGCAGACTCGGCTCTATCTGAACGGCATGTATTTTGATCCATCTGAAGTTGTTTTTTTTTTTTTTTTTACTTAGTTGCCAACATTTTAAAAAAGATTTATTTATTTGAAAGGCAGAGTTACAGAGAGAAGGAGACACAGGGAAAGGGGGGAAGAGAGAGAGAGAGAGAGAGAGAGAGAGAGAGAAAGCTGGGGCGGGGGAGGGGAGAGAAAGAAAGATAGCAAGAGATCTTACATTCCATGGTTCACTCCCCAGGTGGCTCTAATGGCCCAGGCTGGGCCAGGTCAAAGCCAGGAGCTTCATCCAGGTCTCCCATGGGAGTGACGGGGGCCCATGTCTGGGCCATGTTCTGCTGCTTTCCCAGGCACATTAGCAGGGAGCTGGAGCGGAAGTGAAGCAGCTGGGATTGGAACCAGCACCGGAGGTATCTTAACCTGCTACAACGTTGCCCCCCCCCAACATTTAAAAGCCATGAGATTTCACAGGAAATCCACATTTCCACACGCTCTTGAAAACATCTGAGGAGCTGGTCATGTTAGGCCTGCATTTCAGTAACCATCCCTTTCAAACAAAACATGGCCACTTTTACTTTTTTTTTTTTTTTTAATATTTATTTTAAAGAGTTAGAGAGAGAGGGAGAAAGAGATCTTCCACCCACTGGTTCACTCCTCAAATGGCTACAACAGCCAGGGCTCCCTCCCATCAGGGACTCCCAGTGGGTGGCAGGACCACCTGCCCATTCCATTTTCTTTCATTACTTACCTGGGCCCAGTGGGTATGTAAATTTGTCACCTTGGGTGCTCAACTGAATCGTACTGAATGCGTTAATTTGGCAATTAGTGCTTCTATATTAATTTTCATTTCGCATGTGTTTCTTCCTCCTAATTGGGTCGAAACAAGCCATTTGGTGGGCAGAATCCTGCTAACTATTATTTCTCGAAATTACTTCTCGGTCGTCACATACTTGAGTAAGTAGCATTACGTGTGTATAACCTCCAGACCAGGCCTTGCCCCGCCGGGATCGAGCGCCCCCGATTTGGGCTGCCTGGGATATCATCACCACGGTCGCTTGCCTGGGCTAAACTGAGACCAGGTGAACTCGTCAGGTAAAGCTATTAAAATCCTCTCGCAATAATAGAAACATACAAGGCGCCGAGGTCGACCGCAGGTGGGCTGCCGCCTTTTCCAAGTTCCGGCCGCGGGGGTCCGGCTCGCAGCGGGACACGGGGGCAGGTGCCCGCGAGACCCCCGGAGGCCTTCCGGGTGTGGACGCCCCGCCAGGGCCCGGCAGCCCGGGGCGTGGCTCGCGACGGGTCCCCCGGGTCCACTTCAGGACTCTCGGGAGTTGCAGGTTTCTGGGGGGCTCGTTCCCGCCGGCGCCGCGCCCTCAGTGGTGACACTCGGGCACTTTCAGCATCACTTTCCCCACGCGGGCGGGAAGGGGGCGGTATGTCGGGGCTCCCCTGCCCTCCTCTCCGCCACCGGGGAAGGGAGGCGCCGGCGGAGGCCCTGCCGAGGCCGGGCGTCGCGCGGGGGGCTCCCGTCCCCCGGGGCCTTCGGCGGGGGGTACTGGGGAGGGGGCTGCATGCCCCTCTCTCCTGAGCGCCGCCGGCGCCCGCGGTCCCGGAGCGCCGGGCCCGGCTCCCCGCCCCCGACTCGGCGCTCCCGCGCTCCCTCTAGCGGCCGCCGCGCGGCCTCGCTCCGTCCCAGGCTCGTCGGCGGCGCAGCTCACGTGACCGCGCTCCGGGCCTGCGGCCGCTGTCGGTTCCCCCAGTCACCGAGCGAGAGGGAAGAAACAAGATGGCGGCTGAAGGCGATCCGGAGTGGGGCCCCAGCAATTCGGACTGAGCCTTCTCCCTCCACCCGCTTCCGCCGGCCGGGCCCCTCCCGCCCGGCCCCGCCGGCCTCCCCACCCGGCCCCGGCGCCCCCCACCGCCCCCACCCCGCGCCCGCCCCTCCCCCCTCCGCTTTCCCTTCTCCCCCCCGCGCCTCGGCTCCGACATGAGGGGCCGGCGGGGCAGGCCGCCCAAGCAGCCCGCGGCTCCCGCTGCGGAGCGCTGCGCCCCGGCCCCGCCGCCGCCGCCGCCGCCGCCGCCCACGTCCGGACCCATCGGGGGGCTCCGCTCGCGGCACCGCGGCAGCAGCCGGGGCAGGTGGGCCGCCGCCCAGGCTGAGGTGGCGCCCAAGACGCGGCTGAGCTCGCCCCGGGGGGGCAGCAGTAGCCGGAGGAAGCCGCCGCCGCCGCCGCCGCCGGCCCCCCCCAGCACCAGCGCCCCGGGCCGGGGGGGGCGAGGAGGCGGGGGCGGCAGGACGGGGGGCGGGGGCGGCGGCGGCCACCTGGCCCGGACCACCCCGGCCCGGAGGGCGGTCAACAAAGTGGTGTACGATGACCACGAGAGCGAGGAGGAGGAGGAGGAGGAGGACATGGTCTCTGAGGAAGAGGAGGAGGAGGAGGAGGACGGCGACGCCGAGGAGACCCAGGATTCGGAGGACGACGAGGAAGATGAGATGGAGGAGGACGACGATGACTCCGATTATCCGGAGGAGATGGAAGACGACGACGACGACGCCAGTTACTGCACGGAGAGCAGCTTCAGGAGCCATAGCACCTACAGCAGCACTCCAGGTACCCACCCAGCCCGGTGGCTGCAGGCTGCTTCCCCGCCGCCTCCCCCTCCCCCTGCTCACTCCCTCTCGAGTGCCGGGCATCCTGCTCCGGCCTCCCCCCACCCGCCTCCCCCCCCCTCGGACGGAGGGGAAATGCGACGGCACAGCAAGTGGCAAAAAAACTAGATTTACAAGAGGAAAGAGGCGCATTGTTCAAAATGGAGATTGCATTGTTGCAGTTTGCAGGCCACACGCTCGCTCGCCCTCTTTCTCTCCCCCCCAGCCCCCTCTTTTTCCTCTTCAGAATTTGTGCCAGTGCAGTGGCTCCACCGGGCAGGATCGAAACTTTGGCACTCGCCTATCCATTGCATTCATTTTTCTCCCCTTGTTTTGGTGTGGTTTTTTTTTTTTTTTTTTTTTTGGAATGAAAGAAGCCTCTTGTTTTGCAAAAACCTCTTTGCATTTCTAATGTGGGCTCTTTGAGATTTTTATTATGTATCCCTTCCTTAAAAGGGAATTAAGGATTGGGACAGATTGTGGCACACAAACACGCACAAAACACGCTTCTCTTCGCACGCCTAGCTGGGCGGCTTACAAAATCGCGTGAAAGAGATGGGTCGGTGGACTGAGTCGGGAAGCCTTATCTGGTCCCGTGTTTGTTTTTATGCTTGGAGGGCTAATGGGCCGGTGCAACAGTTGCTAGTCAATTGCTGATTAAAAAGCAGTGCAGAAAAGCGCAGGAAAGCAGCCTTGGAAATGCACCCGATCTCCCAGAGCACCTTGGTGAGTCCACAGCAGAAGTGCAGAGGGGCAGGCAGGGCCGCCGCCGCCAGCCTGGTCCCTGGGCTGCGCTCGGGCTGAGCCGCCTCGCGTCACCTGTTGCGGAGGCCGTGGAGGTAGCTGATCGGGCAGTCGGCCTTGCCGGAGATGAACTTTTGGGATCGCTTCTCAGTTCCGCGGCAGAACGAGCAGATCTGTTACTCATTTTGTCCTTTTCCGTTTTGTTTCTGAAGAAAAAAGCCCTCCCTGGCGCTGGAGTGAAGGCTGCTCCGAGTGTTTTCAGAAAGTTCCTCTAGGAGATGCATTTGGTTAAGCACACTCGCAGCTGCTGCTTTGTGTGAAATCCGTGGTTGTGGCTCACTAAATTGTGAGGGGAAAAAAGAAGTAACTTGTAGCAGCAATCTGCATGACCTTTATATATTGTTAACCTCCATGAACTAAATTACAATTTGGTGTTAAGAACGTTTACAAAGTAAAGTTTATGAGGAAATGAGTTATTTTTAGAGAGACTAGGGTAGTAGAAGCAGTTAGAAGGAAATGTTTTTTTTTTTAAATAAATGCTTACATATGGGGGAAGTGTGGGTACTAACAGGTGGACGCGCACTTAGATTGCCCTGACATTAAATGAAGAAAGGTAGTTCATTTCTTTGGGCTGACAGGACAGCTGCCTGTCTTGCTCCCAAGAACCGAGCGTCCGGCACGCTTGTCTCCTGTGCAGAAGGAGCTAGATGCAAGTTTTGTCATCTCCTGTGGCAGTAGTTGTCACTGAGCAGTCGCAGGTTCATCCCCTGTGTGGAATCATGGAGACTGACTGACTGCCACCACTGCAGGAAGTTTCCCGGTTAGAGCTAAGGCTGGCAGGCAGGCGGCTCCGCTAACTTTCACTCCCATCTGAGGGCCCAGCAAATCATGCTAGGGGGGTTGATGGCTGTGCTGAGTTGAAGTACAGTTTGTGGTGAGGCTTCCTGTTTTTTTTTTTTTTTTTTTTTTTTTTAGTACTTGAATATTTGTGATACTTCCTTGACATTTTGTTTTTCTTAGCGACGCTGGTAGCCTAATTTGTGTATGCTTGTCCCATCCATATATAAAATTAACTCCTTAGTGGTAGGTATTGATGTTATACTCCCTGAGCTCTAAACCAGTGTTTGGCATGTAGCAGGTGCTCATCAAAGATTGATTGGATACGCAATTATTTGCTAGGTGAGAACTTGCAGTAGATGAAGTTTTGGTCATTCTGTAATTGGCAGGCGTAACTCCTAGACATTTTGGACTTGGGGAACTAAAAGTTGGTCTGATGAGATTCTGATGCTCGCTTTGAGTAGTTCATGTCCAGTCATGGAGTTACTGTTCCCAGTGCTGTTTCGCCTTGCTTCCCAGGTATTTTCCTTCCTTTACCCGATGTGGTATTAACTGGGATGTGTTGCCTTTGGGTACACATTACTTCTCAGGATTATGGTAAAAATAGATGCTCCATTGTGGGACCTAAACTTTGAGAATATGTCCGCTTGCCTAGTGAGTGGCACTGCTTGCTGACAGTGAGTTGTCAGGTGCTGGTTTCAGTAGTTTTGTTGTCTGGACTTCCCAGGAGGGAGGCTGTCAGGTCAATGTGTATATGCATTGGAAAAAAAGAAAACTTTTAGGACTGGTTTAAGACATCCCATGTACACATGAGAAAATGTGGTTGGTGTATTTGAATCCTGTTGTACTGTTAAGGCTAAATGAGGCATATACTTTATTGGTAATTTAGAATATTTGATTAATTTTTAGTTTAGAATGTTGGCTTAGCTGCTAACATTAAATCCCTGATGTAGGCAATAATCTCTTCATCTGTTGAGTACTACGTAGGTAATTCCAGAGGTCTTCAAAAAGTTCATGGAAAATATCTCTAATGAAACCATTTTGGCTTTCAAGATTGTTTTGTGCCTAAATAATTTGTCTTTTAATTCCATTTTCCATGGAGTTTTTGAAGTATCCTTATACAACTGTTGATATAGTCATAGATTTAAAAATGTTTATTCATTGGAGAATATTTTTTTCTTATAGAGAAAAATTTTAAAATAGGGATAACAACTTATTACTAATGCCAAATTGAAATCATTAGGTTTGCTAATGCTGGAGGCATTTGGCTGAATAGAGCTTTGATTTATCTGAATTTTTTAAATGGAGAATTCTTCCAGCTTACAGGTTTTATGACAGACTTTTGTCAGTGCACTGCAAAGGATTTGTATTGGAAATCTGGTCCGAATACACAGCTGAGAGAGTTCTGACCACTCTTTGAAGTTAAGCATTTGCTTATTTTAAGAAATTAAGTTATGCTTGAACAGAGTGGTTCTTGCATTTAATTTGTGTGACTTCTGAGAATACTTACCTGGAATTTTGAAATTTGGAACCTCTGATGATTTCAGAAAGCAAAACTTCTGGTGGTATCCTGGGAGAGTGAGTGATTATGTCCTCTAAGGAAGATGACTGTTGGAGTCTGGCCATGAATGGATCTGTAGATCACCCGATTAAGCATTTGTTAAGGGTTTGGCAAGTCTCATTTCCACCAGTGTCAAACACCTTTTCAGAATGAGTGCGATTCCTGATTGCTACAGGTTAGGTACAAAGTGCTGGGGGAGACTGCAAGGCAAGGCAAGGCAAGATCAGACCCTGTTGAGATGTGTGTGGGCGTGAGCCTGTGTGCTTCCTGCAGGGGCCTTGGATTGTGGGGCCGGTAGAGGGAGGGCGGCAGAGGGAGAAGTGTGGGCAGTTGCAAGTAATGAGTTTTGCTGGAGCCTGAGGATGTGAGTAGGAAACAAACTAAAGCTCTGTTGTATGCTGCGTTGGGCAGTACCTGGAGAACCAGGCTGGAGTCATTGTACTTTTCCTCCCTCATTGGTCCAATAAGCATTAGGCCTCAGGCATTTTGTACTCCCCAGCACCCAAGGGGTATGCTGGATTCCCACAAGCACCTCGCATAAGCATGAACCAAACCAAGTCACAGAAATGCCGTTGAGCCACAGTTATTTCCTTTTCCTGCTATTTGAGAGAATTACCAGGAAGGTGGCCTGAAGCCCTCTTTCTCCCAAACCCATTGCATATCTGTTTAATTTTAGGGGTTGGGATCAGTCAGAAGATGTGGAAATGGTGGGGTATGATTTAGTGAGACTCCTGGGGATTTAGCGTGGCTTCTGTCTGCAGGATGGGTCGGAGGAGAGGGAGATAACTGCTGGGATCTGGATGGGTGTTGTACTCCTGGGTGGAAGACCAGTCTAGCAGGTGCATCAGAGTTGCCTTGACATAACCCAAGTGATGTGAGAGGAATGCGTCAGCTGTGCCTCAGCAAGGATGGTAAGGCTTTCAGTAGCGGTGGGGACGCCAAGATTACAAGGAAATTAACGTGCTGTGTTTTCAGATAACAGTACCTGAAGAGGCTAAACAAGAGGATTAAATGCAAGGAAATGAGAGCCAAAGTTACCAAAAACTTGAGCAGCATAGTTTGTGAGTCGTGGAGAGGCGTATCCTAGTATGCAATAATGACCAATCTTGCATATAGTAGTTGTGTCTAGTTCAGCGCCTGTTTGATTCTCACCCATATGCAGATGCAGGCGTGGAGTGCTGTGTTGAGATGGTGTGTGCAGCAGCAGTGGAGATGTTGAGGCCAGGAGCTCTGGTCTCTTCTTTCCAGTCCTCCTCTGCCCTCTCAAGGCTTTGTGCTTTCCCTGTGGACCCTTGGAAATGGAGATGGGGCGGGGGGCAGCCTGGGTGGCACAGAGGGGGCCTCTTCCCACCTTGCTCTCAGCTAGGCTTAAATCCCCCTTCCTATGAGAAGCCTCTGGCACTGACCCTCATTAACCTAATTTTTTCATGCTTTTGGGTCTTTAAAATAATAAGCCTCAAGAGGCAGAATATTCTTAACTTTAAAAAAAAAAAGGCACAATGTATACATGCAGAATATACTTTAAAAGATTAGAGTCTCAGGCTCCTGGCTTCTGCCTGGCATAACCTAGGCTGTTAGGGCCATTTGAGCAATAAACCAGTGAGTTGAAGTTCCCTTTCTCTCTCTCTAACTCTGCCTTTCAAATGAATACATAAATCTTTAAAAAACAAGAAAACCGAAAAGAAACAGATGGAAAACTCAATCCCAGCCACTCCAATGTGAGATGCAAGAGTCCCAAGCATTAGTTTAACCTGCTATGCTGAAGTGCCCACCTCCTTTATTATTTTTAAAAATTTTGTTTATTTGAATGGCAGACAGAGGGAGAGAATATGAATGTTTCTAGCCATTGACTCACTCCCCAAAATGCCTGCAATGTCTGGGGCTGGCTAAAGGGCCTGAGTTTGGAGCTTAGAACGCAGTTGGAGTCTCCCTTCTGGTGTCAGGAACCCAACCACTTGAGCCATCATTGTTGCTGCCTAGGGTCCACACTAGCAAGAATTTGGAGTCAGGAGCTGTGCCTTCGACACAAACCCAGTCACTCTTACAGGGACCTGAGTGCCCCACCTGTGTCCTAACTGCTAGGCCAAATGCCTGCTCCCTAAAATTATTTTGATATGTTTTTCTACATACCAAGTTATATTGTTCAGATATTATTTTTTGATTTCTGGATGGTTTTAAAAACAGTAACAGTAATAGTTAACATTTATTGGATATTTAAATTGCTGAATGATTTTTTTTTTTTTTTTTTTAAGATTTATTTATTTGAGAGTTACAGAGAGGGAGGGAGGGAGGAAGGGAGGGAGGGAGATTGGTCTTCCATCCATTGGTTCACTGCCCAACTGGCCGCAATGGCAGGAGCTGCGCCAATCTGAAACCAGGAGCCAGGTGCTTACTCCTGGTCTCCCATGCCAGTGCAGGCCCAAGGACCTGGGCCATCCTCCACTGCCTTCCCAGGGCACAGCAGAGAGCTGGACTGGAAGAGGAGCAACCGGGACAAAATCTGGCGCCCCGATCAGGACTAGAACCTGGTATGCTGGCCCCGCAGGCAGAGGATTAGCCTAGTGAGCCATGGCGCCAGCCTCCAGAATGTTTTTATCACCCCAAGAAGAAACCTGTGCCTATAGAAATTTTTCCACATTCTTATTTCCTGCCCCCATCCTCTGACAACCACTAACCTAGTTTCATTCTCTGTTGATTTGCCTCTTCTGGACATTTCTTGCCTTTTTTTAAATTTTCTTTTTTTAATCTTTTTTTTAAAAGATTTATTTTTTTATTTGAAAGAGTTACACAGAGGAGAGGCAGAGAGAGAGAGGTCTTTCATCCGATGGTTCACTCCCTAGTTGGCCACAACGGCCGGAGCTGCGCCAATCCGAAGCCAGGAACCAGGAGCTTCTTCTGGGTCTCCCATGTGGGTGCAGGGGCCCAAGGACTTGGGTCATCTACTGCTGCTTTCCCAGGCCATAGCAGAGAGCTGGATCAGAAGTGTAGCAGCTGGGTCTTGAACCGGCAAGCATATGGGATGCCAGCGCCTCAGGCCAGGGTGTTAACCTGCTGTGCCACAGTGCTGGCCCCTAAAATGTTTTTTAAAAAATATTTTGATATTTAATTGAAAGGCAGAGTGATAGAGGGGGAAAGGCAGGGATATCTTCTACTGGTTCACTCCCCAAATGCCCACCCCATTGTAATAATGCAAAGTAATACTTTATCAGTTGTTATGGTAGATAAGGATTTAACCTTAGGATTTTCTTTACCCTCTCCTTATCCTCATTGAAAAGAAAACATGATTTTTGGATAACTTGGGGATTGATTATAGCATTTTGACTATATAAATTATTTGCTATATTATCCTATGATGATGGAGTGTTTTCAGAAGTGGGAATTCTTTTCCTGTCTTATTAATTAATTAATAATTATACTTCCTGTCTTATTTTTTCTTCTGCTTAACATTGTTGGCCCAGTTTGCTGTGAGGGCTTTAGAGTCCCCTGGTGCTTATTGCTTTCCAGACTCTCAAGTGTAACCTTTCCAGGTTCTGCCCTGTTGCTCTCCTGCTCCCACAGCGCCCTCGCCAGCTCCACTACGTCACACTGGGAACTCTGTTTGCTGCGTGCCCATGTTGATGCGCTGTTTTCTGGGCCCTACATCTTTCTTAGTTTACTTTTTTTTAAGCACAAGCTTGGTTGCTTCCTAATAATGAGTGTGTGAGAAGTAAGCTCTTTTTACATCATTATATGTGTGAAAAATGCCCTTTTCTTTTTTTTTTTTTTTTAAGGGTTTATTTATATGAAAGGCAGAGTTATAGAGAGGCAGAGGCAGAGAGAGAAGTCTTCCTTTCACTGGTTCACTCCGCAGGTGGCTGCAATGGCTGGAGCTGGGCCAATCTGAAGCCAGGAGCTTCTTCTGGGTCTCCCACATGGGTGTTGGAGCCCAAGGACGTGGGCCATCTTCCACTGCTTTCCCAGGCCGTAGCAGGATCTGAAGTGGAGCAGCTGGGCTGTGGCGAAGTAGGTTAATCCTCCGCCTGCGGCGCCGACTTACAGCCATTTGAGGAGTGAACCAACAGAAAGAAAGCTTTTCTCTCTGTTTCTTTCTCTCACTGTCTGTAACTCTGCCTCTCAAATAAATAAATAAAAATCTTAAAAAAAAAAAAAAAAAGTGGAGCAGCCAGGACTCGAACTGGTGCCCTTATGGAATGCAGGCAGCAGAGGATTACTTGCTATGCCACGATGCCGGCCCCGAAAAGTGCCCTTTTTAAGCCTAATACTTGGACAGTTGCCAGGGATAGGGTCCTAAATAAAAACACAAAAATTCATTGAAGAAATAAAGCAGTTTCACTTGCCTTATTGTTTTCCAGCGTTTTGTTTATTTAAATTTCTGCTTACTTTTTATTTATTCGAAAGGCAGAGAAGGTACCCTTAACAGCCAGGGCTGGGCCAGACTGAAGCCAGGAACTGGGAACTCAGTCCAGGTATCCCTTTTGAGAGGCTGGGATCTGAGTACTTGAGTGATCGTAGCAGGGAGCTGGATTGGAATCAGAGGACCCAGGACTCAGAAATGGGATGGCGGGTGTCCCAGGTGGCAGCCTCACCATTGTGCCAAACTCCTGCCCTGGTGTCTCAGCAGGTAGTTCTCTGTTGAGAAGTCTGTTGCCCTCTGATTTTAGCATTCATGTTTGTCCTGTTTTTCGCCTTTCTAAAGCTGCTAGGCTCTTTCATGGCAGTTTTGCTGTGATCTCGTATCCCTCTGTGTAGGTCTTTTTTCCTTCCATTGATTGTGCTGGGTGCTTGGTAGGCCCTGTGTATCTAGAGACTCGTGACAGTTCTGGGAGCATTTCTTCTGTACATAATTTTCTTCCTCAATTTTGCGAAGTTCTTTCAAACTCCTATTTAGATGTTGGATCTTTTACACTGATCTTACTATGGTTTTTATCTTTCTCATCTTTTTTTTAAATTTTTTTAAACTATTTATTTATTTATTTAAAAGGCAGAGTCACAGAGAGGCAGAGAGAGAGAGAGAAAGGTCTTCCATCCGCTGGTTCACTCCCGAGATGGCCACAATGGCCAGAGCTGTGCCAATCAGAAGCCAGGAGCTAGGAGCTTCCTCTGGGTCTCCCATGCAGGTGACCTGCATTCCCAGGCCATAGCAGAGAGCCAGATCAGAAGTGGAGAGGCCAGGACACAAACCTGCGCCCATATGGGATGGATGCCAGCACTGCAGGCGAAGGTTTAACCTGTGCCACAGGGCAGGCCCCTGTCTCATTCTTTTTTATCTGTGTTTTCGGTCTGCTTTCTGGAAAATTTATTTCTTCTAAGCCTTCTTTTGAATCAGTTTTTTATTTCTACAATCAGATATTTAATTTCCAGAGCTGTTTTCTGTGTTTCTTTTTCATAGTATCCTGTTCATTGATAAAATATTTTCTTGTATTTCTCTGGGGATATAAATAATAATTACTGAGACTCAATTTACATATACAGTACAGATCATCTTTTTTATTGTACAATTATTTTAGTGTTTATTATCTACTTGAAAGGCAGCATGACAGAAAAAAGATACCTTCCATCTGCTGATTTGTCCCCAAATTCTCCCAACGTTTAGAGCTGGACAAGGCTGAAGCCAGGAGCTGGGAAATCTATTGAGGTACCCCAAGTGGGTGGCAGGGCCCCTAATATCTGGGCCATCGTCTGCAGTCTTCCCAGGTGCGTTAGCAGGAAGCTATATTGGCAGTAGAATGGCTGGGACTAAAACTGGCTCTCTGATATGGGACGTGGGCATCCCAAATGGTTACCTAACTCTCTGCACCATGACACCTGCCCTAGTAGTTCACCCCCCCTTTTTTTTTCTTTTATTAACTAAGTAATGTAGTCCATTATGTGGTTGTACCACAGTTGGGTTTATCTAGCAAGGACATTTGAATTGTTTCCACATTTTAGAGATTGTGAATAAAACTGCTGTAAATGTTCATTTACAAGTTTTTGTGTGAACATATGTTTTAATTTTTTGTGGGTAAATACCCAGGAGTGGAATTGCTGGGTTATATGCTAAGTGCGTTTTAATTTTCAGAAACTGCCAAACAGTTTCCCAGAATGGCTTTTTGTTTTTTTCAAGAAGCTGGTGAAGGCAGGGGAAAGAAGATTCAGGGTCTTGGGATCAGCACATGCGAAAGAATGAGGGAGAACCCTGAAGGTTTCAGATGGGAGTGCTGTGATGGCGTGAGTGTTGTAGGTCTCAGGCTGCGGACTAGCACGTGACTAGAGTGGGGTAAGCATGGATTAAGGTGTTAAGCTTAAGTAGGTCAGGTAACATCTTTAAGATTTATTTATTTTTAAGATTTATTTATTTGAAAGGCCGAGTTAGAGAGAGAGAGAGAGAGATTGTCTTCCATTAGCTGGTTCCCTCCCCAAATGCGGTAACAGCCAGGGCTGGGTCAGTCTCAAACCAGAAGCCAGGAGCTTCTTCCGCTCTCCCACATGGGTAGCAGAGGCCCAAGCATTTGGGCCATCTTCTGCTTTCCCAGGTGTGTGTGGGATTTGAACTGTATAGAATGCCCGTATCTCATGCAACAGCTTTATCTGCCACGCCACAGTGCTGTCCCCCATGGTGACTTCTTGTACTGGGTTGGCATAAGCAGAATAGAGAGAAATAATTCAAGAGTTAGAATGATGTCTTAGTGATAGATGATTAGGCTGGGACATGGTAATGAGCAGAAAAAGGAGTCAAGGATGAATTGACTCCTGAATCTCCCTGTTGCCTTTCCTATTTCTCCTCACCATGTGTTTGATCCTCAGGTGTTGTTGGATTCTTTGTGGCTCTCCCACACCTTCAGCTAATTCTCTGTTCCGGTGATTGCTCCTAGTTGCCTGTCCATCGCCTTCTCCAGCTGTCTTTCTTTAACCATCATGTGGTCTAGTTATCAAATATTGGGGGAGGGGCTGGTGCCATGGTAGTAGGCTAAGCCTCCACCTGCTGTGGAGTGCTGGTTCAACGCTCTCTGCCATGGCCTTAGAGAGCAGTAGAAGGTGGCCCAAGTGCTTGGGCCCCTATACACACATGGGAGACTCCAAGAAGCTCTTGGGTTCAGATCGGCCCAGCTCTACCCGTTGTAGCCATTTGGAAAGTGAGTCAGCATATCAAAGACCTTGCTTTCTTTCTCTCCCTCTTTGTTTGTAACTCTCTCAAATAAATAAATAAATAAATAAAATCTTTTAAAAAAATTAGGGGATTTCCTACATATCTTAATTACTGATTTCTAATAAAATTTCATTATGTTCAAAGAACATATTTCATAGGAATTTGATTTGTAAAATTTTTTATTTAAAAAACATGTGAAAGAGAGGAAGGGAGACAGGCAAAGATCTTCCTTCTGCTGGTTCACTCCACAAATGCCCACAACAGCTGGGGCTGGGCCAGGCTTAAGCCAGGAGCCCTGAACCCAGTGTGGGTCTCCCATGGCCTCCTAGGTTATGCATTAGCAGGAAGCTGGAATCTGCAGCAGAGCCAGGATATGGGGTGTGGACATCCCAGGCAGCGTCTTAACCACTGTGCCAAATGCCTGCCGCTGTCAAATGTTTTTAGAAGTTTGCCTTGCATCTGGAAATGCATGTTCCATGTGTACTTGAAAAGAAGATGTATTCTGCTGTTGCTGGGTGAAGTAGTCTGTGAATGTCAGTCAGGTCAGGTTGGTTGGTAGTGTTCAGATCTAGTTCTTGCTGATTTTCTGTCTTACCTGTTCTATTGATTACTGAGAGAATGAATGTTGAAGTCTACAGCTATTGCTAAGCCTTTGTCTAATTCTTAGATTTCCTGTGTTTTGAGGCTCTGTTACGAAGTCCACCAACCTTTAGCAAGGATTGCTTTGTCCTCTTATTTTGATCCTTCTGTCTTTACCTCCATATTTGTTAAGTCACTGGACTAAAATGGGTTGTGATTATCTGGTGCCTCCTTCCTTAGAGCTCCCTTCAGGGAAGGGAGGGTCCCATTCAGTCTCCCTCCCTTCTGTGAACTGGCTCAGGCAGCGGCAGCACAAGGTCACTGTTGAATGAGTCAGAGCCTCTGGATTCTTTTCCTTGCTGTTCATTATGGTAGCTATTTAAATTTAAATAAAGTAAAATTAAACCTTTTGTTCTTTAGTACTGTAGGGACTGCATCTGATTCTCCCACATGGGCGGTAGGGGGACCCAAATACTTGAGCCATTACCTGCTACCTCCCAGGGGGCACATTGGCAGGAAACTGGATGGGATGGGAACCAGACCAGCACTCAGTTATGGGCACTATGACCTGAGATGTGAGTGTTGCAGGTGGTGACTTAACCACTGTGCCACAATGCCTGCCTTGAGAAATTTGATAACTCGGGGCCGGCGCTGCTGCCGGCATAGTGGGTAAAGCTGCTGCCTGCAGCGCCATCATCCCATATGGGTGCCAGTTCGAGACCCGGCTGCTCCACTTCCAGTCCGGCTCTCTACTATGGCCCGGGAAAGCAGTAGAAGATGGCCCAAGTCCTTGGGCCCCTGCACCCGTGTGGGAGACCCAGAAGCTCCTGGCTTCGGATCAGCGCAGCTCTGGCCTTTGCGGCCAATTTGGAAGTGAACCAGTGGATGGAAGACCTCGCTCTGCCTCTGCCTTTCTGTAACTCTGACTTTCAAGTAAACAAAATCTTTAAAAAAATTTTCTTTTGATAACTCAGAATTCCAAGTTTAAAACTTGCTGTGTTAACTGAAAAGTGAAAAACTTGTGTATCCTAGTGTTTCTGGGTTCTCCTATATAACATCTCTTTTTTAGGAGTCATTGACCAATTTATTTAACAATTAATGTTCAAAGAAAAGATGTCCCCCCTTTTTGAGTGGAATCCCATTGTTACCAAAGTGATACTAAATTGTAACTGTGAAACCTCCTGAGATTTGCTAAGAAATTAGTGATTAGATTCCTCTGCACTCCTAAATATATTCTGTAGTTCACACACTTGGGAGGTGGCAGGGGCAAATGAGTCATTGAATGGCACTGTGCAGTAGGTGCAGTTTCTGTATTTTACAGAAATATGGCTTCCTCTTGATTTAAGTGTGTTCACATTGCCTCCATTGAAGTCTGTTTATAGTGTGTTCTACTTAGGGGGAACCTAAGAAGTATTTCAGAAATGCACTTATTAGGCTGTGTGGAATTTCTCTTGTCCTTTTTCCTTTCTAATACTTGCTTAGCTGTATTGAAACTTGCCTGAGGAAGTAGTCCAGCATTTCAAATAGGTGTTTTCCCTGTTCCTTTAGACACTGAAATTGTTTCCCACTTTTCTTAAAGACTTAGTAAATCACTCTTTTCTTTTTTCTTTCTTTCTTTCTTTCTTTTTTTTTTTTTTTTAAGATTTATTTATTTTGTTTGACAGGCAGAATTAGAAAGAGTTGGGGAGAGACAGAGAGAAAGACCTTCTGTCTGCTGGTTCACTTAGCAAATGGCTGCAACGGCCATGGCTGGGCCAGACTGAAGCCAAGAGCCAGGAGCTTCATCCGGGTTTCTCACGTGGGTACAGCAACCCAAGCACTTGGACCATCTTCTGCTGCTTTCCCAGGAGCATTAGCAGGGAGCTGGATCTGAACCAGCTGGGACTTGAACCAGCTCTCATAAGGGAAGCCGGTTGCAGGCGGCAGCTTAACCTGCTGTGCCTCAGCGCTAGTCCCTAGCTGTTTGTTTTTCTGGCGGAAGAAGTTTCTGTTTTTACTTTGAGTATATTAATCATGAGTGTTGAATTTTGTTAATTGCTTTTTAAAATTTTTTTTAAAGATTGATTTAATTATTCTAAAGGTGGGTTTAGAGAGGCAGAGAGAGAGGTTTTCCAGCCACTGGTTCACTCCCCAAACAGTCGCAACAGGCAGAGCTGGGCTGATCCAAAGCCAGGAGCTTCTTCCGGGTCTCCCACATGGGTGCAGGAGCCCAGAGCTTGTGTCCTCTAATGCTTTCCTAGGCCATAGCAGAGAGCTGGATCAAAAGTGGAGCAGCCAGGACTCAAACCAGCACCAAATGGGATGCAGGCATTGCCTGCTATGCCAAAGTGCTGGCCCCTAATTGCTCTTTTTTTTTGTAGCTATTGAGATGTTCCTGTAGTTTTCCTCTTTAGTCTGTTGATGTGGTTTGGTGAATTATGCTGATTGATTTTCAAATGTTGCAATCCAGGAGCTAAATCTCACTTGCTTGTCATGTTTTATCCTTTTTAGATATTGTTTAGTTTGCTGGATTCTCATCTATGGTATTTTTTTAGGTTTTATATGTCTTGTGTTTATGAGGGGTACTGGCCTGTGGTTTTTTGGTAATGTCTTCATCTGATTTTGTTAACAAAGTAATGCTGGTGTCAAAATGGGTTGGAAAGTGTTGCTTTTTTTCTATTTTCTGCGAAAGATTTTGTAGAATTGAAATTGTATCTTCCTTAGAAGTTTGGTAGAATATGCCAGTGAAGCCATCTGGGCTTGGAGTTTTCTTTGTTGGAAGATTTTAAATTGTGAATTCAGTTCTTTTAATAGGTTATTCCAGTTATAAATTCCTTTTTGAATGGGCTTTGATTGTGTCTTTGAGGAATTGGTTCCTTTTACCTGTGTAGTTGGATTTGTGAACTAAAGTTATCCGTAGTATTCCCTAATTGTCCTTTAAATATCTATAGAATCTACAGTAATGTCACCTTTCCTGTAGAAATTTTTGTGTTCTGTCTTTTAAAAAAATTTTTCCCAGATTTATTTACTTGAAAGAGCGACAGAGTAAGAGAAAAATCTTTTTTTCTTTTTTTAAAGATTCATTTTATTTATTCGAAAGACAGAGTTAGAGAGAGAGGTAGAGTTAGAGAGAGAGGTGGAGACAGAGAGAGAGGTCTTCTATTGGCTGTTTGACTCCCAGATGGCCGCAACGGCCGGAGCTGCACTGATCCAAAGCCAGGAGCGAGGAGCCCCTTCTGGGTCCCTCATGTGGGCCCAAGGACTTGGGCCATCTTTCACTGCTATCCCAGGCCATAGCAGAGAGCTGGATCCTTGTAAGAGGAGCAGCCAGGACAAGAGCCTGCACCCAAATGGGGTGCCAGGGCTTTAACCTGCTGCGCCACAGTGCCAGCCCCAGAAAAATCTTTCTTCCATTGGTTCACTTTCCAAAGGGCCCACAACAGCCCAAGGTGGGCCAGGCTGAAGCCAGGAGCCTGGAACTCCATCTGGGTCTCCCACCTGGGTGACAGGGGGCTAAGAACTTGGGCCATCTTATGTTGCCTTTCTGTTCATTAGCAGGGAACTGGATCAGCATTGAGTAGTTGGAACTTGAACCAGAACTCTGATATGAGATGCTGGTGTCACCAGCAGTGGCTTAAACCTCTGAGGCACAGAGCCATAATGCCAGCCCCCTTAAAAATGTATTCTAATACTTGTACATTTTTGTGGGATTTAGTGTAATACTTCAACATACGTATAGAGTGAACTGATTAAATCGGGTAATTATTTCCATTTCCTCATCTTTAGGTTTGGGGTATTACTTCTTGTAGTGTATATGGATAATGCATTATTGTGGAGTACCTCACTTTTCACTTTTTTTTTCTTGGTCAGTTTGTCCAGAGGCTTATCAGTTTAGTTGATCTCTTCAGAGAGGTATCTTTTGAGTTCATTAATTTTTTTGTGTAGAGCTTTTCTCTTTTTCTTTCTTTTAAATACTATTAGTACCGGGGCCGGCGCTGTGGCATAGTGGATAAAGCCGCCGCCTGCAGTGCCAGCATCCCATATGGGCGCCGGTTCAAGACCCGGCTGCTCTGAAAGAAGCTCTTGTCTCCTGGCTTCGGATTTTTTTTTTAAAGATGTATTAATTTATTTGAAAGAACTACAGAGAGAGAAACTTCCACCTTTGGTTCACTACCCAAACGGCCACAACAGTCAGGCCTAGAAGCCTAGAACTCCATTTGGGTCTCCTACATGGGTGCCAGGGGTTCAAGTTCAAGTACTTGGGTCATTTTCTACTGTTTTCCAAGGCTCATTAGCAGGGTGCTTCTTCTGAAGTGGAGCAGCTGGACTTGAACTGGTGCCTCGTCGCAGGTAGGGGCTTAGCCCTCTTCGGCACAGCCCTGGCCAGCTTTTTCTTTTCTAACTCATTGATCTCTACGCTGTTCTTCATTGTTTCCCTCCAGCTTGCTTTGGGCTTAGTCTGTTCTAGTTTCTGAAGGGAGAAGCTTAAGATCATTGCCTTGAAACCTTCCTCGACACATTTTTTTTTAGCTGTCTCAATTTTAGATATGTTGTATTTTCATTTAGTTCACAGTATTTGTGAGTTACTCTTTGTCCTGTGGCTTGTTTGATATGTGCTTTTACTTTTCAAACCTTTGGAGGTTTCCCAGATGCATTTTTGGTTGTGTCTGTTACAGATTTCTAATTTAACTCCATGATGATCAGAGAGCTTACTTGGTGTGACTGAGTTTAAAAACATTGAGAATTGTCTTATGGCCTGAAGCATTATCTCCTCCAGAGAATGCTGCATCTGGGACCTCCACCTCAGGCTCCCACGTGGGTGGCTCACATTCGAGGGCTTGAGCCATCATCTGTTGCCTCCCAGGGTTCACATGAGCAGGAAGCTGGATTGGAAAGGGTGGAGCCAGGACTTGAACTGTGCACTTTGATATGGGATATCGACATCCCTAGAGGTCTCTTAACTGCTATGCCACGTGCCCATCCCAGGACTTGTATATCCTTGCTGATTTGCCCCCAACGTGTTCTGTTGATTGCTGAGAGAGGTGTGTTGAAGTCTACAACTGTTGTTTCGGATTTGTTCTCTTTCTCCTTGCAATTCTGTCTGTACTTAACGTATTTTTGAGGCTCTGTATTATATGTATCAACATGTATGGTTGTTTTGTCCCCTTCATTAGTTGATTCTTTTATCATTCTGAAATTACCTCTGTCCTTAGTAATATTTGTTGGTTTAAAATTTGCTCGTTAGTAGTAATATAGAGAATCCAGCCTTTTTTTTTTTTTTTTTTTTTTCTCTTAAGATGTGTTTATTGGGACCAGCACTGTGGTACAGCGGGTTAAAGCCCTGGCCTGAAGTGCTGGCATCCCATATAGGTGCTGTTTCTAGTCCTGGCTGCTGCTCTTCCAGTCCAGCTCTCTGTTATGGCCTGGGATAGCAGTGGAGGATGCCCAAGTCCTTGGGCTCCTGCACCTGTGTGGGAGACCTGGAAGAAGCTTCTGGCTTTGGATCGACTCAGCCATCTGGGGAGTGAACCAGTGGATGGAAGACCCCTCTCTCTTTGTCTCTACCTCTCTATAACTCTGTCTTTCAAATAATAAAATAAATCTTTAAAAAATTATTTATGGGGCTGGCGCCGTGGCTCACTTGGTTAATCCTCCACCTCTGACGCCGGCATCCCATATGGGCGCTGGGTTCTAGTCCCGGTTGCTCCTCTTCCAGTCCAGCTGCAGCTGGCGCAATGCGCTGATCCGAAGCCAGGAGCCAGGTGCTTCTCCTGGTCTCCCATGCGGGTGCAGGGCCCAAGCACTTGGGCCATCCTCCACTGCCCTCCCAGGCCACAGCAGAGAGCTGGATTGGAAGAGGAGCAACCGGGACCAGAACCCGGCGCCCATATGGGATCCCAGCGCTGCAAGGTGGAGGATTAACCAAGTGAGCCACGGCACCGGCCCCTAGAGAGCTGTTCTTATATTATTACTGGCATGAAGGGATAGGGATTTGGAACAGATGGAAAGTACTTGAAGTACACAACATTGTAAGTAATAACAATACTTCCTTTGGGACATTACTCCAGATCAGATGGTGAATCCTTGTTACTTTGACAAATGAACTTCATAATTATTGATTCATTTTTAAATATTTATTTATTTGAAAGGCAGAACAACAGAGAGAGGAGGAAAGACAGAAAAAGAGAGACCTTGCGTCTGCTGGTTCACTCTCCAAATGGCTGCCGGAGCCAGGGATGGGCCAGGGTGAAGCCAAGAGCCAGGAGCTGCATCCAGGTTTCCCACATAGATGGCAAGGGGCCAAGTACCTGGGTCGTCTTCCACTGCCTTCCCAGGTGCGTTAGCAGGAAGCTGGATCAGAAGCAGAGCAGTTGGGCCTCGATCTGGCACTCCTGATACAGGATGCTGGCATTGGAGGCGATAGCTTAACCCGCTGCAGCACAACCCCAGCTCCATCTTTCATGATTTTAAAAAATGTAACTATTAAATGCATCTCTTCATGGTTTTGTTATGTGTAACAATACTTAGATTTTATTTGATATAGAGTATTTTTTCATTTAAATTTTCATTTATTTTTTAAATTTTCTATCCATAAGTTTTTATTTCTTCAAGGATGTATTTTTCTTCTGTACCACTTTCTCTTTTTTTTTTTAAAGATTTATGGATTTATTTGAAAGGCAGAGTTACAGAGAGGCAGAGAGAGATCTTCCATATGCTGGTTCACTCCCCAAATGGCCATAATGGCTGGAGCTGTGCCGATCTGAAGCCAGGAGCTTCTTATGGGTCTCCCATGCGGTGCAGGGGCCCAAGCACTTGGCCATCTTCTACTGCTTTCCCAGGCCATTAATAGCAGAGAGCCGGGTTGGAAAGAGAGCATCTGGGACCAGCATTGCAGGCGGCAGCTTTACCTGCTGTGGCGGTTTTACCCGCTTTGCCACAGTGCCTGTCTCCCCCCGCCCCCACACTTTTTGAGTGTTTTTATTTTATTTATTTGAAATACAGGGTTACAGGGAGAGAGCTAGAGAGAGAGATCTTCCCTCCACTGGTTCCTTCTTCAAATGGCCACATGACTGGGGCTGGGCCAGGCCAAAGCCAGGACTCAACTCCATGTGTGCAGGGGCCATCTTCTGCTGCTTTCCCAGGCACATGAACTGGGAACTGGCTTGGAAGTGGAGCAGTTGAGACTTGAACCGCCACCTGTATGGCATGCTGGTGTCATAGGTGGAGGTTATCTCAGTGCACCACAGGCCCACACTGCCACCTTCTTTTTTGGCTTAGAAACAGTTTGTTCCTTTTCAGTAAGGATCATCTCAGGGTATCTCGGGAGCTCATGTAAGGGTAATCCGACCATGAGCTCTGTAGGTATGGTGGCACATCTTGGGTGCTTTGTTTACCTGGATACGTTCGATGACCAGAAATCAGCATCCAAACCCTTAAGTTCAGCATTTCTCTCTCTGTTTTAAGCATGTGCAACAGCAATTCAGCACCATTTTTTTGGGCCACCAGCCCAGTATTCAGACCCACTGTTTATGTTGGGCACACCTACCCATTGGACAGTTGTTGCTTCTGGAATGTGTGACATCTTTCAGATACTTGTTGGCTTTTTGAATATGCATACCTTGATGACCTGGGCAGTTTCTTGGGTATTAATCAAGCGAATACTAAGATTTGAGCCTTGATTTGCATGATATTGGGGCTTTCTGGGTCCAGTGAATAGCGAACCATTTTCACAGATCAACTAAGGCTGCTTACAGGAAGAGGAAAGTGGAGTATTAACTTCTGCCGCTCCCATCACTCCTGTACTGAGCAGTCCGGGTCTCTATGACATACTGGTTGGAAATGGGGACGTAGTACACTTTCCCCTTTAGAAACACACATTGTGTGTGGAGCTGTCTTAGGAGGTCTAGAAGTCTGAAAACAATCCTTTTAGAATCAATACAGTAAACATTTGGTGTCGAAAATTGCAGTGGCTGCTAGGTTTAATCTTGGCATTACTGCAGCCCTAGATCTCCATCCTCTACAGTCATTTTCTTTTTTTTTTTTAAGATTTATTTATTTGAAAGAGTTAACGCAGAGGCGGTTGGGGGGGAGAGGTAGGTCTTCCATCTGCTGGTTCACTCCCCAAATGGCCACAAAGGCTGGAGCTGTGCCAGTTTGAAGCCAGGAGCCAGGAGCTTCTTCCGGGTTTCCCAGGTGGGTGCAGGGGCCCAAGTACTTGGGCCATCTTCTGCTTTCCCGGGCCATAGCAGAGAGCTGGATTGGAAGTGAAGCAGGCAGGTGTAAAACAGCACCCATATGGGATGCCAGCCCTGCAAGCAGCGACTTTACCTGCTGTGCCACAACACTGGCCCCAACAGTAGTTTTTTTATGGGTATCATTAGTTGAGCAAATAATTTTAGTTACTACAATAATGAAGACATGACCTATGCTGTAACAGAGCTAACAAATGATCTGGGTACATGAAGAAAGGCCTGTAATGTGAATGTGCTCACGCTGTAGGGAGCGCTTTGCAAAGGGTCAGAGAAGCCTAGTGCCAAAGGCACAGCCAAGGACGATGGAGATGACATTGGAGCAGGGCCTTGAAGAATGTCTAGGATTTCTCGGAATGTTAGCAAAGTAGTATATGCACATGTGTATATATATTATATATAATATATATTTATATTAAAATATATAGATATGCTTTTTAAATTAAAAAAAAAGAGAAGTTAAGCAAATGCATATTATTGCCACAGTGCATATTTAGAAACTCAGGCACATAGAAAACAGCCCTAAGCAGTGGTTAATGCCTGATGAGTGCCGATGGCCGGGTTCATCCCCAGAGTTGAGAGAAGTGAGCATCCCTGTAGACACTGCCTTCCATTAAGGAATACAGGAAAGCAGGACGTTTTGCCTCAACAATTGCCAGGTCATTTTAATTAAAGTAGTAACATAATTTCTTCAGTAAGTTAACACCTGTTGAATGGTCCAGACTCTGTCATTTAGCCAAGCAGTTCATACTGTTAACCTAGACTGTGGGTAATCATTGACAAATTGTTGCCCTTTGGTCCTGCCCCCCGCCCCACCTTTCCCCTGCATTCCCTCCCTCCCTCCCTCCCTCCCTCCTTCCCTCCTTCCTTCCTTCCCTCCCTCCCTCCCCCTCCTCCTCCCTTCCTCCCTCCCCCTCCCCTCTCCTCCCCTCCCCTCCCTCCTTTTCTCCCCTCCCCTCCCCTCCCCTCCCCCTCCCTTTCTTCCTTCCCTCTCTTCCTTCCCTCCCTCCCTCCCTCCCTTCCTCTTTCTTTCTTTCTTTCTTTCTTTCTTTCTTTCTTTCTTTCTTTCTTTCTTTCTTTCTTTCTTTCTTTCTTTCTTTCTTTCTTTCTTTCTTTCTTTCTTTCTTTCCTCCCTCCTCTCCCCTCCCCTCCCCTCCCCTCCCCTCCCCTCCCCTCCTCTTCTCTTCTCTTCTCTTCTCTTCTCTTTCCTCTTGAAAGAGTTACAGAGAGGCAGAGGCAGGGGGAGAGAGAGAGAAAGAGAAAGTCTGTCTGCTGGTTCACTCCCCAAATGGATGCACAGCCGGAGCTGCACTGATCTGGAGCCAGGAGCTTCTTCCAGGTCTCCCACACGGGTGCAGGGCTCCAAGGGCTTGGGCCATCCTTCACTGCTTTTCCAGGCCATAGCAGAGAGCGGGATTGGAATTGGAGCAGCTGGGACTCATATGGGATGCAGGCACTGCAGGTGGCGGCTTTACCAGCTAAGCCATAACGCCAGCCCTAAAGCAGTGTTTTTCTTCTTTAAATATTTTGTTTATTTATTTATTTGTTTATTTATGTATGTATGTATTTGGGGGCTAGAGTAAGGGAGTGGGAGAGACAGAGAGAAAGATCTTCCATCCCCTGGTTCACTCCCGAAATGGCCACAACAGCCAGAGCTGGGCTGATCCAAAGCCAGGAACCAGGAGCTACTTCTGGGCTTCCCACCTGGTGCAGGGGCCCAAGCACTTGGGCCATCTTCCACTGCTTTCCCAGGCACATTAGCAGGGAGCTGGATAGGAAGTGGAGTAGCTGGGTCTCAAACTGGCACTCATGTAGGATGCTGGCGCTGCAGGTGGCAGGACCAGCCCTAAAGCAGTGTTTTTCAGCTTGGCTATACATCAGAATTATCTGGGGGAAAGGGTGAAAATGTACATTATTGATCTGGGTTCTGTAAATTTGGGTCTCATTTTAGACCGCTTTTAACAGCTTGCCAAATGGTTTTGCTGCACCTGCACCTAGTTCTAGGAAGGGCTGTTTCAAGGCAGCTTCTCAGACTTTAATGAGCACATGAATCACATGCAGATTTTGAAAAAACTACAGATTCTAATTTTTAAGATTTATTTTATTCATTTAAAAGGTAGAGTTATAGAGAGTGGGAGATATGCAGAAAGATCTTCCATCTACTGGGCCAGATCAAAGCCAGGAACCTGGAACTTCATCTGGGTCTCCCATGTGAGTGGCAGGGCCCCAAGTCCTGGGGCTGTCTTCTGCTGCTTCTCCAGGTGCATTAGCAGGGAGCTGGATGGGAAGTGTAGAGGCTGGGACTGCAACTAGTATTCAGAAGGGATGCAGGTGTCTCAGGCTGAGGCTTACACCCCTGAGCCACAATACCATCCTCAAACTTGAATCTTTGGCTATAATACAATTTTGTGTTCATGTAAGACCATTAGCAGTTACTAGAAGCAGCATTGTTTTATTGGTTTAAATGCTATTGTAGTTACTTAGATAGCCTGCCCATTTTTTTCTTTTAAAATACTATAACGAAAATGTATGGATGAGGACCAGTGCTGTGGCGTAGAGGATAAAGTCACCGCCTGCAGTGCCGGTATCCCATATGGGCGTCAGTTCGAGTCCCCACTGATCCATCCGATCCAGCTCTCTGCTGTGGCCTGGGAAGGTAGTGGAGGATGGCCCAAGCGCATGAGCCCCAGCACCCGCTGTGGGAGACTCGGAAGAACCTCCTGGCTCCTGGCTTCGGATCGGTGTAACTGCAGCCTTTGTGGCCAATTGGGGAGTGAACCAGCGGATGGAAGACCTCTCTCTCTTTGCCTTTCCTCCTCTCTCTAACTCTTTCAAATAAATAAATAAATCTTTAAAAAAAAATACAACAAAATAACATATTTGGATAAAAATACATGGATAAATGAAATATTTTTTAAAATATTAAAAAGCTTGCTTTTTCCCTGTCCCTAATTCTCTCCAGAAGCACTACTTTTAGAAGATTCTTAATGGGGGTGGCATTGTGGAGTAACAGGTTAAGCTTCCACCTATGATGTCATGGCCTGCAACACTGGTATCCCATATGGGTGCCAGTTTGGTCTTGGCTTCTCCACTTCCAGTCCAGCTCCCTGCTAATGGCCTGAGAAAGCAGCCAAGGATGGCCCAAGTTCATGGGTCCCTGCCACTGACCTGGGAGGCCCAGATGGAACCCCAGGCTCCTGGCTTCAACCTGGCCCAGCCCTGGCCATTGTGTCCATTTGGGGAGTGAACCAGCAGATGGAAGATCTTTCTCTCTCTCTGCCTCTCTCTGTCTGTAACTTTGCCTTTCAAATAAATAAAAAAAAATTTTAGAAATGATTCTTACATGACCTATTAGACATATATAGATATACTTTATCACTGTCTGCATATTCTTTTTTTCTTATAGTTTCTTTAGTCAAATGGCATCATTTGGTTTATTGTTCAGTTTATACCTAATATATTTGCAAGATTGTTTCATGTTAGCACATCTGAAATTTACCTTATTTTCAACTGCTAGATTTTATTCTGTTGTATACATACATCATAGCTGATTTAACTGTTGCTTTATATTTAGTTTAAAAAGGCAAATAAAACACACAGAATTCCAGCTTAAATTTATTCAAAAGACTGAGAGATAGAGATCTTCTCTTTGCTGTTCACACCCCAGATGTCAAAGCCAGGAGCTGGACTCGGTCCAGGTCTCCCACATGGGTGGAAGGGATGTCTCCCAGGGTCTGCATCAGCAGGACGCTGGAGTCAGGAATGGAGCTGGGTTTCCAGCCTGCAGGCTCTAGTGTGGGATGTGTGTTCCAGGCAGTGTCTTCAGCTGCTTTGCCAAGTGTCCACTCCTGAGCTTTTATAAATTATTAAGTCTTTTTGTATTTTCTTAAATGCATATGTGAGTAAATCTGTTAGATAAGTCCCAGGAAGTTGGGATTGCTGAGTCAAAAAGATACGTATGCATTCAGATAGATTTCCCTTTTTATTTTTTTCTTTTTGGCCAAATCACTTTCTAAAAATTTGAACCGATTTATATGTCCCAAAAATGTATGAGTGAACTGCCCAGTATTTAATATTAACAGTGTGAGAAGTGCTCTCATTATTCAGCGTGTGTAGAAGCATGATTTGGGTAGAAGCTGTTTTGTGGTTTCTAGCTGGGCTGCAGAGGCTGGGCCTAATCCAGGTCGCTCAGGTGGGTGGCAGGAGTCCAGGTACCCCCGCCGTACTGCTGCCTTCCAGGGGCTGCGCTGTCAGCAAGCTGGAGTGGAATGAGGAGCTAGAGGCGGGTATTGAGCCCGGGCACGCTCTGATGTGCCTTGTGTCTTTTTTTTTTTTTTTTTTTTTTGACAGGCAGAGTGGACAGTGAGAGAGAGAGACAGAGAGAGAGAAAGGTCTTCCTTTTGCCGTTGGTTCACCCTCCAATGGCCGCCGCTGCAGCCGGCGCACCGCGCTGATCCTGGCAGGAGCCAGGAGCCAGGTGCTTTTCCTGGTCTCCCATGGGGTGCAGGGCCCAAGCACCTGGGCCATCCTCCACTGCACTCCCTGGCCATAGCAGAGAGCTGGCCTGGAAGAGGGGCAACCGGGACAGAATCCGGCGCCCCAACCGGGACTAGAACCCGGTGTGCCGGCGCCGCAAGGTGGAGGATTAGCCTATTGAGCCACGGCGCCGGCCCCTTTTTTTTTTTTTTTTAAAGATGTACTTACTTATTTGAAAGTTAGAGTTACACAGAGAGAGGAGGAGAGGCAGAGAGAGAGAGAGAGAGAGAGAGAGGTCTTCCATCCGCTGGTTCACTTCCCAGTTGGCTGCCACAGCTGCGGTTACGCCGATCCTAGTCATCTGGGGGAGTGAACCAGTGGATGGCAGCTTTCTCTCTGTGTCTCTTTCTCTGCCTCAGATAAATAATAAAACTGAAAAATACAAAAACTCACCTTTTAATTTCAGTTTTCGTTTTTCAGGAACTTTTGACGTGCCCTCCCTCATAAGTGTGTAACAAATTTAGCTCTCGAATGATCCATTTATATACATACATGCATGTGCTGGCCATTGCCTCTCACATTGGAGAACAGGTGCCTCAGAGTTGCCCACCTGACCATTGAGAACTGTGATCTGTAGCTTGTTTCCTGGTGAGCCGCTCTTGTTTTTCTCTGGTACCGGAACCTTTCCTCTCTCCTCCTCCGTCCTTCCTGCTGCCCTTTCTGTTTCCGCCCTGAGCCCAAGGGACTTCTTGGGAAGTTCTTCTGGCAGCTGCGAAAGGGGCTCCGCGCTGCGGACAGGCCCCTCTGTGTGGCAGCTGTCACGTGTGAGCTGTCGCTTCCTCAGCCCGTGCCACTTATCTTACGCATAGATTTTTTTTCTCGTTTATATTGTCAGATCTTTCACAAATGCACTGTTACTTTTAAAAAGCATAAACTAGTTAATCCTTCTAGGTAATTAAGAGTTGATTATAATTCAGGTTTTTTTTAAACTTCTGCTTTGGAGTCTGTTGGGAAACTTTGGATTTAAGTTTTCTATACACTTTAAAATTGGAGATAAATCATTGCTTCTTGGTATTGAGAATTTAATTAGAGTAATAGAAGTGTGCTTACCTATATTTCGAGGTACATGTTCAAATAGGAAAAGCCAGAGAACCCTTGGTAGAAGGACGTAATGCACTGACTGATTTATAATGCTGCCATTTCTTCATTTACAGGTAGGCGGAAACCAAGAGCACACCGGCCCCGTTCTCCAATATTGGAAGAAAAAGATATCCCGCCCCTTGAATTTCCCAAGTCCTCTGAGGATTTAATGGTGCCTAATGAGCATATAATGAATGTTATTGCCATTTACGAGGTACTGCGGAACTTTGGCACTGTGCTAAGGTTGTCTCCTTTTCGCTTTGAGGACTTCTGTGCAGCCCTGGTGAGCCAAGAGCAGTGCACGCTCATGGCTGAGATGCACGTCGTGCTTCTGAAAGCAGTTCTGCGCGAAGAAGACACTTCCAACACCACCTTTGGGCCTGCTGACCTGAAAGACAGTGTGAATTCCACGCTGTATTTCATAGACGGGATGACGTGGCCTGAGGTGCTGCGGGTGTACTGTGAGAGCGATAAGGAGTACCATCACGTGCTTCCCTACCAGGAGGCGGAGGACTACCCCTACGGACCAGTCGAGAACAAGATCAAAGTCCTGCAGTTCTTAGTTGACCAGTTTCTTACGACAAATATTGCTCGGGAGGAACTGATGTCTGAAGGAGTGATCCAGTATGATGACCATTGTAGGGTTTGCCACAAACTTGGGGATTTGCTTTGCTGCGAGACGTGCTCTGCAGTATACCATTTGGAATGCGTGAAGCCGCCTCTTGAGGAGGTGCCAGAGGACGAGTGGCAGTGTGAAGTCTGTGTAGCACACAAGGTGCCTGGTGTGACTGACTGTGTTGCTGAAATCCAAAAAAACAAACCGTACATTCGACATGAGCCCATTGGATATGACCGCAGTCGGAGGAAATACTGGTTCTTAAACCGAAGACTCATAATGTAAGTCCATCTGGTTCTGAATTTGTGTATATATTTTAAATTAAACCCGTCCTCTTGATGGTTGATGTTACGGAGCTGTGCTGTCGAGGTGGTATAGACCGTTACGAATTAACAGTGAGCTGTGTAATCGCTGGCTTGCAGGAATATCTGCACTAAAGCGTTTTTTAGGTTGTGAAGACAGCGCGTCTGAAAGAAGCGAAGAGTGCACTCTGGCTCTGGTGACCTAGGACAGGAAGCCGGGCATCGCTGGGGCCCTGCCTGGGCCGGGCTCCCACAGAGCCGCTCTCCCACCTCTCTCGGGCGCTTTAGCTTCTCTGCATGTAAAACAGAGCGTCCTGAAGGCTGTCTTACAAACAACCAAAAACCCAGGAGGCTGTCTGAGGAAAGCTCAGTCCTGCCTGCTGGTTGCAGCCTTCTAGAAGACTCCCCGCTGACTCGGGCTCAGTATCTGGCTTCTGTGTGCCCGGGGTTTCAGGAAGCTCCTCTGAGCAGGCCAGTGGTGAGGTCAGGAGACAGAGTGGGAAAACTCAGGGTTCCCCTCTGTCTGCGTGGTGGCAGGGTGTAGTGTGGCCTGAGCACTGGATACTTGTAGAGACCTGGATTTTCCGGGTGCTGGGGTGAAAGGAGCAGCGGAGCAGGGCGTGGAGTCCGGGAGATGAGACTTTCATCAGCGTGGCTGTCAAGAAATCTGAATCTGCTCTATCCGGGCTTCTGTGCACAGGAGTGGTTTGGACTTAGCTGGAAGCCTGTGCTGTTTCTCTGCTTCTCGGGTCTGCAGTTCGCTAGTGTTAACGCCCTCTTGTGGCTGGTTTTCATGCAGTGCCTTGATTTGGAAACATCTCTTGGTCGCTTCCTCTTCACTTTCCCTGTTTTGTTTGTCTTGAGCTCTTCTTTCTTTTTCTTTTTCTTCTTCTTCTTTTTTTTTTTTTTTTTTTGGACAGGCAGAGTGGACAGTGAGAGAAAGACACAGAGAGAAAGGTCTTCCTTTGCCGTTGGTTCACCCTCCAATGGCCGCAGTGGCTGGTGCACTGCACTGATCTGAAGGCAGGAGCCAGGTGCTTCTCCTGGTCTCCCATGGGGTGCAGGTCCCAAGCACTTGGGCCATCCTCTACTGCACTCCCTGGCCACAGCAGAGAACTGGTCTGGAAGAGGGGCAACCGGGACTAGAACCCGGTGTGCCGGCGCCGCAGGTGGAGGATTAGCCTATTGAGCCACGGCGCCGGGGTTGAGCTCTTATTTCAATAAACACTGATCGCTGAACTTCTGTTTTAGTCTTCTGATTTTCTTACCTTTTCTCCTCAGTTTTCCTTGGGGAGGGAGAGTGTGTGTATGTGTTGCTGGTGTTTCTGTGAGATCCCCTTATCTTATTTGGTCTTCCAGCTGTACCATTTAGTTTTTCCTTTCTGGTACCTTAGTTTTTCTAAGAGCTCTTTTGTTAGTTTTTCCTCCCATGGGCATCCTCAGGAATTATATTAGTAATGTTTTTTCCCCATCTGTTTCTGTTAAGTTGCTGGTGCTTTTATTTATTATTTGTTTTTTAAAATAAAGTGTCACTTTTTTTAAAGATTTATTTATTTGAGAAGCAGAGTTAAAGAGAGACACAGAGATGGTTCTTCTATCTGCTTGTTCACTTCCCAGGTGGCCATAGCAGCTGGAGCTGGGCCAACGTGAGTGCAAGGGCCCAAGCAGTTGGGCCATCTTTCACTGCTTCCCCAGGCCATTAGCAGGGTGCTGGATTGGAAGTGGAGCAGCTGGGACTTGAACCAGTGCCCATATTGGATGCTGGTGCTGCAGGTGGAGGCTTGACCTAATACACCACAGCCCTGGCCCCAACTTGCTACTTCTTGGTGTCTGTTGCGGTCTCTCCCATCCTCAGATGATTATCCCTTTCTGTTCCTGATTATCTTTGTGGAACTACAGTTGGAACTCTGAGCAAGTAGGGGTGCCTTAGCAATTCTGAGTTTAACTGTGTTATTGAGGAATCCCTGATGTCAGTGTCTGTAGCTCTTTCCTCTACAACTGGTGAAGAGGCCCAGAGGGACCTTTTCCTGTGACCTTGGGACATTCGGGTCTAGCTCGTGGTGTTCTCGTGGCTTTGTGGTGTGGCTGTGTGCAGTGCACATAGTATTCTCCGAGTGTGGTGGTAGTTAAAGCCCCTGTTTTCTGGACGGCACCTTTGTTCACAGCTGAGTCTCTAGGAGCTCTTGGTCCAGAGATTCTCATTTTTATTTCCTCCAGGGACTAAGCCCACACTGGTGTGTGGCTCACAGGGAGCGAGTCTGGGGCGTGCTGCTCCTCTCTGCCAGTGCCTTTTGAGGATTGTGAGTGTGAATTAGGTTGGTTCTCAACTTCATCCTTTTGGCTTGAAATTGGGCTTTCTTGGCTCTGCCGAAGCAGTAATCACTTGTCCATCTGCTTTCCTGCTTTCACAATTTTTTCTGTTTCCTATTTTCCCTTGTGAGTTTGTGTCTTTAAAAATATTTCTTTAACATAGTTTCAAGAGAGTTTCAGGAGAGAGCAAAATTAGATCTGTCACCTTAACCCAGAAAGTGATGTGAAAAACAATAAAGTCTTTTTTAAAAGATTTATTTTTACTATTTATCTGAAAGTCAGAGTTACACAGAGAGAGGCAGAGAGAGAGAGAGAGAGAGCAAGAGAGAGAGAGATCTTCCATCTGCTGGTTCACTCCCCAGTTGGCCGCAAGGGCTGGAGCTGCGCCGATCCAAAGCCAGGAGCCAGGAGCTTCTTCCAAGTCTCCCAGGCGGGTGCAGGGGCCAAAGACTTGCACCATCTTCTACTGCTTTCCCAGACCATGGCAGAGAGCTGGATAGGAAGTGGAGCAGCTGGGACTCGAACCGGTGCCCATATGGGATGTTGGCACTGCAGGCGGTGGCCTTACTTGCTACGCCACAGCACCGACCCCACAATATATAAAGTCTTAAGTGTACATTTTATGTCTGGGTTTTGATCAGTTATTTTAAAAAATATGATTTTTTTTCTTCCATTAATCTCTCAAATGTCTGGTCATAGTGTTCATTGTGCAACATTTTTTGGCATCTTACTTTCCAAGTGGTAGCCAGAAACCTTTGTGGCAAGGTCGTTACAAATGGTGAGAGAAATGTCAGTACATTTTGATTTGCGTGCAAAGCTGCATTGTGACAGTTCCGTCACTGCCTGCCTGAGAGCCTGGTGCCTGTGCTCTCTGTAGACATTGGGCGGTGAACAGGCCAGGCTCCCTCTGCCTCAGATGAAAGGAACTGTGCACACAGGAGGAAGGGAAACTTGGTCATGCGCTTGCTGTCCTGCCTAGTCCCGCCCCTTCTCCGCCTTTTGGGTATTCCTTCTCACTGCCTCTTTCCCTGGCTGCCCCTCATGGCTAGAGAGACCACGGTGGGTTTTGTCCATGTCCAGATAAACCTTGACATCCTTGAGGCCTACTGCACAGTAACCAGTGGTCTGGACATAGAGCTAGTCTGCAGTGGTTTAGTAATAACAGCCAGGGGCAACATTTATTGAGCACTTAATGTATGCTTCACAGTATCCTAAGCATTTTATGTGTCTTTTTGGACAGTCCTTTCAACTGCCCAATAATTTAGGTGCTATTTTGTCTGCATTTTGTAGGTGAAGACACGAGAGATTAGCAAGGTTAAATAATTTGCCCTTGGATTTGTCAAGAGACTCTGGCTTTTAGGAGTGGGACATAGGATTTTTTCTGAAAGTTTTTAAGAATATTTTCAATACTGATTTGTTTCTGCAGTCTGTAGTTTCTTGGAAAGACCAAAACTTTCACTGGTCTAGCATTTTAAACCAGTGCTTATAACTGGATAAGAGATCCTATAATGGTTTTTGTTAAATTTGTACTGTGTGTTTCTGAGAACTTTTGATATTTGAAATATAAAAGTATTTTTTAGAAAATGTAAATGAAATCAAGTGGCATTCCACCCAAGTTCTGCTTCCTGATATTTTGGAACCAATATATAAAACAATACCCAGGGACGGCTGCTTCAGAGTCTGTACTGCTTAGCCTGTGATTGGAAAAGTGCAAACCTTGGAAACCATGTGACTCAAAGACCTTGGGAAGTTATCTTTTTAAGCACCTAGTGAATAAATTTTTGGTACATTATTGATAGTCTACTTTTTAAAATTGTACAGATTCATTGTTATGTTTAGAAATACAGTTAATTGGCAGACGCCGCAGCTCACTAGGCTAGTCCTCCACCTGCGGCGCCAGCACACCGGGTTCTAGTCCCGGCCAGGGTGCCGGATTCTGTCCCGGTTGCTCCTCTTCCAGTCCAGCTCTCTGCTGTGGCCCGGGAGTGCAGTGGAGGATGGCCCAAATGCTTCGGCCCTGCACCCTCATAGGAGACCAGGAGAAGCACCTGGCTCCTGGCTTCGGATCAGCGCGGTGCGCCAGCCGCGGCGGCCATTGGGGGGTGAACCAACGGCAAAAGGAAGACCTTTCTCTCTGTCTCTCTCTCACTGTCCACTCTGCCTGTCAAAAAAAAAAAAAAAGAGAGAGAGTTACTTAAATTTTTTAAAAAAGATTTATTTATTTATTTACTTGAGAGGCATAGTTACAGACAGAGAGAGGGAGAGATAGAGAGAGGTCTTTTACCCGCTGGTTCACTCTCTAAATGGCCACAACAGCTGGAGCTGTGCTGATCTGAAGCCAGGAGCTTTTTCTGATCACTCACATGGGTGCGGGGGCCCAAGTACTTGGGTCACCCTCTGCTGCTTTCCCAGGCCATTGGCAGGGAGCTTGATCCGAAGTGGAGTAGCCGGGACTTGAACCGGTGCCCATATGGGATGCAGATGTTTAACCTACTACACCACAGCGCCGACCCCTTAAATTTGTTTTAAGAGCTCTAATTGTAGACCTTCAAATTGCCTTTCTTGATGTATAGAAGAGTATGATTTTAGACAGAATAAGGGTATCTTTTTTTCCTGGCTCTAATAATTTTGAGTATTTTCTGTATAAACAGGAATTTTTAACATCATAGTGATAATTAACTATTCTGTGTTGACATTTTTAGTTAATCTGAAAGGTTTTACATCTTCTCTGAAAATTAGGTTACAACCGCTTCAGTTGAAATCTGCTGTAGTGGATTCCTTGTGGATTCCTAGTGAATGCTTTAAAGCCAGGTCAGTTACTCAGGCAGGTTACAGTTGTAAGGAGGCTCAGAAATGAGAGAGATGCCTCTCAGTGCACTGTAGCCCAGGTAGGGAGGGGCCGTGCCCGAAACAGCCTGTGCCAGCGGGTAGTTTTTGATTGTAAAGTTAGCAGTTAATAGATGTTCAACTTTTCCATTATTTTATTTAATAAGAATTTTTTTCTTAGATTTATTTATCTGAAAGAGTTAGAGAGAGAGGTTTTCTTTTTTTTTTTTAAATTTTTTGACAGGCAGTTAGGGAGACTCAGAGAGAAAGGTCTTCCTTCTGTTGGTTCACTCCCTAAATGGCTGCTACGGCCGGCGATGCGCCGATCCAAAGCCAGGAGCCAGGTGCTTTTTCCGGGTCCCCCATGCGGGTGCAGGGCCCAAGCACTTGGGCCATCCTCCACTGCCTTCCCGGGCCACAGAGCTAGACTGGAAGAGCAGCAACCGGGACAGAATCCAGCGCCCCAAGTGGGACTAGAACCCGGGGTACCCGCGCTGCAGGTGGAGGATTAGCCTGGTGAGCCGCAGCGCAGGCCTGAGAGAGAGGTTTTCTGTCTGTTAGTTCACTCCCCAAATGGTTGCAATGGCCAGAGCCGGGTTCGTCCAAAGGTAGGTGCCAGGAACCTCTTCTGGGTCTCCCATGTGGTTGGGCCTGAGCACCTGGGCCATCTCCTGCAGCTTTCCAAGGCCACAACCAGAGAGCTGGATCAGAAGTAGAGCAGCCAGGACTTGAACTGATGCCCATATGGGATGCTGGCATCAAAGGTGGCAGCTTTATCTGCTATGTCACAACACAGGCCCCTTAATAAGAATTTTAAAATGTTATTTGTGTAGGTTAGTAAAGCATATATGACAGACACAGAGGGAGAGGGAGAGATCAAGATCAAAAGAGAGGGGTCAGTATTGCTGTGTAGCAGGTAAAGCTGCTGGTATCCCATATGGGTGCCACTTCGATTCCTGTCTTCTCTCTCTCTTCCTTCCTTTCTCTCTGAAACTTTGACTTTAAAATAAATAAACTTTGAAAAAGAAGAAGATCAATACATCTGGCCGACTCCGTGGCTCACTAGGCTAATCCTCTGCCTGCGGCGTGGGCACCCCGGGTTCTAGTCCCGCTTGGGGCGCTGGATTCTGTCCCGGTTGCTCCTCTTCCAGTCCAGCTCTATGCTGTGGCCCGGGAAGGCAGTGGAGGATGGCCCAAGTCCTTGGGCTCTTTACCGCTTGGGAGACCAGGAGGAAACACCTGGCTCCTGGCTTTGTATCAGCACAGCGCACCGGCCATGGTGACCATTTTGAGGGGTGAACCAACAGAAGGAAGACCTTTCTCTCTGTCTCTCTCTCTCTCACTGTCTAACTCTGCCTGTCCAATAAATAAATAAATAAATAAATAAAATCTTCCATCTGCTGGTTTACTCCCCAAATGGCCTCAACAGCTGGGGCTGGACCAGCCTGAAGCCAGAAGCCAAGGGCTTCATCCAGGTCTCCCAGGTGGGTGCAAGGGCCCAAGCACTTGGGCCGTGTTCTGCTGAGTTCCCAGCCCATTAGCAGGGAGCTGGATTGGAAGTAGAACAGATGCAACTGGAACCAGTGCTCATATGGTGTGACTATGTTGTAGACAGTGGCTTAACCTACTGCGCCACAGCACCACCCCTATGGTGTATCTTTTTTAAAAAAATGATTTTTTTAAAAAGCAGAATGACAGAAGGAAGTTGGGGCAAGAGAAAGAGATTGAAGTTGATTTTGAGATCTTCCATCAGCTTCTTCACTCCCCAAATGACCATAACAGCCAGGTCTGGGCCAGGCCAAAGCCAGGAGCCAGCACTCCGTTCAGGTCTTCCACTTGAGAAGCAGGGGCCTAAGCATTTGGGCCGTATTCCACTGGCTTCCTAGGTACATTAACAGGAAGCTGGATTGGAAGTGCAGTTGCCAGGACTTGAACTGTTGCTCTAACATGGGTTGCAGGTATGGCAGGTGGCAACTTTTACCCCACTGTGCCACAGTGCTGGCCTCTGAGTTATACCCCTGGCTTTCTACCCTGACTCCCCAGTCTAGTTGCAGGACACCTGCTTACTTACTGGCTTTAATTGCCATTAGGCCTGTATCTGAATCCCTTCTGCTCGTGCAGTTTCTCCGTGCAGCAGCCTCATGTACACGTCCACGCAAGAGACACCTCAAACGTAGCATGTCTAAAACAGAACTCATCGTTTCCTCCCATCACCTACTGCTCACCTCTTTTCCACATTTTTAGGTTTGTGTTCCAGCCACATTGCACTTCCTAATATCAACATTTGGAGGTTTTCAAGGGCTGCTGTAACAAAGTGTCACGAAACAAGTGGCTTAAAACAGCAGGAATTTATGGACTCACTGTCCTGGGGGCCAGAGTCTGACATCACAGCGTCCCCAAGGGCTGTTGCACACCCCTCTCTTAGCTTCTGGCCGACTTGGCGTTTCTGGGCTCCAAGACAGTTGCCATACTTGACTCTCTGCTTTTATCTTCATACTGTTTGTCTCTCTGCTCTCTCATTGATCTGATTCCTAAATCCAGGATGATTTCATCTCAAGAAATTCTTGACTCACTTCATGCACAAAAACCGTATTTCCAAATAATGTCACCCTCTGAGGTTTCAGGTGGACCTGAATTTTCAGGGAAACTATTCAACCCAATATAGTAGTGTTCCTTACTGGTAATTTCTGTGGAAATAGAATTGAAATCCTGAAATTTACTGTTAGTCATTAACCTTCCCATCTGCCCTAGGTTAAAAACCAAGAAACTAAAATGTAGACATACAGTATGCATGTTTGCTCTTAATTATTTTCGTCGCAGACGTTGTTGTCTTGTCCTTGCCTGGTCTCTGCGAAGGTGTGCCGAGCAGAGTGCTTAAGGAAGCGAGCCTAAGGAATATAGCAGGCCTCTTAGGAACAGAACTGTGGAAACCCTGCTGCAGCTCCAAAAGCAGGTGTATAAGTGTATCACTGTGTGTTTACACGGGAAAGATGCTGCCACTTCTACAGTGAGGCAAATAATTGGGAGTTTACAAGTTGTCTAATAAGACCAACTATAAGCAAAGCCTGAACAGTTATTGTCATTATTCTGCCACTTTGTACTGGTAGAGAATTTTTCCTTCCGCAGCTTCACGGGGGAGAAACTTCAGTCAGTGTGATTGCTGCCTTTGATGGGCAGAATAAAAAATAGTTATAGGGTACCACAGTTTTAGAAGGACATTGACAAACTGCACATTTAGGGGAAGAATATCAAGTCAGTAAGAATTGGAAAGCAGGCTGTGTAAGGATCACTTAGAGTATTTGAGCTTGTCTGTCTTGAAAAAAAAAAACACAGTGAACTTACCAGTGCTGTGAAAGGTTTGAAGACAGGTGTGTGCAGGAGGTGTTTGATTTATTTCATGACCCTGACAGCACAGTCAGGATGAACTGGTGGGACCTAGCAGGGGTCTGAGTGATCTCGTTGTAGGCAAGAACTCTAAAAGAGCAGTTCAACCTAGAAGGGACTGCCGCAAGAAATAATGTATTTTCTTTTGTGGCTGGAAGACTTCTTCATGTATAGGTGCAGACCTGGCGCTAACACCGGCCGTTACGGGCCCTCTCAGTAGGCTGGAGTTGCTTGAAAAAATGGACAGAATATCCATTTAATTAGATTTGCTCCTATAGTAACGCATCTTTTTAAAAAAGGATTTATTGATTTTATTTATTTGAAAGGTAGAGTTGCAGAGAGAAGGAGAGGTAGAAAGAGATCTTCTATCTGCGGTTCAATCCCCAAATGGCTGCTACAGCTAGGGCTGTGCCATGCCAGCCAGGAGCTTCTTCTGGGTCTCTTCTGTGGGTACAGGGCCTAGGGATCCTGCCACCCATATGGGAGACCTGAATTGGTGCCTGGCTCCCGGTTCAGCCCTGGCCTTTGAGGACATTTGGTGAGAGAATCAGCAAATGGAAGCTCTGTTGTCAGTCTCTCTTTCTCATTCTGTGTCTGTGTTTGACTGACTCAAATAGATAAAAAGTGAATAATTTTTCAGAAATTTGTGTGCAAACTCATTTTTCTTTAAAAATTTTAATTACTGAATGAGTTTGTTGGGATTCTGTTGAATTTTTAAAAAATATTTATTTATTTGAAAGGTGGAGTTGCAGAGGGTTTCAGAGAGGGAGAGAGAGAGGTCTTTCATTCATTGGTTCACTTCCCAAATGGTTGCAACATCCAGAGCTGGGCCTATTCAGAGTCAGGAGCCTGGAGCTTCTTCCGGGTCTCCCAAGTGGGTGCAGGGGCCCAAGGACTTGGGCCATCTTCCACTGCTTTCCCAGGCCGTAGCAGAGAGCTGGATCAGAAGTGGAGCAGCCGGGACTCGAGCCAGCACCCATATGGGATGCCAGCACTGCAGGCAGCGACTTTACCTGCTATGCCACAGCGCCGGCCCCTCTGCTGAATTTTTATGTAGTATTGTGATAGTAGTAATAATATGTACTACTGAGTACTCGTGACATGCCCAGGTACTGTGCTGGAGGATTTTTCATTTTCCTGTAAATCTTCACGGTGACCCTAAGGCAGGTACTCCTGTGCCCTCATTGTACAAGTGAGGTAACCAGAATAGCTCAGAGACCTGGAGAGGTCATGTCTTGTCCATGTCCTCGTCTCCCATACAGCCAGGTCTTTCACAGCCATCAGTTTGCCACTTGGGAAGCCCGGAGGTTTATCAGGTTCCTCACCCATACTCCTCAGTCCCTTTTGAACAGGAGGGGAAATATCATTACTTGTGTTTGCCTAAGTCTTGGCTTAGACATGAATTTGCCTTATTTTTATTTTATTTATTTTTGATATTTATTTATTTATTTGAAAGGCAGAGTTATAGAGAGAGAGAAGGAGAGAGAGCTCCCACCTGCTGGTTCACTCTCCAAATGGCTGCAATGACCGGGGCTGGGCCAGGCTGAAGCCAGGATCCACGAGCTTCTTCTGAGTCTCCCACACAGGTGCAGGGGCCCAAGGACTTGGGCCATCCTCTACTGCTAACCCAGACCATAACAGAGAGTTGGATGGGAAGAGAAGCAGCCCGAACTAGAACTGGCACCCATATAGGATGTTGGCGCTTCAGGCTAGGGCTTTAACCCGCTGTGCCACAGTGCCAGCCCCAAGAGACTTTTAGGTGAGAGAGGAAGCTACTTCTTTCTAGTCTGAGTTTGATTGTCCATGAGAAAGAAAGATGATGGTGTTATTGCTCAACTAAGAGAATGTCTTCAAGAAGCAGCCCTTGGCAAAGCGTTTTTCTTATTTAGATGGGAGTATTTCAAAATATAATATGAATCTGCCTTCCACCTTCCATGTACTACTGAACACAGTTTGATCAGTGCTGACACGTTTGGGAGATACCATTCTGCTCGCCCTGTTGTTACATTGGTGGTCCTATAGTTCATGGAGGGGTGACTGCAACTGCCCTCCACGTGCTGTCACGGGACTCTGAATTCTGGGCTCCTCTCTTGTGTGTCATGATTTTAGATACCCTTCATTGCTGCGATCTAATTCCTCTCTTCCCTGCTTCCACTCTGAAATTATTTTATCTTCAGTTGCTCTGGGCAAAGAAATAAAAATAATTAACCATTGCTTAAATAAAATAAGAGTAAATTAAATAAGATCTGAAGGAATCTCTTCTGAGCACATATATTGAAATTTAGTGTATAAACTATGTTACATATTTTAATTTTGTACTGGGTAGATGAAATTGTCAGTTAAGTGGAGTTTTATGTAATATCTAAAGTATTTCCCCTCCCCTTTTTTTAAACAGAGAAGAAGACACAGAAAATGAAAATGAAAAGAAAATTTGGTACTACAGTACAAAGGTTCAGCTCGCAGAGTTAATCGACTCTCTAGACAAAGATTATTGGGAAGCAGAACTCTGCAAAATTCTAGAAGAAATGCGTGAGGAAATCCATCGGCACATGGACATAACTGAAGATCTGACCAATAAGGCTCGGGGCAGTAACAAATCCTTTCTGGCGGCAGCTAATGGTGAGAGGGGCATTTTCTCATTTTCTTTTTGTTAAATTTGAGATAAACTCTTTGGTATGAAATTACCACAGAATTTGAAAATATATTCAGAATTTTTAAAAGATTTATTTATTTATTTAAAAGGCAGAGTTATAGAGAGGCAGAGGCAGAGAGAGAGGTCCTCCATCCGCTGGTTCGCTCCCCATTTGGCTGAAGCCAGGAGCCAGGAGCTTCTTCCCGGTCTCCCACACAGGTGCAGGGGCCCAAGGACTTGGGCCATCTTGTACTGCTTTCCCAGGCTATAGCACAGAGCTGGATCGGAAGTGGAGCAGCCAGGACTTGAACCTGTGCCCATATGGGATGCAGGCACTGTAGGCAGTGGCTTTACCTGCTACGCCACAGTGCCAGCCCCCTAAAATCTTAATGTATGTATTTTTACTTTAATTTTCTATATTTCATTTTTATGAGAGAACCTTGTTCACTCCAACATACTTAGATGTGTTACACATTTTAGAGTTAAGTTTCTTGCTTTGGGTTTTTACTCATGCTCCTCATGTGGTTAACCTTTTTGGTAATCCTATTTTATTTTTAAAAACTTTAGAAAGGTTTATTTATGGAGCCGGTGCTGTGGAACAGTGGTTAAAGCCCCAGCCTGCAGCGCTAGCACCCGATATGGGCAGTGGTTCAAGTCCCAGCTGCTCCACTTCTGATCTGGCTCTCTGCTATGGCCTTGGAAAGCAGTGGAAGATTGCTCGAGTGCTTGGGCTCCTGCACTGGTGTGGGAGACTCGGAGGAAGCTCCTGGCTCCTGACTTCGGACCAGCTCAGCTCTGGTCATTGTGATTATTAGGGGAGTGAACCAACGGAATGGAAGACCTCTCTCTCTGTGTCTCTACCTCTCTCTATAACTCTTTGAAATAAATAAAATCTTTTAAAAATATTTATTTATTTGTAAGCCAGAGTTACAGAGAGAGAGACAGAGAGAGATTGAGGTCTTTCATCTGCTGGTTCACTCCCCAAATGGCTGCAACGGCTTGGACTAAGCCAGGCTGAAGCCAGGAGCCCAGAGCTTCATCTGAGTCTCCCATATGGGTGCAGGGGCCAAGCATTTGTGCCATCCTCTGATGCCTTCCCAGGCACATTAGCAGGGAGCTGCAGGATCGGAAGTGGAGCAGCTGGGTCTCGAACCAGCACCCATATGGGATGCTGGCATTGCAGGTGGAGGTTTAACCTGCTTTGCCACATTGCTAGTCCTGGCAATCCTATTTAAATCTTAAAAAATTCTGAAAATTTGAACTTTCCCTTCCTCCTTCCATCCCTTCTTTTTTGCTAATGAAATTTTTTTTTTTTTTTAAGATTTATTTATTTGAAAGTCAGAGTTACAGAGCGCAAGAGAGAGATGGAGAGACAGAAAGAGAGATCTTGTACTCACTTGTTCACTCCCCAAATTGGCTTCAAGGGCTGGAGCTGGGCCAATCCAAAGCCAGGAGCCAAGAACTACATTTGAGTCTTCCCTGTAGGTGCAGGGGCCCATGGATTTGGGCCATCTTGGTAGGGTGCTGGATCGGAAGTGGAGCAGCTGAGACTCGAACTGGCACTCATGGGATGCCGGCACTGCAGATGGTAGCTTTACCTGTTACCCCGTAGTGCCAGCCCCAGCTATTGAAACTTTTAACTTCAGAAAGTTTTAGGTTTATGGAAAAGTTGCAGAAATAGTACACAGTGTTCCTGTATTCCCTGCAGCTGATTCCCCTATTGTTAACATCTTACATTCCTGTGCTACCTGTGTCATAATTAGTGAGCCAGTGTTGATACACTGTTAATAACTCAAATGCATACTTTATTCACAATCCTTTTTTCTGTTTTTGTTTTTGTTTTGTTTTGTTTTTGGTCCAACCAAGGATATATCACTTGCTAGTTAGTCATCTCTTCTTCTTCTGTAATCTAGACTGACAGTTTCTCGGCCTTTCTTTGTTTTTGATGACCTTGACAGTTTTGAGCGCTGTTGGGCAGATGTTTTGTAGAATATGGGTTGTTCTCAGGTTCTTCACATGGTTAACCCAGGATTACGGATTGTGGATAGGAAGACCACAGAGATGAAGTGGTGTTCTCATATTAAGGGTCCCTTGATCATCTGGTTGCGGTAGTGTTAGGTTTCCCCACTGTCAAGTCTCTCTCTCTTCCTCTCCATTGATACTGTGTTCTTTGAAAGCAAGTCCTGGACAGTGCACCCTTGGGGGTGGTGAGTTATGTTCAACCTCCCTAAGTTTTTTGCACAGGATATTTGCTCTCCACTTAATCAGTCTTTGGTTTCTTATCACTATAGACTTGTGTATTTTATACCTTGAATTATAATTCAGTATTTCCTTATTTTCTTGTTCAACTCTGGCTTTTATTTTTATTTTTTAAAAGAAATTTTTTTTTTTATTTGAAAGGCAAGTTACAGAGTGTGTGAAAGATCTTCCATGCCTTGGTTCACTCCCCAAATAGCCACGATTGCTAGGGCAGGGCCAGGCCAAAGCCAGGAGCCAGGAGCTTCCTCTGGATCTCCCACATGGGTGGAGGGGTTCAAGTACCTAGACCACCCTCCACTGCTTTCCCAGGTCATTAGCAGGTAGCTGGATTGGAAGTGGAGCAGCGAGGACATGAACCCACACTCATATAGGATGCTGACGCTACAGGCAGCTGCTTAACAACTGTTACACTACAATGCTGACCCCTGTTTCTTCAGTTAATTTTTTATTTTATTTTATTTTATTTTTGACAGGCAGAGTGGACAGTGAGAGAGAGAGACAGAGAGAAAGGTCTTCCTTTGCCGTTGGTTCACCCTCCAATGGCCGCCGCGGCCGGCGCGCTGCGGCCGGCGCACTGCGCTGATCCGGTGGCAGGAGCCAGGAGCCAGGTGCTTTTCCTGGTCTCCCATGGGGTGCAGGGCCCAAGCACCTGGGCCATCCTCCACTGCACTCCCTGGCCACAGCAGTTAATTTTTTTAAACTCATAATTGCATGTGCTATATATTTTTCTAAAGATTTATTTATTTTAACATCTATTTGAACATTTATTTGAACAAGAGGTACGGAGAGAGAGAGAGAGAGAGACAGAGAGACAGAGAGATGTTCCATCTATAGTTCACTCCCCAAATGGCCGCAACAGCTGGGTCTGGGCCTGGCCAAAATTGGAAGCCAGGAGTTTCTTTCGGGTCTCCCACAAGTGTAGCAGGGGGAGACCCAAAAGCACTTGGGCCATTCTCTGATGTTTTCCCAGGTGTATTAGGGAGCTAAATCAGAATTGGAGCAGCCAGGACAGGAACTGGCCCCTACATGGGATGCCGGTATTGCAGGCTATGGCTTTACCTGCTACACCATTATGCTGGCCCTACATATTATTAATTTTTTTCTTTCTCTCTCTCTCTCTCTCTTTTTATTCTTATTTTTGACAGGCAGAGTTAGAGAGAGAGAGAGACAGAGACAGAGAGAAAGGTCTTCCTTCTGTTGGTTCACCCCCCAGATGGCTGTTACGGCCGGTGCCTGTGCCGATCCGAAGCCAGGAGCCAGGTGCTTCCTCCTGGTCTCCCATGAGAGTGCAGGGCCCAAGCACTTGGGCCATCCTCCACTGCCCTCCCAGGCCACAGCAGAGAGCTGGACTGGAAGAGGAGCAACCGGGACAGAAGCCGGTGCCCCAGCCGGGACTAGAACCCAGGGTGCCAGCACTACAGGCAGAGGATTAGCCTAGTGAGCCGTGGCGCCGGCCCATATGATTAATTTAAAAGTTTAAGCATTATAATAAGAGTGTGCAGTGAGAGGTGTATTTCCTTCCCAATCCCCAGTCTTTCCTTGTCCTAGAGCCAGTCATTATTGCCTTAAAAAGAAGTATTTATTTATTCAAAAGGCAGAATGAGAGATTTTTCATCAGCTGGTTTACTCCCCAAATGCTCTTAGGAGCCAGGACTGAGCCAGGCTGAAGCCAGGAGCCAGGAATTCCACGTGAGCCTCCCAGATGCATCCATTAGCAGGAAGCTGGTTCCAAAGCGGAGCAACCAGCTATGTATGTTCTGTGCAGGTTTAATAAGCATCAGCTGTATTTTCTAATGTGCCTTTTAACTTAGATAAAATGACCAGGTAGGTATACTTTTACCTAGCTGGTTCTGCTCTCCTGTATACATTATCTAATATATATAGGATCTTGTTAATTTTCTTCATCTCATTTTGCTTAATATAGATGTTTATGTTTAATGCATTCAGTTCAACTGTATCTATGCTTGTTCTCTTGAATTCATACATATTTCTGAAGAATGATAGTCATGCTGTCACACATGAGTCCTGTTAAACACAAATAGACTTTATCTTGAGAAACAGGCAGACTTAGTTACAATAAATTATATATTTTTTATGTCTGGTAGTTGGAATATTTCTCTATGACATCTGTTTAGAAAAATATGTACAATTTTGCCATCAGAAAAGTTCCAGTGTTCAGAACTCTGTGGGGATATCAATAACTCCCTCCCTTCTGTACTGCAGATGAATTGTAGGAACTTTTATTAATGTCAGCCAGGTTTTTTCCTCTCTTAATTTCCTTTCATGAATTATAATGGACAAACCCCTTTTTGGCGCATTAATAGAGAACCGTCTGCAGTCCCTTTAAAGCAGCACGAAGTAGACTTTAATCAAGTGTGTTGACTTACAAATATTTCCTATTGATCTATATATAAAACTATAAATACAGCATCATCTTAAATAAAGAATAAAACTAAAGCGTGAATAGATCATCAAAAAATATTTAGTGGTGGGGCCTTATCACATAATTCAGTTCTGGTACTTTGAAAACATTTAATTTTTCTCTTTAATAAATATTCCGAAGTGGCATTTATTTTTTGGTTATTTTTATTGTAGAAGAAATTTTGGAATCCATAAGAGCCAAAAAGGGAGAAGCTGATGATGTTAAAAGCCCAGAAGAAATTGAAAAAGACAAGAATGAGACTGAGAATAGTAATTGTAAAGATGCTGAGAGAAGCAGAGAAGAGGCTGACGACCAGTCCCTTGACAGAGACAATGACAGCAAGATGCCGGACGCTCCTGAGCAAGGAAAACCTGAGGGTAACGACATTACTTGGTTAAAAAGAAATACCTTGTCAGTGTTACTTATGAAACCTCCATCTTATTTGCAAAATGAAAGTTTCTGCTGCAGACAACCACTTAATTTTATGTTTCTAAGGAGATTAGGAGCCCCTCGTCTCTTGTAACATGCAAAACAGTTGTAATGCTTTGTATGTATTTTGGAGGATTTGTGATAAATGTTATACCCATGACTCTAATTATACTTTCTAAGAAGTTGCCACTTCCCTATGAGATTTGTTGGTGAAAAATTATTTATATTCTAGAATATCTATTTTTGTATGTGATAAAATATGTTCATTTTTATATTACTTACTTAAACTTTCTAATATATGAAATAGTTTAAAATATTCTCTTTGGATTGCCTGTTGGAAAATATCCTGGATCTAATTGCTTTAAAATGGCCATCAGATAGAAGTAGGATTTTTGATGGTTGATCATTTTTAGTTGTTGATTGCATGTGGCCATTTGTCCTGAAGCAATTTTAAAGAATATTTTTAAAGTTTTATTGTGCATTTTACTGTAGAGCCAACAGAAGTTGGGGATAAAGGTAACTCTGTGTCAGCAAATCTTGGCGACAACACAACAAATGCTTCTTCAGAAGAGACTAGTCCCTGTGAAGGGAGGAGCCCCCTGGGCTGTCTCCCAGAAACCCATGATAGCAGCAACATGGCAGAGAAGAAGGTGACCTCTGAGCTCCCCCACGATGTGCCAGGTACAGAGGGCAGTGTACCATGCCTCTGTAATGGGGGGAATCCTTCCCTTTTGTAGTCAAAGCTGAATGTCACCTTCAACTTGAAAGTCCTCGTGTGTGTTCATTCATGCTGCTTGCTCACGCCATCCCTGTTTGCTGAATTACCACCTAACATCTGGAGTTGCAGTTAGTGCTTGAGACTCATCGTAATCCTCATGCTGTTACAAACTTCATTTAAACATTTTTGCTTAATGGATTTATTTATATATTATCTTACCATACCATGGTGACAGGTACTTTGGTTTTAATTGCTTACATATTAATGGCTCAATGTTGAATGATTTAATCCTTCCAGTTCTGTATTTACTAACAAATTAATTTTATGTTTGCATGTGCTCATTTAGTTTTTGCATTTCAAATTAACATTATGGTAGAAAATCATCACACAACGTTCTTATAAGGTGTTATTTTGACGTAAAATGTAAGTTAACCAGTAATGTCATATTTTAAGCTTTTTAAAATTAAAATTATACTTGAAGTAAGTATATCACATTAAGAATGTCATTAGGCCTTTTCTTTTTTTTTTTAAATGAAAAAGAATTTTTGTCACAGGAGCTTATATGTGTTTTTAAAAATACTCAGAAGAGTAAAATAAGAAAATAAACACTAGTAATCCCACACAAAAAAAGAAAGCCCACCAGGAATTGTAGTTAATATCCTTAAAGAGCCTTTTCCTGTGTGTATAAGAACATCACCTGTTTTCGACTCCTGTACTTTCCTTTCTCTGTTGTATGTGAGGATGGAACTCCGGTGAGTTGGGAAGAAAGCAGTCCTGGAGCTTGGAAGACCTGCCTTCCAGGTCCACCTCTGCAGTGAAGTTCATGTCCTGAGGCTTCAAGGCCTCAGTGTTTGCTTTGTAACAAGAAGGGCCTTTTGTGAGTTGAGTACTTGTCAGCGGAAGGCTGAGGGGTGGGAAGCACTGGAATAACCATAGGCTCCTCACAGGGATGTCTGTGTAGCCAGCAGTGGGTCTGCTGCATTTTGTAGTGACCAAGACTGGTCATGGAGTGGAAGGAGTCTGCAGACCACCGTCTGGTACCATGAATAAACCCTGAAAACAACAGGCTTGGCATTGAGGGCTGGGGGAGAAGTAGTGGAATTGTCCTCACGTGCTTGAGGGGCCGTCTTTGGGGAGGAGGCAGGGATTAGACTTACTCGTTTATGAAATGTGAGGTGTTAGGTAATAAAAGTAGGAATTACAGTGAAAAGTTTGCTTAAATATTAACAGTTTTCTTAAAATTAGAGCTGTTTAGAAAATAGGAGTGAGAAAGTCCCTTTTCCTAAGGTATTTGATAAATACCAATTAGAAGATTTTGGTGAGTCCTTTATTGACTAGACTGGAGGAACTCAGAGTTCTGTAATTTGATTCTGTAACTTTGTGGCTCAATCTCTAGGTCCTGTCCAGTTAAGAAAATTTACACTATTGAAACTTCCACATGTTCAAGGTTAAAAGCTTTAAAGTGCAGTATTAAGCCCAAAATAATGTTTGGAAGCACTTCATTTTTATTGGACTCATGATAGCATTCTTAATAAATGCTTTTAAAAATCTTTGTCAGGATGAGTGTTTGGGGCGCTGGTTAAGACAGCATTCTCTCGAGATGCCAGCATCCAGTATCAGAGTGCCTGGCTTTGAATACTGTCTCTGCACCCTGTTCCAGGTTTCTGTGAAGCACACTCAGGGAGGTAGTGGTGGCGGCTCAGCTACCTGGAGCCCTGCCACCCATGAGAGAGGTGCGGATCAGGTACCTGGCTTCTGACTTCAGCCTGGCCCAGCCTCTGCGGTGGAGGGCATTTGAGAGAGTGAACCAGCAGATGGGAAGTCTGTTTCTCTGCCTTTCAAATAAAAAGAAAATATTCTTTGTCCTTTCAGATTAATTAATACTTAATGTAAACCTCAGTCATACTAGTATGTTTACATATGATTTAGTTCCCCTGTTTTTTGAAAATTATTTTCATGCTATTGGAAAGGCAGAGAGATAGAGATCTTCCATCTACTGGGATCACTGCCCAAATGGTCCACAACAGCCAAGGTTGGGCCATGCTGGAGCCAGGAGGCAGGAGCCCAGAACTCTGTATGGGTCTCCCACATGGGTGGCAGGGACTCAAGTGCTTGAGCTGCCATCCAGGGTGCGCCTTAGCAGGAAGCTGGATCACAAGCAGCTTGGACTTTCCCAGACACTCTGATCTGGGACGTGGGCGTCTCAAGTGGTGACTTAAACTTCTGTGCCAAATGCTTGCTCTGTTATTCTGTTTTTAAGTTAAACCCAATTGAATAATAACTGCCTGGATTTTCGTATACATTTCTCTTAAAGCTAGTATCATTTTATTCACTTCTATGAGATACATGTTCTTTTGTTCTTTGAATGATTTAGGGAGAAACCATTATCCTGGTATCTGACTTACATTTTAAAGAATACCAAATACAGGGCCGGCGCTGTGGCGCACTAGGTTAATCCTCCACCTGCGGTGCCAGCATCCCATATGGGCGCCAGGTTCTAGTCCCAGTTGCTCCTCTTCCAGTCCAGCTCTCTGCTGTGGCCCGGGAGGGCAGTGGAGGATGGCCCAAGTGCTTGGGCCCTGCACCCCATGGGAGACCAGGAGAAGCACCTGGCTCCTGGCTTTGGATTGGCGTAGCTCCGGCCATGGTGGCTATTTGGGGAGTGAACCAATGGAAGGAAGACCTTTCTCTCTGTCTCTCTGTCTCTGTCTCTCTCTCTCTCTCTCTGTCTCTCTCTCTCTAACTCTACCTGTCAATAAATTAAAAAAAAAAAGAATACCAAATAAATAATACATATAAACACTTAAGATCGTGCCTGACACAATATTAACTGTTCAAGAAATGCTAGATGTTTATTGTCACTGCCTTATCCAGTCAGCTCTTTTTAAGAGTAAGGAAGCCTAACAAGAAAAGAATAATAAAGTGGGTGAATTGAGTTATACCTTCTCTGATTCAGTAGTTATTAATGAACATAATCTTTCCAAAAGTGCTTTTTAAAAAAGATTACTTATTTGAAAGAGAGAGAGGAGGCAGGGGGTCTTTCATCCACTGGTTCACTCTCGAAATGTCTGCAGTAGCTGGGGCTGGGCCATTTGAAGTCAGAAACCTGGACCTGCATCCAGGTCTCCCACATGACTGGTAGGGCTTAAGCCTCAGGCCACCTTCTGCTGTTTTTCCAGGTACATTAGCAGGAAGCTAGATCTGAAATGGAGCAGCCCAGACATAAACCAGTGCTCCAATATGGCGTGCTTGTGTTGCGTGTGGTGGTTTAACCCCTCCACACCACAATTCTAGCCCCTAATTAACATAATTCTTGTAAATTAGAGCCCTTGTGGTTAAACCACAGTATAAATGGCATGTTGGTAGGGTCAGTACTGTTGTGTAGCAGGTAAAGCCACTGCCTGCAGTGCCGGCATCCCATATGGGCACCACTGGGGCTGGCGCTGTGGCTTAGTAGGTTAAGCCTCTGCCTCTGGTGCTGGCATCCCATATGGATGCAGTTTTGGGCCCTGGTTGCTCTACTTCCAATCTAGCTCTCTGCTATGGCCTGGGGAAACAGTAGAGGATGACCCAAGTCCTTGGACCCCTGCATCTATGTGGGAGACCCAGAAGAAGCTCCTGGGGACTGGCTTTGGATTGGCCCAGCTCTAGCTATTGTGGCCATCTAGGGAGTGAACCAGTGGATAAAAGACTGACTCTCTCTCTGCCTCTGTAACTCTCTGCCTTGCAAATAAATAAATGAATCTTTAAAAAAAAAATGGCATGTTCATGCAGATGTCACTAGTGTGTTTATGTGAGAATCTGCACACAAAATATTTAAGGAAGCTAGAATGGGAGCAATAGCAGTTGTCAATTACTGGCATGGGGTGTGTTTGGGGTCGTTAGTAGGATGAGAGTGGAGTATGACTAAGGATGCTATACCTGTAGTGAAAAAAATCTGACCATTATTTAATAGCTCATAGTTATCTTCATGACTGGACTGACTAGACTTCCAGGTGTCTGATATTTGCATAATTGTTCCCAAAACATGGAAATAGTCTTAAAGACTTTTAAATTTATCATACCAGCTTTTGTTTTCTTTTCTTTCTTTCTTTTTTTTTTTTTTTTACTTTTTAGAAGATTTCTTTATTTGAAGAAAGGCAGAGTTATAGAGAGAAAGAGATATCTTCCATCCGGTGGTTCACACTCCCCAAATGGCTGCAGCAGCCAGGGCTGGGCCAGGCAGAAATCAGGAGCCTGGAACTCCATCTTGAAGTCCCACATGGGTGCAGGGACTCTGGCACTGAGGTCATCTGATGCCGCTTTTCCAGGCACATGACAAGGAGCAGGATTGCAAGCGGGGCAGCCAGGGCTGAAAGCAGCACTCACAGGGGATCCAGTGTTGCAGGCAGTGGCGTAACTTGCTGCGCCACAGCACTGGCATCAGGTTTTAAAGAGAAACTCGATACTTTTGTAAGGTGGATAAACACTTTTATAGGTCCCCGATTTAAGAATATATCCGTTGAGAGAAATTAGTGCAGTATTTGAGTGCCCACCCTGTGCCTGGAGGTGTGCTAAATACTTTAAGGCGTCCCTAGACCCATCTCTGTCACCTCCTCTGATCACCTTGTGGACAGTAGGTGAGATGCATTGTTAGAAGAACTGGCCTGGGAGAATTGTTCTGGGCAGATTAAGGACAATAGCCGTAGCAGAAGACATCTTGCTTGCTTTTCTTTTCTGAAATTTCAGCACCATCCAGATGCCTAATTTAATCATTGAAACTTTGCAAATGAAGGATCCTGTCAGATTGAAAATTGTTTTCAGTGCAACATTTATATGCTAAACTTTTATTTGAAGTATACAGCACAGATATTAAATGGAGAACTTGAGTGAACACACCTGTGTAACCCTAGCCTGTCTCCTTTTAATCACCACTACGCCTGCCCCCACAAAGGTAGTAACTCTTCTGTCATCTGTCACCTTCAGTTGGTTTTGCGTTCTTAAAAGATAAGTTGGGAAAGCAGGCGTTTCGCTTGGCTGTTAAGATGATCGTGTTCCACATCCCAGTGCCTGCTGTTGGCGCCTGACTCCAGCTTCCTGCTGATGCAAATGCTGGGAGGCAGTGGTGATGGCTCGAGTGATTGGGTTTCTGCTGCTGTGGAAAACCTGGGTTGCTCTGGCTCCTGGCCCTGGCCTACCCTGGCTGTTACTGGCATTTGGCAGTTTAACTGGTGAAAGGGAGCATTCTCTCCTCTCTCCCTCTCTTTCCCGTTTTCCCTCTGTCTTTCACTTAAAAATTAAATAGAATCATATACTGTATATTCTTTGAAGAATTTTTTTAAGCATTTATTTATTTATTTGAAAGGCAGAGTTTAGAGGAGAGAGTGCTCTTCTATCCCCCCAAATGGCTGCAACGGCTGGAGCTGGGCTGATCGGGAGCTAGGAGCTTCTTCTGGATCGCCCATGTGGGTGCAGGGACCCAAGGACTTGGGCCATCCTTTGCTGTTTTCCCAGGCATATTAGCAAGGAGCTGGATCGGAAGTGGAGCAGTGGGTATTCGAACAGGTGCCCATATGCTATTGTCGCAGGTGGTGGCTTTATCTGCTACATCACAATGCCAATCCCTGTACAGATACATATTTTTTTTAACTTCAGCAATATATCAGAGAGAGCCATCCAAGTGTTGCTTGATTCATTCTGTTTTTTTTTTTTTTTTATTGGTGTAAGATATCCTGTTATATAGATAGATCACAATTAATTTATCCTTTTTGATATGTTACGGGCATTTGAGTGGTTTCCAGTTTGAGGCCATGATGAATGATGCTATAAAGAATATTCTTTTTTTTTTTTTTTTTTTTTTTTTTGACAGGCAGAGTGGACAGTGAGAGAGAGAGAAAGGTCTTCTTTTGCCGTTGGTTCACCCTCCAATGGCCGCCGCAGCCGGCGCACTGCGGCCGGCGCACCGCGCTGATCCGATGGCAGGAGCCAGGAGCCAGGTACTTACCCTGGTCTCCCATGGGGTGCAGGGCCCAAGCACTTGGGCCATCCTCCACTGCACTCCCTGGCCAGAGCAGAGAGCTGGCCTGGAAGAGGGGCAACCGGGACAGAATCCGGCGCCCCGACCGGGACTAGAACCCTGTGTGCCGGCGCCGCTAGGCGGAGGATTAGCCTAGTGAGCCGCGGCGCTGGCCTATAAAGAATATTCTTGTACATGTTTTTGTACACATAGGTATGCATTTCTCTAGCTAGAAACCTAGTTGTGGATTTCCTGGGTCATTGGATTTGTATATACTCTGATAGATGCTGCTACACAGTTTTCCAGAGGAGTCATTCAAGTTTACATTTCACCAACAGTGTATGAGACTTCCAGCTCCCATAGATCTGTGCCAACACTAGAGACTGGCAGTATCATGCTTTGTGTCTTTGCAAGGACATTCTCGTGGGCACATGAGGATAGCTTGCTATGACTTGCATTTGCAGTTCCTGGTGACCACGGATTTGGAGCGTGTGTGTATAGGTCATATTGTTTTCCTACTTTGTGAATACCTACATGTCTTTTGATCTGCTTTTTGTTTGGAGTTGTTATGAGTGAGGATAAGTCTAGTCCTTCTACTTCATCTTGATTAGAAGCACAAATTCCTACATTGTCTTTTGAAAGTTGGCCTCATCTCATAGTCTTAGAGTAAATATACCTTGGCTGTGGAGATTTGCCTTCTTATATATTCTTGCATCCAAATGATTAATATTTCCTTTAGGATTTTCCATCAGTTTTCATGAGTAAGATTGGCTTTCATTTTCCTTCTCTGATAATGTCCATGTCAGGCTTTGATATCAAGGTTAATTTTTTGAAGACTTACTTATTTATTTTGAAAGAGTTAGAGGGAAAGACTAAGAGAGACCTTCCATCTGCTGGTTCACTTCCCAGATTTTGTGCTTTTTTAAAGAAAAATTTACTTAATTTGAAAGGCAGAGAAAAGTGAGAAACCTGCCATCTACTGGTTCACTCCTCAAATGTCCACAGCAGCTGGGCTGGCCCAGAAAGACACCAGGGAGCCAGAAACTCAATCCAGGTCTCCCATGTTGGGGGCAGAGACCCAGCGACTGGGGCCATCACCTGCTGCCTCCCAGGGTCTGCGTTAGCAGGAGGTGGGAACTGGCTGCGGAGCCAGGACTCAAACCCAGGCACTTGGATATGGGATACAGGCATCCCAGTGGCATCTTAGCCATTGGGCTGAACACCTACTACTAGATTTCATTTCTTTTTTTTTTTTTTTTCTTAAGATTTATTTATTTATTTGAAAGTCAAGAGTTACAGAGAGGAGGAGATGTGCTGGGGTGGGGGTGGGGGGTGGTCTTCCATCTACTGGTTCACTCCCCAATTGGCTGCAATGGCTGGAGCTGTGCCAATCTGAAGCCAGAAACCAGGAGCTTCCTCCAGGTCTTCCCATGTGGGTGCAGGGACCCAAGGACTTGGAACATCTTCTGCTGCTTTCCCAGGCCATAGCAGAGAGCTGGATCGGAGGAGGAGCAGTTTGGTCTCGAACACACACCCACATGGGATCCTGGCACCGCAGGAGGAGGATTAACAACCTACTGCGCCAGCCATTTGTTTTTAATGTTTCCAAAGTGCACCAGGTTCCTTTTGCTTAGTGTTTGATATTTGCTACAATAGAATGACTTAAAAAAAATCTGAGAATTTAGAATCTCTTTAAAAAAACAAGATTTATTTATTTGAAAGATGGAGTTACAGAGAGGCAGAGGCAGAAAGAGGAGTCCTCCATCCTCTGGTTCACTCCCCAGATGGCTGCAACGGCTGAAGCTGAGTCGATCCAAAGCCAGGAGCAGGAGCTTCTTCCTGGTCTCCCACTTGGATGCAGGGGCCCAAGCACTTGGGCCATCTTCTGCTGTTTTCCCAGGCTATAGCAGAGAGCTGGATCAGAAGTGGAGCAGCTGTGCTCGAACCAGTGCCCATACTGGATGCTGGCTCTGGAATTGGCAGCTTTAACCCACTACGCTAAAGTGCCATCCAGCCCCTAGAATCTCTTTAGAAATCAATACACCAAGGCCAGCATTGTTTAGCTGTGGGTTGAGCCACTAACTGCGGTGCCAGCATCCCATTCAGCAATGCCGGTTTGAATCCTGGCTGCTCTGCTTCCCAGCCAGCTCCCTGCAGATGCCTGTGGGAAAGCAATGGAAGATGGCCCAACTACATGGGTTGCTGCCACCCACATAGAAGACACGGATGGAATCTAGACTTCTGATTTCCACCGCCTCTAGCCCTGACTGTTGCAGCCATTTGGAGAGTGAACCAGCAGTTGGAAGATGGTTTCCCTCCCTCCCTCCCTCCCTCCCTCCCTCTCTCTCCCTCTCCCTCTCCCTCTCCCTCCCTCTCTCTCTCTCTCTCTCTCTCTCACTCTGTGAGAGAGAGCGAGAGATTCTGCCTTTCAAATACATAAAATAAATCTTACAAAAAAATTATAACTTAGATTTTCTTTAGGAGCATATATATTTTATTTCAATTTCTATCAAAGTTTTGTCAGAGCATTGTCATTTTTGTGTAATTTGTTAGAAAATATACAAAGGAAAAATGACTATGCTCTGAAAAACCCCACAAGAGTGAGAACATTAGAAGAATGGACAGGTTTCATACCTGTTATATTCAGCGTGATAGATGATCAAACATTACATGTGGCTCAGATTGAAGATTAAACTGAAGTGTTGGACACCATGTTGAGAAAGATTGATAAGCATCACAATGAAGCATTGAAAAATTAATATCGCCTTCTCTCTCTCTTATATATGTATATATATATATACACACACACACACATATATATTCCTTAAAATTTCCCCTACATCTGAGTTCCAGACAGACATTTTATTTTGATTTGTGAGAATGGAAGTGTTGCCCATGTTGCAAGTATGTTGTTTGGCACTCAGTGTAACCTTTCTATAAATAACAGAAGGCCCAATTTCAGAATTTTTTGTTCTAGATTTTAGAATTGTAGTGGAATTGTCTAGTTTTAAATTTAAAGCCAAAGAGAAATCTTTATGGAATCTTCAGTTCTTTCTGGAATCTTAATTCAAATCCACTATGAGGAATTATATTCTGGCACACAGAGCAGATAGCATTTGTTCTGTTTACATTATGCCTCTGGATCTTAATGCCTGGAATTAGGAAAGTATCAGCAGTGGATAAAACTGGCTTCAGTTCTGTAACTATTTTTAACTGCTTTGAAGATGTTTCCATGAACATACTGAAAGTAACATCTATAAACTATCAGGACATATTAGGGGCTGGCGTTATAATGTAGCAGGTGAAGTGCCACTGGTAAGGCCAGCATCCCTGCTGATGAGTTTCCCTTCATTACAGCTCCCTGCTAATGACCCTGGGAAAGCGGCAAACGATGGCCCAAGTAACTGTGCCACTGCTACCCACGTGGGAAATCCAGGTGTTTCTGGCTCCTGGTTTAGGTCCAGGCCTGGCTGTTGTAGCCATTTGGAGAGCGAATCAGCAGATGAAAGATGAATCTTTATGTGTCTCTCCCTCTTTCTGTCACTCTGTCTTTCAAATAAATAAATCTTTTAAAAACAGAACATATTGATTTAACCTCTTCACTAGTTGGGATAATGAAACCTTTTTTTTTTTTTTTTTAAGATTTATTTAGTTATTGGAAAGTCAGAGTTACACACACACACAGAGAGAGAGAGAGAGAGAGAGGGAGGTCGGTCTGCCATCTGCTGGTTCACGCCCCAGATGACCGCAATGGCTGGAGCTGTGCCAATCTGGAGCCAGGAGTCTCTTCCTGGTTTCTCATGTGGGTGCAGGGACCCAAGGACTTGGGCCATCTTCCACTGCTATCCCAGGCCATAGCAGAAAGCTGGATCGGAAATGGAGCAACCAGCACTTGATGGGATGCCAGTGCCGCAGGCTGGGGCTTTACTTACTACACCACCGTGCTGGCCCCAGGATAATGAAACCTTAAAAGATAATACTTTGCTTTAGTTTTCAATCTTTAAAAAATGTTTCAAGAGGCAAAGATGCTGATGGGGTGTGGGGGAGAGAATATGCCTCCATCCACTGGTTCAGTCCCAAATGCCACCAGGTGCTGGGAATCGCAGGTCTCCTGTGCAGGTGACTGGAACCCATATTACTTAAGCCAACACCTTGGCCTCCCAGGCTCTGCCTTGGTGGGAAGCTGGAGTCAAGAATCAGACATGCTGATGTGGCATATGTGTGTCAGCGTCTAGGCGAAGTGCTCACTTCTGGTTTTGAATTTTGTTATAATGAATGTGGGACATTTGATACTGAAAGATAAAATGAAATACTACACATGTACTTCGACCTCATTTAAGGTAACAGTGTTGCCTGTATAGGTGCTGTGAGTAAATACCCTTTTGTTTCTCACTCTCTTTTGTGTGTTTAGTCTTTTTAAAAATACTATTTTTTAAAGATTTATTTATTTCTTTATTTGAGGCAGAGTTACAGAGAGGTAGACGCAGAGAGAGAAGGAGAGATCTTCCATCCGCTAGTTCACTTTCCAGATGGCCGCAATGGCTGGTACTACGCCGATCCAAAGCCAGGAGCCAAGAGCTTCTTCCAGGTCTCCCGTGACGGTGTAGGGGCCCAAGGACTAGGGCCATCTTCTACTGCTTTCTGAGGCTATAGCAGAGAGCTGGATCGGAAATGGAACAGCCAGGACTCGAACTGGTGCCCATATGGGATGCTGGCACTATAGACTGGGGCTTTAACCTGCTGCACCACAGCACCGGCCTCATAAAAATATTTTTTCTTTTAATTTTTTTTTAAAGATTTATTTATTTGGGTCTGGTGCGTGGCTCACTTGGTTAATCCTCCACGTGCGGTGCCAGCATCCCATATCCATATGGGCGTCGGGTTCTAGTCCCGGTTGCCCCTCTTCCAGTCCAGCTCTCTGCTGTGGCCCAGGAGGGCAGTGGAGGATGGCCCAAGTGCTTGGGCCCTTGCAACCACATGGGAGACCAGGAGGAGGCTCCTGGCTCCTGGCTTCGGATTGGCATAGCTCCAACTGTAGCAGCTATTTGGGGGGTGAACCAATGGAAGGAAGACCTTTCTCTCTCTCTCTCTCTCTCTCTCTCTCTCTCTCTCTCTCTCTCACTAACTCTATTTGTCGAATAAACTTAAAAAAAAAAAAAGATTTATTTATTTGACTGGAAGGCAGAGTTACAAAGAGAGAGCTATTCCATCTGCTGGTTCATTCCCAAAATGGCTGCAATGGCCAGGGCTGGACCAGGCCAAAGCCATGAGCCTGGAACTCCATCCCGGTCTCCTGTGTGGGTTTCCAGGATCCCAAGTATTTGGCAATCTTTTTATCTCATTTTTTTTTTCTTTTAAAAAGTTCCCCTTTTATAAACTTCAGGTGGAAAAGTCATTTTTTTCTGTATAGATTTTTGCTTACACTGTATTATTTTTTTATTTTTAAGCAGGCTTTTGACATTTTGAAGGCTTTTGTGTTCATGTTCAGAGTTGAAGATCAAAGTCTATAGATAATTTTGATTTGATAATTATTGAAGGAGTTTTCCTGTTACTTATTTACAGTGTTATCCCCAGTGAAAATAGTACTGTAAATACCAAAGCAATGGGGCTAGAACATTTGGATTGTGGGATGAAAATGTGCATGTTGCTAATGTAACTTCTCTGTCTTTTCTGAAGAAAGTCGCCTGTATAACTCACGTGTTCTTGCTTCACTGAATTGATCTCTGTGATTTGCTGAAAACTATACTTCTGTTCTCCTTTATTTTTTCACTTTATATTGTTTTATAAACATGTATGTTGCTGGGGTTCATTTGTGTTGCATGATAATATTCCTCTGCCCTCTTTGCCGTTGGTGTGACTGGATTTTTACTTGCTGGAAGTATTTAAATCATGTCACATCAGTCCTACTACTTCTCTACAGTCTTCTGAAGTGGACATTTTCTGACGGTTACAGAACGGGTACCATCTTAATGCAGTGAACATCAGTTCTTCACATATCTGCTGTCCAGTCCATGTACAAATGTCTGTGCATAAATTTTTTAATAAATCATTTCACGTGTTTGAAATATTTCCAGATAATATCCCCACGTGACATGACATTTGGTTTTATGTCTCCTGAGTCTCTTAGTCTCGAGCAATCTCCTTTTCCTTTTTTCCCATGCTGTTGACTTGGTGTGTCCTCCTGTGGAAAATCCTCATTCCGGATTTGTCTATATTTCCCTCCTTAGAATGAAGGCTTGGTTAGATTCAGTTTCAACTCTTTGGGTAAAAATATTTCAGAAGCAGTGTGCTGGGTACTTCATGTGTGCCTGGTTCCACCTTTAGAAATGCGAAGGTTAGCCATTGAATTCCGCCAGGAGTTTGTAAGCCTCTCTGTTGGTCTCTTCATTGGTACTCTTTCCATCATCAGTTATCTATTGGGGCATTGCAATGTGGAGACTCTGGCTGTTTTCTCTATTTTTTTTAACTGGACTTCTTCTGCAGAGCAGGAGTAGAAGCATAAATATTTAATTATTCCTTTAAAATTTTAATTGTCAGAATCAGGAGTTGGTGTCTCAACTATTTTCAGCCATAATTCATGAGTTACAGATTTTGGGAAGATGAGAGTGGCTTTCTCTTACTTTTAAAGTATCAGTTTGAACTCGGGTCTTTTTTTTTTTTTTTTTTTTTTTTTTTTTTTTTTTTTGACAGGCAGAGTGGACAGTGAGAGAGAGAGACAGAGAGAAAGGTCTTCCTTTGCCGTTGGTTCACCCTCCAATGGCCGCCGCGTTGATCCGATGGCAGGAGCCAGGAGCCAGGTGCTTTTCCTGGTCTCCCATGGGGTGCAGGGCCCAAGCACCTGGGCCATCCTCCACTGCACTCCCTGGCCACAGCAGAGAGCTGGCCTGGAAGAGGGGCAACCGGGACAGAATCCGGCGCCCCTACCGGGACTAGAACCCGGTGTGCCGGCGCCGCTAGGCGGAGGATTAGCCTAGTGAGCCGCAGCGCCGGCCTTTTTTTGGTTTGTTTTTAAAAAGATGTATTTATTTGAAAGACTGACAAAAGAGGGAGATGGAGGGAGGGAGGAAGAGAGAGCAGTAAGGAGGGAGGGAAGATGGTAAGGAGGGAAGAGAGAGAAGAGAAAAAGAGAGAGATCAGATCTTTCATCTGCTGGTTCATTCCGCAAATAACTACAAACAACAGCTAGGCGTGGGCCAGGAACTCCATCCCGGTCTCCCTTGTTGGTGGGAGGGCCCTAGTATTTTAGCCATCATCTTCTGCTTTCCCAGACACATGAGCAGGGAGCTGAATCAGAGGCAGAGGAGCTGGCACTGGAATTGGCACTCTGATACGGGATGCTGGCATTGCAAGCTGCTGCTTAACCTGCTGTACCTCATGGGTCTTTAGAGAGGGACATGAGGGTATTGTAGAAATTCATGGATACTTGAAATTAAACGATAAATTTCTTTTAGTGTAATAAGTTTTTTAAAAATTTTATTTGTTTGAGAGGTAGAATTACAGACAGAAGGAGAGATCATCCATCTGTTGGTTTCCTCCCCAAATGGCTGCCACTGCCTGAGCTGGGCTGATCCAAAGCCAGGAGCCAGCAGCCTCTCCTGGGTTCCCCTCGTGGGTACAGGGGCCCAAGCACTTGGGCCATCTTCCACTGCTTTCCCAGGCTACAGCAGAGAGCTGGATTGGAATAGGAGCAACCGGGACACAAACTGGCACCCATGTAGGGATGCCAGCACCACAGGCAGAGACTTAACCTACTACGCCACTGCGCCAACCCCAGTGCAGTAAATGTGTAAAATTCACACATAGCTTTTTTGTTTGTATACATTTTTATAAACTTTTTGAAAAGTCCTTGTATGCATGCATCTCAGGGCTTTTTGCATTTCCCACCAGCTGTTTGACGGTCCCATCCTATTCAGTACGTTTGGGTCAGTCGCTTCTGTTGACAGTGGCAGCTGAGTCAGCGTCCTTGCTCTTTGGCAGAATAAGGTGTCGGAGGCTTCTGTTGCACATGCCCAGCCCTGAGCTGGGGTTCTCCTCTCCTCTCAGAGTCCTGCTTCCTTTCCGTGCTCGCGCTCTTGGGCCGTCACTGCCCGTAGGCTTTATTTGGTGGGTTCTTTGTTTCAGGTTGCCTTCAGTTTCTTGGGATCGCATCTGTAATGTCTAACTTTTTTAAAATACAAAATATTTATTTTATTTTAAAGCTAAAGCTTTGTACCTGAATATATTGCGAGAATTTTCACCTTCCTTTCTAGGTAACCATGGCTTTCTCTTCCCTTACAGGAAGCAATTTTTTGTTAGGTTTTGGTTATTCTAATGTTTTGAATGAAGTATTTGTAGATATATAAAAGAAAATACATATGTAAAATTCATATTTCCTTCCAGTATTGCTCTGGACCTTCCTTTTTTAAAAAAATATTTATTTATTTGAAAATCAGAGTTAAGAGAGAGAGAGAGGTTTTCCCTCCACTGATTCGCTCCCCAATTGGCCGCAAAGGTCAGAGCTGCAGGAGCTTCCTCCAGCTCTCCCACGTGGGTGCAGGGTCCCAGAGACTTGGGCCATCTTCTGCTTTCCCAGGCCATAGCAGAGAGCTGGATGGGAAGTAGAACAGCCAGGACTCAAACCAGCACCCATATGGGATGCTGGCACTGCAGGCAGCAGCTTTACCCGCTATGCCACAGCACTGGCCCCTACACCTTTCTTTTTTTTTTCTTTCTTTCTTTTTTTTTTAAGATTTATTTATTTTACTAGAAAGTCAGAGTTACACAGAGGAGGAGAGGCAGAAGCAGAGAGAGGTGTTGTCCATGTGCTGGCTTATTCCCCAGTTGCCTGCAATGGTTGGACTGCGCTGATCAGGAGCCAGGAGCTTCTTCGGGTCTCCCACGTGGGTGCAGGGGCCCAAGGGCTTGGGCTTGGGCCATCTTCTACTGCTTTCCCAGGCCATAGCAGAAAGCTGGATCAGAAGTGGAGCAGCCAGGACTTGAACTGGCGCCCATATGGGATGCCGGCACTGCAGGCGGCGGCTTTACATGCTGCGCCACAGTGTTTGCCCCTGCACCTTCCTTTTTACATTTAATCTTGGAGGTCACTTAGTACGTAGATGTGGTGATTATCCTTTAGCCTTACTAAGATGCATGATATTTATTGCATGTACTTTCTTCTATTCAACCCGTCCCCTGTTGATGGATTTTTGTTTGTTTCTGGGCTTTTTCCATTGTAAATAATGCTTCAGTGAGTAGCTCTGTAGATAATTAATTTAGTGTTCTTGCCCTGTGTGTTTTGAGAAAGATTTTTAGATTTGGAATGGTTAGGTTAGGCATAAATGCATTTAGGATTTTTCTAGATTTGTCAGTTCCCTTTTATCTACCTGGTACCATTTTGTATATGTGTGTATATGTACGCGTATGATTGACTGATTTACTTGAAAGGCAGAGTTGCAGAGAGAGAGGTCTTTCATCTGCTGATTCTCTCCTTAAATGGCCGTAACCACCAGAGCTGCACCGATCCAAAGCCAGGAGTCCCACCTACGTGCAGGGGCCCAAAGACTTAGGTCATCTTCCACTGCTTTCCCAGGCCACAGCTGAGAGCTGGATCAGAAGTGGAGCAGCCGGGACATGAACCGGTGCCCATATGAGGTGCTGGCACTGCAGGCGGTGGCTTTACCCACTACGCCACAGTGTCCGCCCCTGGTATCATTTTGTACCATTTGCTGCAGCGATGTGTGGGAGTGCATGTTGGCCTCCTGCCTTTCCACCAGAGTGTATTGTGAGATTTGGATTTTTTGCCAACAAAAGCTAAGAAAGTTTTAATTTGTGTTTTTCTTATGTTGAATTAGGTGAGCGTATTTCCATATGCTGGCTCCATTTTCACTTCTTTTGTGACTATTCATGTATTTTCTCATATTTCTGTTTAGATGATTGCTTATTTTTTTCCTCAAAAAAATTTTTAGGAACTTATTATACTTTAGAGTTAATCAGGATGATAGACTATCAACTGCCATTTACTTAAATGATTAAGGAGTGTCTTATTAGTGATAAAAAGCAAATACAGAATGGAACAATAACTTATGTCTTCAGTCTTGGTATTATTAATGTTGATCTACTTTTAGAAACTGTGCTCTTAGTATTACTGTTAAATTGTCCTTATGGGGCTGGTGTTGTGGTGTAGTGATTAAGCCACCACCTGCAACACTGACGTCCCGTATGAGTGCTGATTCGAGTTCCCAAGGCTCCTCTTCCAAATCAGCTCCCTGCTAATGGCCTGGGAGAAGCAGTGGAAGATGGCCCAAGTCCTTGGGCCCCTGCACCCACGTGGGAGATCTGAGGAAGCTCCTGGCTTTAGTCTGGTTCAGCCCTGGTCATTGTAGCCACCTGGGGAGTGAACCAGTGAGTGGAAGATTAATCGATTAATATCTCCCTCCCTCCCCCCTCTCTCCTCCCCTCCTTACTTTCCTCCCTCCCTCCCTCTCTCTCTTTCCCTTCCTCCCCTCTCCCTCTGTAATTCTGATTTTCAAATAAATAAGTCTTAAAATTGTCCTTAAAAAGTTAATCGTATTTAGACATTACCATTTAGTTAATTTGAGGGCATTGGAAACAGGCAGAAAATCTTAGATAAATAAGCCTTTTAAATTCTGGTTTTCATACTGTTTAGTTTGAAAAGAAAGAATATTATACGCTTTAGATTTTTACATATGTCAGCAGGACCACTTGTGGAATTTCTTGTATGTGCTAAGTTTCGGGAGATGGTTGTGTCACTTGATTGTTCATCAGTTCTGGGGTATCTGAAAGATGCCTGCCTGCCTGCCTGTTACTGTAGATGGTGAAGGTCGAGTCAGTGAGTTCATGGGCCAGGAGACTTAAAGGATAACTTGTAGGGTGGTACTTGGCAGTTTCCTTTTCACAGATTGCATTATTCATACATGAGTAGTTTTTCTTTTTCTTTTTTTTAAATAGTCATGTAATGAAATCCTCAATCAAATGTCTTTTCTGACAGTTATTTTTATGTGATTTCCAATTTAAAAATCAGATATTCTATTTTTCTAGAAGAACCTAACAAGACATGTGACAGCAGTAACACTAGTGCTACCACTACCTCCATCCAGCCTAATCTGGAAAACAGTAACAGCAGCAGTGAACTAAATTCTTCCCAGAGTGAATCTGCTCAGGCAGCTGATGATCCTGAAAATGGAGAAAGAGAATCCCATACACCTGTCTCTATTCAAGAAGAGATAGGTAAGAGTACACTTCATCCATTAAAGGGAGCTTTTTTTTTCTTTTTTTTTGAAAACAAGTTTTTCATTTTTTGGAGAAAAGTTTGGTGGGGGTGGGAAGATTTTCTTTTTCCATTTTTTTTCTTTTTCTTAAAACACAAGAGATTCTTGTACTTCATTTTTGTTTTGACATATACAAAAGCAACCAGAGGGGGGAAAAATAGAAGACTATTTTCGAACCACTTCCCCAAAGGTAACTACCATCAGCAGTTTGGTGTGTGACATCTAGATTTTACTCCTTGCAGTTACACTCCTGTATGTGGATTCGCAGGTTTACAAAGTTGTTCTGGTTTTGATTTTTTTTAATATAAATGGGATCATTCTGCATGTGTTGTTTTGCACCTTGCTATTTTCACTCAGTTTACCCCTAGGGAGCCTTTTCTTGTTATACATTGAATTTATTCTTTTAAACTGCTGCATGCATTCCACAGTATGGATAAGCAGAATTCATTTACTGTTTCTCTCTGTTAATGGACATTTAGGCTGTTTTTTCATTACTACAAATAGTGGTGCTCTTTAAAATCCAAGTGCTTCTGTCAGTGTCAGTAGAATTGCTGGTGAAATGGTAGGTACATTTGAAAAACAGGGATGACTGCTGCTTAATTGCACATCAAAAGGAATGTATACCAATAATTTATGTGCATACCTATTTCATATTCTCTCACTTAAATTCAGCATTATTAATCCTTTTATATTTTTGCCAGTAAAGAAAAATATTTCATTAAAAAATGTGCATATTCCTGTTCACTAATGGGGTTGTTTGTTGTGTTTGTTACACATTCTGTGAATCAATTATTCATATCCTCTCATTTTCCAGTATTGAAGTTTGATGTTTTTCCTTAATTTTCAGAATGCTTTATGTATTATGGTTATTAATCTTTGATTTTGCATATATATCTATATTGTAATTATTTGGTTTTGACTTGTCATACAGAAATCTTTACATTTTTAATAGTTAAATTTACCAGTTCTCTTCTTTAGGTTTCCCATGGGTTTTATGTTTTGCTAAGGGATACCACACCTATCCCATGAATGGACATACATATTACAGGAATTTCTCATAACTTCTGTAACTTCATCTTTACTCATTCTGGAGTATAATCTTGTGTATGGCATAATGTGGAAATCAACTAAATTAGGGCTTTTTCAATTGCAAGTGATGCTAATGGCAAATGACCAAACTAGCTTAAAGTAGTTTAGGAGAAGAGGGAATTTAATTAGCTCATATAACTAGGAAGTTCAGGCCATCAGGAGGCATAACTGGACCCTCAGGTATCAAAATTCTTTGTCTTCCTCTTTGTCTCCCTCCGTTTTTGGATCTACATATGTTTGTGTGTTAACTTCACTCCCTCCTAATACAGACAGGCTTTTTCCAAGTGGCAGGGAAGATGGCACCAACAGTTGTGTTCTTATCTTTGCAAGTTCTGTGATCCAAAGACAGGCACCACCTTCTCCAATTCAAAAGTCCTTAAGGAAAGAATTTGAGTGGCCCATCTTGGATCATAATGTTCCCACCACTGTGGCCAGGGCAGGTGAGGTGTTATGGTCGATGGCTCCAGCAAAAGTATGGGATTAGAGTTGGATAGGAATGATTTTCCAAAGAAAGGTGCTAAAAAATTAGACTGCAGTAAACATCCACAATGTCATCCTCTGGGAGCTTGGTACATACCTGTTTATTCATTTGCTCCATATATAACAACTTAGAAATGCCTCTGCTGTCAGCACAGAAACTACCCACAGCTGAAGGCTTCTGAAAACTTCTCTCCCATAATTATGTCTAGAAATTGTATCTAGAAATTGTTGTGTGTTAATTTTGACAGGTCTGGATATAGCTTATCTTGATCTCATAATCCACGAGCCAGATTTTTATTATTATTTTTACTTTATTTATTTGAGAGATAGAGTTACAGACAGTGAGGAGTGACAGAGGTCTTTCATCTGCCAGTTCATGCCCCAAATAGCCGCAACTGCTGGAGCTGGGCCAATCCGAAGCCAGGAGCCAGAGACTTCTTCCAGGTCTCCCACTGGGTGCAGGGGCCCAAGCACTTGGGCCATCTTCCACTGCTTTCCCAGGCCATCACCAGATGGCTAGATGGGAAAAGGGGCAGCCGAAATTAGAACCGGTGCCCATATGAGATGCAGGCAGAGGATTAACCTACTGTGCCACAGCGCCAGCCCATTGCCACATAGTTAATTTAGCTATCTGAAACACTCAATGTCCTGATAAAGGAGAGTATTCCTTGATAAATCTGGGAGGAGGACTGTGGTTGCGAAGTGAGAAGGATTTGAGAAGATTCCTCTTCTGGAGGCCACGCTGTTGGGAACGGCCTCTGCTATTTATTTGGGATGGCTTGCTGTGTACTACTGTGGGATTGAGCAATCGTACTTCCCAATTTGGAAGGATGGAGTTCTTTCTGGCAATAGCATACCCTTTACAGACTCGTAGGCACCTAGCCCAGTACCTTATGCTCAGTAACATGTGAGAGTCTCTGAAGGTCACTTTGCTTCCTTAGTTCGTCTGCTGAGTGGGCCAGTAGCCCTTGGCCTTGACTGAACACTATATCTATGCTTCTGCATCCCAGTGTTACTAAATGAGCTGCAGAGGCTGGGTGAGAGCAGATCTGTCCTGTGCTCCCAGGCTTTGCAGTGACTACTCCTTTCTCATAGGAGGAACATGGCTTTGGGGTAGGGGGTTCAGTAATGTCAGCCTTGTTCCTTTTCTCATTCAGGTCTTAGCCTTGGGGATGAGTTTTCTCCTTTTCCTTGTTTGCACTAAATCTAGTAAATAGAGGATTGAGTCTGAGAAGTATCGCATTGTGCTCTAAACTGAGAAGCTTCTTTAAAAAATTTTATTTTGAATATTTATTTTACTTGAAAGTTAGTTACAGAGAGAGAAGGAGAAACAGAGAGAACTTCCACCTGCTGGTTCACTCCCCAGATGGCCACAATGGCCAGGGCTGGGCCAGGCTGAAGCCAGGAGCCTGGAGTTCCTTCTGGGCCTCCCATGTGGGTAGCAGGGGCCCATGAACTTGGGCCATCCTCTGCTGCTTTCTCAGGCCATTTGCAAGGAGCTGGACTGGAAGCAAAGAAGCCAGGACTCAAATTGGCACCCATATGGGATGCCAGCATTGCAGGCCATGGCTTTACTCTCCACGCTACAATGCTGTCCGCCCCCCTCCCTTTTTTTTAAAGATGCATTTATTTGTTTGAAAGAGAGAATTAGAGAGAGTGAGTGCGAGAGAGCGCACATGACTGTCCACTGGTTCCCTCTCCCAAATGGTCCAAATGGCCAGGGCTGGCCAGGCCCGGGACAGGAGCCTGGAACCACCCCATCTGGGTCTCTCATGTGGGTGGCAGGGTCTAAGCACTTGGGCCATCTTCTTCTGCTTTCCCAGGAACATTAGCGGGGAGCTGAGTCAGAGGAGGAGCAGCCAGGACTTGAACCTGCACCTGCATGGGATGCTGGTGTCACAGGCGGGGTTTAATCTGTTTCGTCATGACACGGGCCTCTTCTACTCCGTCTTGATGTCGTCACTGCCACAGTTAGGAGTCAAAATCTTAAAATACTCTACTGGGTTATTTGGAACTAAATAGTTTTGACAGAAATCCATCAGACTTGTTTAAAACCAGAAAGGAATTTTGTTGGCTCATATAATTGAGAAATCCAGAGCTGGTGACAGCCTCAGATGTGTTGCTAGATCCAGGAAGGCAATTGAAGTTCTCCCAGTCTCCCTCTCAGGGCCCCCCTCATTGTTTCTTCTCTGTGATGGGTTTATTATTCCCCATTATTGACCGTTTTCTCCATGTTGCGAGAGTAAAAGTAGCCAACCCCTGATTTCTTAGCTTTCCTACTCAATGATACGAAAAAACCCAAAACCCATTCTGTGTCTCCAGATTCAAAAGATTGGAGTAGCTGTATACTCTGTAGTGGAGACACACTCTGTCTGACGAGCTCTGGATGCTGATCCTCACCCGCAGAGCAAGGTCCTTGATTTGCAGCATCATCTGATGACAGTGGAGGGAAAGCAAATTCCCAGAGCAGAGAAGGGCTTGGAGTTGGAACAGATGAAGGAGCAGACGGTTACCAGTTATCTTCACTCTTACAGTTTTCTTCAAAATACATCTCTGTTTTTCTTTACTTACTTAAAATGCCATCTTTATCATATATAGTATGGTAAATTCTGTCCTCATTTGCCAGTGTTGTGCAAATTTTTTCAAGCTTTAAATTAAAAGAGAAAAATCAGATCTTGTTCAACGGTCTGTTCAATAGGACAGTGATAGCAGTAGTTTTACAGTGTGTGGAGATTTTCAGCAAAAGTGACGACATGGGTATATAAGGGGGAAATGGCCGCTGGACTGGTCAATCTATCACTTTAAAAAATTACGTTACTGTGAAAATGTGAAATTATTGTGAAAATTTTTTATTTAAGTAGTTGACTTTTGCATTAAAAAGCTTATGTAGATAAATACTAGATTCCGAAGGGGAGCATTCAGTCGGCATTTGTGTTTATAAAGTCAAAACTATTAGATATTTTAAATGGAATATCAGTAGGAATCTTTCTAAAATTAATTATATCCTTTTTGTGCAGAAATCCTCACCGAATGTTTAAAACAACATCTCATTAGAATGTACTTATTATGTTTGTTACTTGTAAATCTGTAGCAGCCCTCCTGTTTTCTAATAGATAAGCTTTGAAATAACACAGTGCAGTAGAATTTTCTTTAAAATAGTAAATGACTCACACTGAAGTTCTGTTGTATTGTCTGTAAGTAAAGCATTTAAGAAGTAATGATCTTTCCTCTGGCTGTTCAAGGACTTTATCTGTTTGCTTTTTGGATCTTAGATATACATGAGATAATGAGTTTTGCATAAATAAGCTGTTGTTGTAATTACTTACTGTCAGCAATTCCTTTGTGGCTTTTTCATTTGATAATAGGTGACTTCAAATTGGAGAAGTCTAACGGGGAGCTCAGTGAGTCTCCTGGAGCTGGAAGAGGAGCATCTGGCTCAACTCGCATCATCACCAGATTGCGGAACCCAGATAGCAAGCTTAGTCAGCTGAAGAGCCAGCAGGTGGCAGCCGCAGCTCATGAGGCAAATAAATTATTTAAGGAGGGCAAAGAGGTGTGTTCTTTCAGAAAAAAGTCTCTGGAACGTGAAATAATTTTAATTAGTTTGCCTTAAATTAGCACCAGGAAGTGTTGTTGTACTTTTAAATTGTATTTTTTCTCTTTCCAAAAGTAGTGGGTAACAATAAGAAAGGTGTGAGGCTTATAATCTCATAGCATAATTACTCAAACTTCTAAGCATGCCAAGAAGTGTTATAAATGAGTGTGTACCTACTTCTTCTTAAAATACTTACGTGTTTTCTTGTACTTGGACGGCAGAGTGACAGACAGCCAGACAGAGATAGAGAGAGATCTTCCATCCATGGTTCACTCTCCAAATGTCTGCGACAATCAGGGTTGGGACAGGCTGAAGTCAGGAACCTGAAATTCCACCCAGATCTCCAGGGCTCCAGTCACCTGGGCTATTCTGTTGCCTCCCAGGATGCATTAGCAAGAAGTTGGACTGGAAGCAGAGCAGTGGGGACTTGAATCAGTGGTCTGATAAGGGATGCAGGTGTCCCAAGTGGTGGCTTAACCCACTGTGCTCAATACCCACCTATGGCATATACCTTCTTAACACTGTTTTCACATGTGGTAAAGAGTAAGCTGTTTGTGGGTTTCATTGGAGCTGTAGATGATTTACTGATCAGTTCTAGCTATGATCACACTGGGTGAATCAGCAGCTAAAGGATAGCAGAGTACAGCATCCCTGCTCTGATGGTGAGAATGGAATCAAAACCAGTACTCATCTCCTGCTGGCCATGATGACATGTCATTGTCTGCAGCGGTCTCCCAGACGTGGGGATTATTGCAGGGTAGATCACATAAGAATATACACTGTATTTTTCTTTTTTAAAAAGTATGTTTTTATTTATTTGAAAGAGTGACAGAGTGAGCGGTAGATATGGAGAGAGAGATATCTTTCATCTGCTGGTTGACTTGCCAAATGCCTGTAATAGCTGAGGCTGGGTCTGGCCGAAGCCAGGAGCCAGGAACACCAGCTGGGTCTGCCACATGGGTAGCAAGGGCCCAAGTTCTTGGGTCATCATCTGCCTCTCAGACTTGCTGGCTGGAAGCTGGATCAGAAATGGAGAAAGGACTTGATCCCAGGTTCTCTGGTAGGGATTACGTGCATCCCAAGCAGTGGCTTGGCTCACTGCACCGCAACATCACTTACTACAGTGTGCTTTTCCTAACAGTAGCCAGTCAGTTGCTTTAAAGCAGTGGTTTTCCTGGGGAGAAATTTTCCTAACTTACACTCAGCAAACCGTTTTTCCTGGAGGAGAGAAACGGCGGGAACGAACTGGACCCTTCCCTCAGAAGCCCCAGCCAGTCTAAACAGAGGCGCGTGCTCAGCTCTCTCAGCTGTCCGCCGAGGCACCCGCCTGGCCCTAACCATGTAACCTCGCTTTCCTCCAGTCTGAGTGACTGGGCAGTCATACTCTGTTTGTCCCTTCCGTCCTGATGGATGCCTTGTCCTCAACTAAAACCTGGCTACCTTGGCCCCCTCCCCACCAAAAAAGGGGGGGGGCAATAGTTTCAACCTTTTTTTTGGCTCCTACCCTTGTTAAGATGCACATTTTTTTTTTCATAGCAACCCAGTTCATATATTTAAAAGCTTCCTCAAATAGTATTTTGGCTTCATTATGTGGGAAACATTTTGGTATTTTCTAGTCCAACACATTGGTTTTTTTAAAGCTGAGTAAGACCCCGCTGTTGATTTCATAGTCACTCAAAGGTTGGGATTGCTGTTTGAAAACATGATTTTAAAGAATCCATGGACTTCTGTACTAAACCTGGGAGATAAAAGTAACAGGAAAGAAAAAAGGTATTTTGGGGAAATAGTGCATGTAATGCCTCCTAATTCCCTGTGTTATGTTTCAAATGTCATAGAGTTAAAGGTGAATAATTCTACACATGGAGTTCTGTTTGTAATTTTGAGGCTCATGAAAGTACTTAGTAACTAATATATAATAGGTGCTTGGTTTTAATTATTTTTAATCATCTTGTTTATTTGTAAGCAGTAACTTACTTGGAATTATTACTTACAAATATGGAAAGACAGTTGATCAGGCAGAATTTACATCTTTGGCTTGAATAATGGAGTCATTTTATTTTCCTGGTCAGGTACTTGTAGTTAACTCTCAAGGAGAAATTTCTCGGTTGAGCACCAAAAAAGAAGTGGTCATGAAAGGAAATATCAACAATTATTTTAAACTGGGTCAAGAAGGGAAGTATCGCGTCTACCACAATCAGTACTCCACCAATTCGTTTGCTTTGAATAAACACCAGCACAGAGAAGATCATGACAAGAGAAGGCATCTTGCACATAAGTTCTGTCTGACTCCAGCAGGAGAGTTCAAGTGGAATGGCTCTGTCCATGGGTCCAAAGTCCTCACCATATCTACCCTGAGATTGACTATCACCCAGTTAGAAAACAACATCCCTTCTTCCTTTCTTCACCCCAACTGGGCTTCACACAGGTAAAGCAAACTATGTTAATTTACTGCTAGAAGTATTCTAACTATTTATAAAATTATTGTGGGTGTCCACTTTAAAATGTCACTACCAATAAAATAAGTGAACTCAGTTCAGTCAGCAAACAGGGAGGAAGCCAGGAGCTCGAGTATACTATTAAGTTAGAGGCAGCACTACTGTGTGGAAGATTTTCAGGACACAGTCTTTTTTCCTGAAGTCAAGTGGAGACCATATAGAGTCCCAGAATACTGTTGAAAGGTTTAAGGAGTTGGAAAACTAAGTGTCCCCTGGAATCCCATGTGGTAGTTGAAATCCGATTCTGTGAGAATGAAACCTCCAGTAGATACTTGTTTCTGAGAAACCTAGAAACACAAATAATTAGTTGAGTCATCATGAATTATACCTGTGATGCTTTCAATTTAAGATCATCCAAATGAAATAATTTTTTTCTTTTCTTCTGAAATATAGGGCAAATTGGATCAAGGCAGTTCAGATGTGTAGCAAACCCAGAGAGTTTGCACTGGCATTAGCCATTTTGGAGTGTGCAGTTAAACCTGTTGTAATGCTACCAATATGGCGGGAGTCTTTAGGGCATACCAGGTGAGTGAGTTCTGAGGCTTGCGAATGATGCATTGTGGGCTTGGTCTTTTCAAATACTAGCCGGTCAGTTATGAAGGTTGATGTGTATAAGAGACCCTGTGAGACTTCCTTCTTCGTGTGTCCTAGCCCTCCTTTGTAAGATGTAAATGTGAGTGAACGTTACATCTTATCTCTGACACATAAATGAAGATCAGAAACAAAGCCATATGAAAATTAAAAGTACTTTATAAAGTAAAAAGCATTGTATTGAATTGGAAGCACACTCACGGTCTTTGAGTGTGTGTTCTAGAATAGTTCTAGAATATTTCAGATGCGGTGCCAGTGGTGTAACTTACGTCCTCTTTTTAGGGTTGAGTGTCTGTCTGAGGGTCATTCAGCTGCTTAGATCCAGAACTTGACTTAAGCAGATGATAAAAAAAGATAAAATCCGCAACAAATCTATTTTTAATCCCTGATTATTTTATTAGTATATAAAATAAAAAGTTATTATGGGACAGATTGTTGTGGTGCAGTTAGTTATGCCTCGACTTGGGACACTTGCAAATGTATCAGGGTCTCAGCTACTCCATGCTTCTGCTCCCACCCTGCGAATGTACCTGAGAAGCAGCAGATGATGTCTTAAGTACTTGCTTTCCTGCCACCCATGCAGAAGGCCCAGATGGGCTTCCTGGCTTCTGTCTTTGGCTTGACCCAGCACTGGCTTTTGTGGGTATTTAGGGAATGAATCAGCACATGGAAGACCTCCCTTCTCTCTCTCTCTCACTCTGCTTTTGAAATAAATAGATCTTTTTTAAAAAATAAAAAGTTGTTATAAAGCTAAGGAGTATGAGCCTATGGTAAAAAAATATTTGGGGTTGGCAGTGTGGCATGGTGGGTAAAGCTGCCACCTGTGACACCGGCATCCCATATGAGCGCTGGTTCAAGTCCAGCTGCTCCACTTCTGATCTAGCTCTCTGCTATGGCCTGAGAAAGCAGTGGAGGAAGGTCCCAGTCCTTGGGCCCCTGTACCCACCTGGGAGACTTCCCTGGCTGTTGTGGCCATATGGGGAGTGAACCAACAGATGGAAGATCTCTGTCTCTCCTCCTCTCTCTCTCTAACTCTTAACTTTCAAATAAATAAGTAAAAATATTTTTTTTTAAAAAATGCAGCTACTCAAGAATACAAAGCAAATCATTGTACCCTCCCTGCCTTCCTACAGGGCCCAAATCACAAGTATAATCTTGTAATTTTTAAAATGTAAATGTATTTTGTGCTGCTTTGTGCATGTTTTACTTTACAATAAAAATATTTTTAAGCAAAGTAAATCTAGGGATAGGCATTGTGATACAACAGGTTAAGCCACCACTTGAGATGCCCATTTCCCATACTGGAGTACCTGGGGTCAAGTTCCACCTCTGTTTCCTATCCAGCTTCCTGCTCATGTACCTAGAAGGCAACACATGATGGCCCAAGTACTTGCATTGCCTCCACCAACAGGGGAGACCCAGATGGAGCTCCTGCTCCTGGCATCAGCCTGGCCCAGCCCTGCCTGTTGCAGCACTTGTGGAGTGGGAAATCTCTCTCTGTGTCTCTGTCATTCTTTCTTTTAAATGAATAAATATTTTCTAAGAAGAAAAAGTAAATTTATTCCTACTAACCAGTTTTCTTTTACTTGTCTTCTTTGCTGTTTTCCACACAAAAATCTTGTTGACTTTTTTTCTTGCCATTTTGAATATTATTACTATCAGTAGAAGCTTCCACAAATGGAATGGACTTCTTCAAAAAAAGAAAGAATAAAGTTGGGGCTGGCATTTGAACTAGTGATTAAGACTCCATTTGGCACTTGGGACATCTGCATACAGTATCAGAGTGCCTGGGTTTGAGTCCAAGCTCCACTTTTTTTTTTTTTTTTTTTTAAGATTTATTTATTTATTTATTTGAAAGAGTTACACAGAGGAGAGGCAGAGAGAGAGAAAGAGGTCTTCCATCCAATGGTTCACTCCCCAGTTGACCACAACGGCCGGAGCTGCACTGATTTGAAGCCAGGAGCCAGGAGCTTCTTCCTGGTCTCCCATGCTGGGATGGCCTTGGGCCATCTTCTACTGCTTTCCCAGGCCACAGCAGAGAGCTGGATGGGAAATGGACAGATGGGTCTTGAACTGGCGCCCATAAGGGATGCTGGCGCTTCAGGCCAGGGTGTTAACCTGCTGCGCCACAGGGCTGGCCCCCTGAACTCCACTTTTAATTCCAGAGTCCGGCTAACATGCACCTTGGGAGGCAGATGACTCAAGTAGTGGGGTACCTGTCACCCACATGAGAGACTTGAATTGAGTTCCAGGCTTCTGACTTGGGCCTGGCCCCACCTTGGCTGTTGTGAGCTGTGGACTTTTTTTTTTTTTTTAAATGTTTATTTTATTTATTTGAAAGGCAGAGTTACAGAGAGAGGGAGATATGTGAAGAGAGATTTCCCATCCACTGATTTACTCCCCAAATGACCACAACAGCCAGGGCTGGGCCAGGCTGAAGTCAGAAGCCAGGAATTTCATTTGGGTCTCCCTTATTGGTGCAGGGGCCCAAGGACTTGGACCATCTTACACTGCTTTCCCAGGTACTTTAGCAAGGAGCTGGATCAGAAATGGAGCATATGGGACTTGAACCGGCGCCCATATGGGATGCAGGCATTGCAGGCGGCAGTTTAGCTCATTAAGCCGCAATGCCGGCCCCAGGCTGTGGACATTTGTCGAGTGAACCATCGGATGGGAGGGGTGTGTGTGGTATGTCTCCAAGTAAAATGAAAATTAATAATTAAAAAATAATCTGTAATGATATTCTGGTACAGATGCAAAGAGAAACAAATAGACCAGTGTTAGAGAATAAGGATTCCAGAGCTGTGATATGTGACAACAGTGGCATCACAGAGGACAAGCTATTCAATAAAAGGCAAAGGGTTGTTAGTTACTCATTGTGTGGGAAGTTGTGCTGCCTTTTTCACAGCCCATAAAAATGTCAATTCAATGTAGAATAAATCCTAAATGTGAAAAACAGAACTTTAAAATTCCAAATTGCTGGGCAGGTGTTTGGCCTAGGTAGCACTGGTGGTTGGAACGGCCACATCTTGTATGGGAGTTTCTGGGTTCAAATTCCAACTCTATTCCTGATTCCAGCTTCTTGCCAGTGCACATTCCGGAAGGTAGCAGGTGATGGCTCAAGTGCTTGGGTCCTTGCTACTCCTGTGGGATACCCAAATTTAGTTTCTGGCTGTTCGCTTCAGCCCATCCCCAGGTGTTGCAGGCATTTGGACAGTGAACCAGTGCATGGATTATCTCTTTCTGTCTCTCCAAGTAGAAGCTACAGGGTAAATACAGGGAGTAATCTAAGGCTCTGGATTGAAGTTCCCTCCTTCCCTCCCTCCTCTACTCCCTCCCTCCCTCCCTTCTCTACTCCCTCCCTCCCTCCCTTCTCTACTCCCTCTCTTCCTCCCTCCCTTCTCTACTCCCTCTTTCCCTCCCTCCCTCCTTCCTCTTCTCCCTCCCTCCCTTCCTCCTTTCCCCGACCCTTTGCCTGTTACTTCCTTGCCTTTCGTCCCTGGTGTCCCCCTCCTCCTTCCATACTTCTCACCTTTTCTCTCTCTCTTGATTGTTTCCTTTCCTTCCTGATGCGTACAGTATGTCCTGGGAGGTGCGTAAGGCAGGCAGCGTGTCTCCCACTGATTAGCACGTGGCAGTCTCATGTGGGTGTACGTGGGCTGCGCCTATATGGGTGACTTCCTTTTTCATGTTAAACAAGTTGTACATTCGTAAAATTGTGTGTAGTATGTAAGCGGCAGTGGGGATAATAAATTTAGCGCCTGTGAATTTACTACCCAACTTCAGCGTGAAGAACTTTACCGTTATTTTGGCGGGTTTTTACTCACGTTACCATGAATCTTCCATGAGATAACCACAATTTTTAAGTTTCTGTTATGCTGTTCTTTTTGCTGTGTAAGTTTCATCACATATGTATCAGTAAACAGTAGATTGGTTTCTGTTATTTTTGAATCTTATAATGATGAGTCATCATAAAAGACTGAATCATGAACTGGATGAAGGTATTTTTATTGGTTTTTATACTGTTATCCGAAGGATTAATATTCACAAAATACTTAAGAGCGCCTACAGTTTTATATAAGGCAAAAAATAAAGCCATTTATTAGACAGACAAAAGATATGAACATAGCTCAAATAAGAGGTAATAGAAATAGCCAAGCCGGTGCCGCGGCTCACTAGGCTAATCCTCCACCTTGCGGCGCCGGCACACCGGGTTCTAGTCCCGGTCGGGCGCCGGATTCTGTCCCGGTTGCCCCTCTTCTAGGCCAGCTCTCTGCTGTGGCCCGAGAGTGCAGTGGAGGATGGCCCAGGTGCTTGGGCCCTGCACCCCATGGGAGACCAGGAGAAGCACCTGGCTCCTGCCATTGGATCAGCGCAGTGTGCCGGGCGCGGCAGCCATTGGAGGGTGAACCAATGGCAAAGGAAGACCTTTCTCTCTGTCTCTCTCTCTCACTGTCCACTCTGCCTGTCCAAAAAAAAAAAAAAAAAAAAACCTAAAAGATTTCAGTTTTCCTTGGAACTTAGGAAAAGCATGTTAAAGCCAGGGTCCATTGTTCCATATCCATCGGGTTGTCAGACTGAGTATTGAGAAAGATGTCTCCTAACAGGAGGAGGACTCTGCCAATTTCTTATCACAGAGCAATTGTGTAATGGTTGTTGTAACTAAGAGAACAGTTTGGTAAAGTTAAAAATGCAATTCTACTCTTACCTAATACCATGAAGAAACTCTTTCATGTATATATAAGAAAACATATAGAAGAAGCCTCTTTATAATATTCCGTAGTAGAAACATTGGGAATCCATCCCTAACTGTCCATAATTAGATGGGTTTTAATTGCAATATTACCCTATACAGCAATGAAAATCAAACGAGAAGAACAAGTGTCAGTGAGATTGAATCTGATGAATGTACGTACAATAGAGTAAAAATGATTCATCACTCAAAATGGACTTCGTATGATAACATTTGCATAAAGCTTAAAAGTTTGTGTGCTAATGAAATGCTGCAATATCAGGGGCTTCTGAAAGTTCATGAAAAATGCATATAACTTTTTTTTTATTGGTTTATTTGAAAGACAGAGTTAACAGGCAGAGAGAGAGAGAGAACTCTTGCATCCACTGGTTCACTCCCCAAATGGCCGCAATGGCCGGAGCTGGGCCGATCTGAAGCCAGAGCCAGGACCTTCTTCCGGGTCTCACATGTGGGTGTAGGGGCGCAAGGATTTGGGCCATCTTCTGTTGCTCTCCCAGGCCACCACAGAGAGCTGGATCAGAAGTGGAGCAGCTGGGTCTTGAACCAGCATCCATATGGGATGCCAGTGCTTCAAGTGGCGGCTTTATCTGCTGTGTCACTAAGCCAGCCCCACAAATAACTTTTTAAGATTTATTTTATTTATTTGAAAGGCAGAGTTAGAGAAAGGTAGATAGAGAATCTTCCAGTCACTGGTTCACTCCCCAGATGGCTGCTACTCCCCAAATGGCTGGGCCAGTCTGAAGCCAGAAGCCGGGAGATTTTTCCAGGTCTCCCACACGGGAGCAGAGCCCCAAGCACTTCCCAGGCACATTAGCAGGGAACTGAATTGGAGTGGAGCAGCCAGGACCTGAACCAGAGCTCATATTGCATGCTGGCTTGTAGGCAGTGACTCCACAACACCAACTCCTGTAATCTTTTAATTACATCTTTTCATGAAACTTTTGAAGCCTCCTTGTGTTGTTTCGGGATATAGACTTTGTGTTGTTTGTTTTTGTTTTTGTTTTTTTAAAGATATATTTATTTACTTGAAAGGCAGAGAGGGAGAAACAGAGATCTTCCATTGCCAGTTGACTCCCCAAATGACCGTATTGTCTGAGGCTGGCCCACGCAGAAGCCAGGAGATTCATCCAGGTCTCCAACACTTGGGCCGTCTTCTACTGCTTTCCCAGGCACATCAGCGGTGTGCTGGATCTAAAGTGGAGCAGCTGGGACTTGAACTGCTGCCCACATGGAATGCCGACACCATTGGCGCCTTAGGGATATTGACATTTATGGTGAAAGTTTAAGGAAATGCAAGGGCTATATATTTCAAACTCAAGAAACACAAATGTGTCACACCTGGTTAGAGAGAAATAATAATAATGGAAACTAGAAAAACATTCTGATCTGGATGTTTATGGAAATACTACTTGGTTGAAATTTGTGGGATGCAGAAGAGCTCCTAGAGAAAATTGGTATTTATATTAGAGCATTTATATTTATATTAGAAAAGAAAGGTTGTAAATTAGCTGGGTGTACATCTCAAGGAGTCAGCCAGTGAAAGGAAATGTGAAAGACAAGAGTAGACTTGACGAAATAGAAAACTACTGTAGTCATCATTAGTATTTATAAACCTCTGATAAGATTATCAAGGGGTAAAAAGGCAGGAAAACACAAATAACTAAAATCAAGATTAAAAAGGGGAACATATTAACCAGTATTTCTGATTCTCTGTCACCAGCACAGGTTTCTTTTTAAAGACTTCAGAGGGTTCAGTAGTGTAGTACAAGTTGAGTGTTTATCTGAAATGTGTGGGACTAGAAGTGTGTGGGATTTCAAGTTTTTCCAGGTTTTAGAATGTTTCCATATGCATAGTGATATATCCTGGGGAAGGGACCCAGGTCTGAATACAGGAATTGGTTATGTTTTTTGCACGCTTTATATAATTAGCCTGAATATGATTTTATACAATATTCTTAGAGTACCTATGTTTTGATAGTGAGCTGCCACATGAGGTCCTGTGTGGAATTTTCCACTTGCGGCATCATGTTGGTTCTCTACAAAGTTCAAATTTTGAAACATTTCAGATATTTGATTTAGGGATGCCCAACTTGTATTCAGGCTTCCCGCATCTACATAGAAATGGCCCACAGGGTTCTACTTGACTAGAGGATGTACGTTGGGAAAGAAAGGCCACACTGATCTCAGTCATTCCCAGAAGGGCTCAGGCCGTCCTCGTACCCAGGGAATACACTGCTGGTTGTATCATGGCACCTGTTGGTAGCAGATGGGCAGAACCAGATGATTTTGTAAGTAAGTGCTTTGTCAAGCTTTACGAACCAGAATTTTATTGAATCTTTTACCAGAATAGAAAAAGAAGGAAATCTTACAGATTATCATCTTTATTAGTATAAACTTGAAAGTAGAACTCAACAAATAGAATATTATAGCCCAGTCTCCTTTATTAATATTTATCATTGATTAATAATTGATAACAAATAGATGTGTATACAAGAAATCTTAAGTAAAATTTTAGCAAATATATTCAGGAATAAATTAAAATATAATAAATCATGGCTAAATTGGCTTCACCCTAGGCATGGAAGACTTGTTCAATAATAGGAGATTATTAAAACCATGCTATTTTAAGAAGTCAAAGAAAGGAAACTTTGATCATCTCATTAGATGCCAAGAAGGTATTTGTCAAAGTTTGTTATTTTTTACATTTTTAAATAAAAGTTAAATAGGAATATGTGGAGTCTTGTTTGTTTATTTTTTGGTGAAGATGTGTTTTGAAGACAGTGTTTTTTGGTGATACCCATGAAGAATTCCAGTTTCCATTCAGAAGGAAGAAAACAAAAATGTTCCCTGTCACCACTGCATTAGAGCTTTGTAAAAGCACTCACTTATGCAGTTTGCATTTCAGTGGTGGACGAGGAAAGAGAATCCAAAAACCAACTTAAAGATACGGGAATTTAGCTTTGGGAGCATTGCCCCTGATGTTTGAGGAGGGTGTACTTAAACCCATGCCTTAGCAAAAATATTTACATTGATGAAGATTAAAAACAAAAAAAGAAACTTCAGTAAGAAAGCATGAATTAATTTATGTTTTTGTTGTGATACTTTCTTTTTAAACAGATATAAAACCCAGATGCCATAGAGGAGAAAAGTGGATACATGTATTTAAAATTCTGAGTGGAAAAATACTATTATAATCAAAAGACAGATGACAAACTGAGGAAAAATATTTGTACCACAAATGGAAAATTTCCTTAATTGACAAAGACCTTTTATAAATGAAAAGGACTAATTGTCCAATACAAACAAGACAAAGGATTTGAACAGGCATTTTGCAGAAAAGTAAATGTGAAAGGCCAGTAGACATAAACAATAATTACGTCTCTCATAATTAAAGCACAATTGGGTAGTACTTCTTACCTCTCAGCTGGGCTGTGCCTTTGGAGGTTTGATACTAACTCTGCTCCAGGGATGGTAAGGGATAGCAAGGTGGCTTTATAAATGATGGTAGTGGGAGGTGCACGGTCATGGAGAGCAGTTTGCTGCCGTGTGTCAGCACAAAAAATGTATGAACTTGTAGACTCAGCTGTCCCACCAGCGGGGAATCTGGAGGGGTACTCCCCGAGCTTCCCAAGAAAGACATAATATGTGGCTTATTGCAACTCTGAGGGTAATAAAGCAAACACAAAAGGACCCTAAGCCCGGCACAGAGAATGTGAGTAGAGTTACAGCTCAGTCCATTTTAGCTGACTGTCAGTTGATCTGTGTCACTACCTCTCCCCTAAGGGTTTTCTTGGTGGCCATGAGAATAGAATCTTACTCTAAGATAGCAAGGGTCACAGGTGAGCCATAATGCCACCTCAAGGCATGGCATTCTCAGCGAAGCTAAGCTGTATTTGGTGATGAGAAAGAGCCTGCTTGCCCCATGAACACTAGGAGCACAAACTAGGCCCCTGTCCAGCTCTGAGCTCCCAGAGTGTCCCTGCACGAGTGTCAGTAAAGATAGCTCAGTTGCTGAGCCAGCCCTGGCCTTCTGGAGATGTATGGAAGCCAGGCCCACCAGTACTATGAGAAATGCTGCTTGGTCCTGGCGCAGTTGCTCCCTGCATACTGGAAGAGCGGGGACTGTCAGCTCTCCACCTTGCTGAGCTTGCCCCACTGCCTAGTTCCATGAGTAATGGTGAATGGATGGTATTTGAGTCAGTAAATCCCAGGGAAAATCTACTCCCTTCCCCCTCCTCCATCAGTTTATGAGAAACGAGGAGTCTTGTTGAGAATTTGCTGTACTGCTAGTGTATGGTTAACAGACATGAATGCTTAGCTGGGCAGAGATTTAGTTCAAGGATCCTATGTTCATAGGGACAAAGCATCTTAAAAGATAGGGGAGGGGCTCGATGGAGAAAGGACGGTTTCTGTTGGGAGGAATGGAGATACAGAGAATTAAATCCCATCCCACATCTTTCTAGCACCACTACCCCACGTTAACAGTCCTCTGTTCTTTCTGCATAGTTATGTGTGAGAAGTTGGCTACATCTGCTTAGGGTTTGATAAAAGCAGTTCTGTCTCTAGAAAGCTCAGAGACAGAAGCTGCTGTGTAGGTGTTGGTGCATGTCTGTTTATGACAGAAAGTCCTACTCATGAAACTCATTACATAAACGTGGAGCTCAGCGTAGGCCTGCCTGTTAGTGGTGGATGTCGGGATACCTGTTTTCCTGCCTGAGAAACAAGTGATGTTGGAGATCAGTGTGGACCTTCCTTTCTCAGCCTTCTCACTCCAGTGGGGCAGCCTCTGGGCCCAGTTGTGTGTGGATATAGGAAGCTTGGGTTCTGTTAGTGTACTCCATGCAGGCCTAAATTCCCCAGTGCTAGTGAGATTCAGAAATACTGGTTGATAGATCCGGATGGAGTTCCTGATACCTCATTTCTGCTGGCCAAGTCCTGGCTGTTGCAGCTGTTTGAGGAGTGAATCAGCAGGTGGAAGATGTCTCTCTGTGTCCCTTGCTTTGCCTTTCAAGTAAATAAATAAATTTAAAATATTGATTGATAAAAGTTATGTGATTTGTTGAGTCTTTGTTTTTTGGGGAGGGAAAATTCTATGTCTTTTTAATACGGAACTAGTTTTTGTAATATGTTCATGCAGTGATATGTTTTTAAATTCTTTAAAATTGAAATATTTTAAGACTTTTATAATAAATACTTAATTACTGAAATTATTCAGTTACTTACTTGCTTCTACTGACTTTCTGAAATTCACATTGGTATTGCCTGGCAGTGTAGGAACAAACCTATACACATGAGTTTTACTAATCCAGCTCCAACCACCATATCCTGTTACTCTGTATTCTTCTCCTTTTTGTTTCCAAACCTGGCATAAATGCAAATATTTTGATTAAATCACATGAGTGATTTGCAAGGGCCTTCTAGTACAGTTATTCATTGATGAAAAACTGTAGTGTGTACTGTCAGTACCTTTTGTGTAAATACATAATGGGCTATGTAATATAGCAGTCCAAAAATTTTAGGGTAGGCACGAAATAGTTCAGGAATAAATCATAAGTACTGCTTTGTGGGGGAGCAGATATATTTTTGCCCCCTTTGTTTTTTATTTTCTTTTGTCCGGATTATGAGATTATAACCAACCAGCCTTCAGACTCTCACCTAATTTTAAAATGCTGCCTCTCTTGTTTATTTTTCAAAGTTAAGTGTAATTTTCTTTGTCTCTATTCATGTGTACTTAGATTGCACAGGATGACATCAATTGAAAGAGAAGAAAAGGAAAAAGTCAAAAAAAAGGAGAAAAAACAAGAAGAGGAAGAAACAATGCAGCAGGCCACATGGGTAAAATACACATTTCCAGTTAAACATCAGGTAATTTTTACTCTAATCTTTTAAAATAGTGTTAACCATTTTTTCCATAACTTTGAATGCTTAATATTTTGTTTTACTTTTGGCACAATATTTTAATTAAACAAGTTGAGACAAAATACATATTCTGGCAACTTTATAGGGATAAGTTTATCTTTATTGACTATAGGAGGGTTATGCGACCATTTGTTGAAATTGTAATAAAACTGTAAAATTATGCTAAAATTTATTTATTAGAAAAAAGTAGTAAGTTCTTTTGTAAATCTTTGATTCTTAACAAAAACTTTTAGTTTGCCTGACTCAGTCTTGTTAGTAAAAATGTTTAAAACCACACCACCTCAAAAGCACTATCATTCCTCTGATTTAATCAAAGTATTTTCGTTTATGCCAGGTTTGGAAGCAAAAAGGAGAAGAATACAGAGTGACAGGATATGGTGGTTGGAGCTGGATTAGTAAAACTCATGTGTATAGGTTTGTTCCTAAACTGCCAGGCAATACCAATGTGAATTACAGAAAGTCAGTAGAAGGAAGTAAGTACCTAAATTATTTTAGTAAACTTACTATTTATTATAAAAGTCTTAAAACATTTAATATTTTAATTAGTAATAATTATTTTCTGCATAACCATTTATGATTTGTATTTTTTAATAAATTATAGTATATTGGCCATATTTGGGGAAAAGCATATTTTCGAAATGTTTAATAGTATATGCAAAATTGCTAATACAGTTTAATTATGAACTCCAAATATTTAAAAAATTATATTGGGGCAGTTGTTTTGGCTCAGTGGTTAAGTTGTCCACATCCTGAATCAGAGTGCTTGGGTTTAAGTCCCAACTCCTTCCCTCTCCAGCTTTCTGTAATGCCCTGGGAGGCGGCAGGTGTTGGCTGCAGAACTTGAGTCCCTGCTACCACTTGAACACGTCGGTTGAGTTCCAGGCTCATGGTTTTGGCCTAGCCCCCAGCTCTGGCTATTGTGAGCATGGAGGAAATGAGCTAGTATATTGGAGAGCTCTGTCTTTTTCTCTCTGACTTCCAAACATATCAAACTAAAATTTTTTTTTTAATTTTGTTACTTAAGATTTGAGTATCTACAATTTCAGTTTAAAAAATATAGGACTTGTTAAAAAGATCTCAGCTGTTTGATTGTAGTGTTTTCAGAATTTTAAGTTAATATTAGTCAACTTCTTAAAAAGTCAATGTTATTGATACCTCAGTATTATTGTACATAACAAAACCAGAAAGGAGTTGATACTGGGCATCCATAAGACTGTCACATAAATGAGCTGTTAATCTGTTGGCTAACAAACTTCAGTATTTAGAATCACAGAACTCTGGTGGTGAAGTGCCTTCTTAAGAGACTATCCAGGCCGGCGCCGCGGCTCACTAGGCTAATCCTCCGCATGCAGCGCCAGCACACCAGGTTCTACTCCCGGTCGGGGCATCGGATTCTGTCCCGGTTGCTCCTCTTCCAGTCCAGCTCTCTGCTGTGGCCAGGGAGTGCAGTGGAGAATGGCCCAAGTGCTTGGGCCCTGCACCTGCATGGGAGACCAGGAGGAAGCACCTGGCTCCTGGCTTCAGATTGGAGCAGCGCACCAGCCGTAGTGCCCATTTGGGGGGTGAACCAACAGAAGGAGGACCTTTCTCTCTGTCTGTCTCTTCTCACTGTCTGCCTGTCAAAAAAAAAAAAAAAAAAAAGACACTATCCATTTTCACATCTTGTTAAATGAGCAAATTATTTCTTGGAGATGCTGTGGGACATACTAAAGTTCACACATGTGAAGAATAAAGAACCCTGGCCAAAACCCATGTGTCCTGGCTTCTGTCACCCTTTCTGCTCTCTACCGGGTATCTCTCCTTGGTCATCTAAATGATTTTCAGTAGCAGTTCTCTTAGCTATGCAATATAAACTGCAAATTTATACTGTGATGTGTTCTTTTTTATTTTTATTTATTAATTTGAAAGTCAGTTACAGAGAGAGAAGGAGAGGCAGAGAGATCTTGTATCTGCTGGTTCACTCCCTAGTTGGCCACAACGGCTGGAGCTGCGCCAATCCAAAGCCAGGAACCAGGAGCTTCTATCAGATTTCTCACATGGCGCAAGGACCCAAGGAGTTGGGCCATCTTCCACTGCTTTCCCAGGCCATAGCAAAGAGCTGGATCTGAAGTGGAACAGCAGGAACTCAAATTGGCGCCCATATAGGATGCCAGCACTGCAGGCCAGGGCATAACCTGTTATGCCACAGAGCCAGCCCCCTGATATGCTCTTTCTTTGACACGTTTAGACTTGTTTAGGACATGATGAGGGTACTTGCACTTGCCTTCCTAACTGATGTTGCCAAATTGTGAATGGTTCTGCTAAGCCTGGAGTTGGAGGTTTGTAAAGGGGCCTGTGACTGTCTTAGATGCAGTAGATGCTCAGTGCCGTGCTCATTACTCAATCTTGTCATTATCTAATTATACTCATGTTAAATATAGATTATAGCAAATTCCAAAGGATCATCGCAAGTTCTTTTATTAACATTTTGTTGCTCCAATTACCCATTTAGCATTTAGACTTATACAGAGTGTTTTTTATTTAATTGTATCTAATCTAGTTTCACCTGTGAAATAAAATCCAGATTATTAATATACAGATTACTTATGCTTTTTCAGATTTATTTTATAGCAACTTTCCTTAGCATAGGCTTTTCTGCTACTCAAATGCTGGATCCTGGTCTGTTCAGGGGCCAGATTGGCCTTTCTTGAGCCTTTCAGGGAGACAAAGGGAAGAAAGCACCAATGCGAGTTACATTGTCCAGGGCTCCAGGCTTAGAAGGTCACAGCAACCACCAGCTAATGTCAGACCCATCAGTCTCTATAATAATGGTTAACTTAGATCGTGTACTGAAGGCACAGATGTGCTAAAAAACAGAAATTTAGTTCAGGGAACTTTTTTTTTTTTTTTTAAGATTTTATTTATTTGAGAGGCAGAGTTGTAGACAGAGAAAGGGAGAGACAGAGAGAAAGGTTTTCCATCCACTGGTTCACTCCCCAAATGGCCTCAGTGGCCAGGGCTGGGCCAGACTGAAGCCAGGAGCCAGGAGCTTCTTCTGGGGCTCCCACGTGGATGGAGGGGCCCAAACACCTGGGCCATCCTCCACTGTTTTTCCAGGCCATAAGGAGAAAGCTGGATTGGAAGAGGAGCAGCCAGGACATAAATCAGCGCCCGTATGGGATGCCAGCTCCACAGGTGGAGGCTTAACCTACTGCGCCACAGTGCCCGTCCCTCAGAGAACTCTTATCTTGGTGTCAGAAGAACAGTGTCAGATTTGGGTGGCTGCTGACTGTGTGCCTTATCTCTGCTGTCTAATGTCACTCTAAAAGTAGGCATTTTTATTCTGCATTGATTTTTAAGCTCTAATAAAGAATACATATGATATCTTTTATGTCAGGTAGACCTTTAATGGGGGAAAAACTCAAATGTTTAATAGTTGTCTACTTTACGTATTGGGATTCTTGCAGCTTGTAGATAGGGCTATATAAGCTCTGTTGGAGCAACTTTGTTATAGGTATGTAGTCCTGTAGAACCTTTAGCTTTTCTTCTTTTTTAATGAAAAACAATAAAATATTATAGGCTGGGAAATACTTGATTGTTTCTATCAAATTACATATTTTAAAATAAAGCAGATTGCTGATATTGGAAGTACCTGTAATTGCCATATACGTGGTTCCTTTTAGCCAATAATAGTATGGATGAAAATATGGATGAGTCAGATAAAAGGAAAAGTCCACGGAGTCCCAAAAAAATAAAAACAGAACCTGATTCTGCGAAAGGTGAGGTGAAAGATTCAGACTCTGCACAAGGAGCAGCCCAGAGTGAGATGGACGTCTCCAGGAGTGCCGAGAAGGACCAAGGTAAGGGAGCCCGGGGAGGGTGGCCTGGGCATCCTAAGAATGCCCTGGATCAGGTTCACTCCCCAGAAAAGACATTGCCTGTGTTGTCTTTCCTTACGTTGGACCTTAACTAGGAGGCCAAGTGTAACATTGTCTTTCTTTAGTAGCAGTTTTTTGAAGCATAATTTAGATCAGACAGTACACTCAAACTGTGTAAGTTCAGTGGTTTTTAGCATATTCACAGAATTGTTCAGCCATTGCCACATTTGATTGTAAAGCATCTTTATCACTTTGAAAGGAAGCCTCGTAGCACATTAGTTACTTCCCAGCCCCTCTCAGATGCTCCCAGTCCACCTATCCATTTTCTGTCTCTCCATTTATCTATTTGGGACATTACAAATGAGTGGAATCGCAGCATATGTGGCCCTCTGTGACTAGTGTCTTTCCCGTGGCCTGTTGTTTTCCACACGGCATCCATGTGTAGTAGGTGTCAGGACTTCAGTCTGTTTTATTTCCAAATAGTACTCCTTGATAGGGATTTCCCACTTCGTGTTTACCCGCTGACCGGCTGGTGGACAGCAGGCTCTTCCTGCCTTCTGGCTCTTGTGAATTATGCTGCTGTGAGCGTTTGGGTGCAGGTTTCTTTGTATTCACATGTTTCCACCTAGCTTGGATCTCTGCCCAGGAGTGGAATTACTTGATCATATGGTAACTCGATGCTTAATGTTTTCAGGACTTTACATTGTCTGTTGTAAAACATGTTTTTGTAGATACTTTATAAGCTAGAAAATGCATGTACCTAGAGGTACATGCTGTAAAATGCTATACAAAGTCTAATGTGAAGGTGCTGGTATTTGCAGTAGCCTGCCACAATGTAAGTAATTTTTAATTTTGTTGCATTCTATTATTTTTAAATACTAATAATAGAGTATTATAAAAGTAGGTATTTTTAAAAATTAAGACGTTCTCATGAGTTCCTCATTTCAGAGTAAAATTTGCATTTATGTAAATGTCTTTGTTTCGCAGATGTAAAAGAACTTTTAGATTCTGACCATAATAAATCCTTCAAGGAAGAACCAATGGAAATAGATGATGATGTGAAAACAGAATCCCATGTAAATTGTCAGGAAAGTTCTCCAGTAGATGTGGTCAATGTCAGTGAGGGTTTTCATCTAAGGACTAGTTACAAAAAGAAAGCAAAGTCATCTAAACTCGACGGACTTCTTGAAAGGAGAATTAAACAATTTACACTGGAAGAAAAACAGCGCCTTGAAAAAATGAAGTTGGAGGGTGGAATTAAAAGTGTGGGGAAATCGCCTACAAGTTCTTTGAAAAGTCTTTCTGAATCACCAGTAACAACAACAAAAGAAGGGTGTCAGAGTGACTTGGTTAGGCAGGAGCAAAGCCCCCATGCAAGTAATGAGAAATCTGAGGACTTGACTCAGGGATGTTCAGAAAGTGATTCCTCGGTCCTTGAAACTGGTGATCCTGGTCACACCACAAACAAACTTTACCCAAAAGAGCAAGCGTTAGCTGATGTCTCCATACAGAGCCCAGGGACAGACTGTCAGAAACAGAATTCTGTTGAAAATGACATAGACGAGAGTCTCCCGGAAGCTGCCAGTAAGGGGCAGGAACCCAGTAAGATCAAAACCAAAGGAAGTGGTTTTTTCATTGATGACGCTAAATTAGTCAGTGCAAATTACGTTGGTACCTTGGTTTGTAAGAACAAAAAAGCTCTCATGCAGGAGGATAATGACGCCGTTTCTCCTTCCAAGAGCGGTTTACTTCCCTCAGCGCCCAGAAGCACAAAAGCCGTGGACTTGGAAGGAAAGTTGGGCTGTGACTCGGAATGTAGTAGCACTTTGGAAAATAGTTCTGATACTATGTCTGTTCAGGATAGCATTGAGGAAGACATGGTTGTTCAGAATAGCAAAGAAGGTATTTCTGAACAGTTCAGAACTCAAGAACAAGGTGTGGAAGGCTTGGAGCCATTGCAGTGTCAGTTTGTTTCTGGTAAGTCCCCTGGAAACGGTGATGACAGGCTGCAGGATAAGGTCACTGAAGCTAATGGTAAAAAAACAAGTCAGCAGAAAAAGTTAGAGGAGAGACCAGTTAATAAATATATTGATCAACTAAATCTCAAAAACACCACTGACAAAAAGAATAATGAAAACAGAGAGTCTGAAAAGAAAGGACAGAAGGCAGGCGCTCTTCAGATAAATGGAAAAGATAAAGCAAAAGTGCATTTGAAAAGTGAATGTTTGAAAGATCTCTCTGAGAGCAAACTAGTGAGTGGTAATGTTGAACCAAAGGTTAATAATATAAATAAAACAATCCCTGAAAATGACATTAAGTCTTTGACTGTTAAAGAATCTGCTGTAAAGCCATTCATTAATGGTGATGTCATCATGGAAGATTTTAATGAAAAAATCAACTCAGAAACAAAATCACGGTCGCCAAGTTCTTCTGATGCTGAAGGTAACTACCAAGAAAGCTTGGGGACCCTGCCGTCAACCAAAGAATGTGACAGTACGCAGACTGCCACACCTCCACCATCTTACTCAGAAAATACTTCAGCAAATCAGATGGAAGATATGGAAGTTGAAACCTCCGAAGTTAAGAAGGCTACTCCATCACCCATGACTTCTGGAGAGGAATCTAATCTCAGTAATGACTTTGTTGATGGAAACGTCAATGGAGACTCTCAAAGAAAAACCGTCATCACAGAAGTGACCACGATGACATCCACAGTGGCCACAGAATCAAAAACTGTCATTCAAGTAGCAAAAGGCGATAAGCAAACTGTGGTCTCTTCCACAGAGAATTGTGCCAAGTCCACTGTCACGACCACGACGACAACTGTGACAAAGCTTTCCACACCCTCCACAGGCAGCAGCGTGGACATCATCTCTGTAAAGGAGCAGAGCAAAACTGTGGTCACCACGACAGTGACAGACTCCCTGACCACTGCAGGAGGCACACTGGTGACGTCCATGACTGTGAGCAAAGAGTACTCCACAAGAGACAAAGTGAAACTGATGAAATTTTCAAGACCCAAGAAGACGCGTTCAGGTACAGCTCTGCCATCCTATAGAAAGTTTGTTACCAAGAGCAGCAAGAAGAGCATATTTGTTTTGCCTAATGATGACTTAAAAAAGTTGGCCAGAAAAGGAGGAATCCGAGAAGTCCCTTATTTTAATTACAATGCAAAACCTGCCTTGGATATTTGGCCATACCCTTCTCCTAGACCAACCTTTGGTATCACTTGGAGGTATGTGCTCGAAAATGTATTTGGGGGAGGGAGAAAAGTTGGAAAGAATTCTCTCACAAAAGTATCTCATTTAAATAGATGAGGTTATAGAGATAAGACAGGGAAGCGTGTTCTTAATGCCCAAGTTAGTAATGGAAATAAGATAGAGAAAACTTCAAACTCGACCAGCCAGCTGGTAGGTGCTGAAGGTGCTTACTTAGGGAAAAATATTTAAAGACTTAAAATTTAAGGGAATCACTTAAAGTGAAATTCAATTTCATAAGACAAAAGGGATATATCAGTCATGGCTGCTTTTGTGATTTAGCTTTCCAAGTTACTGTCGTGTTTCCTTTGGGAACAGAACAGCCATAGAATTGGATAATCACCGACTTTCTGGAATGTTTTACATTTTATTTCCATTTCTGTAAGGCAATTCATAAAAACATAAAACATATGAAAACATGTCTAAATTTCATCATGATTTGGAAGTCTTCCTAATATGATTTATTTGCATGATGAACATTTGTTTTCAGAGTTTTCTGTTATTTGTAAGAAAAGGTAGTCTCTCAGATTTCTTAGGACTTTTCTGAAACCCAGAAATAGTCCTATTTAAAAACTTTCTGGGCACTTAGGTCTGGGAATGAGTCATAAGTTCATAGTGTCAGCAGTTGTAAAATCACACAGTTTATGTTGGGAAGGGTTCTTACAAATTCTTATCCTTTATATATGTACAACAGTTTGCCTCTAGCTACAGAGGGACAGAATTAGAAATAGTTCCTAGTTTCCTAAATGCCGTTCTGGTACTTTATCTGCTATATCACATTTCACACATTTGACCTTGCTTTGTCCTTTTTTCATGTCTGTCTCTATCTTTTCACCGTTAAAATCAAGAAGGATGGAACCTAAACAGTGAAAACATGGAGTTCTGGGAACAGGCTTGGTCATCAGGGTTGATCTTAGTTGCAGCCAGATTTTGCTAGGATCCTGAAGTTACTATTGCTAAGCAGATTTCATTTCTCTTTATGCTTTTTTCTATGTGTCTTTTAATATGTTTCAAATTTCTTTAAGTTAAAAATCATACATTTTTATTGCCTTTCTTTTTCAACCAGCTAATGTCAGAAAAGTCCAAACAAAGTAAATAAGTGCTTTACTGTAAAGGAATTGATTGACTAAGACGGTGGACCAGTCTCAGTTTGTTAGACCAAGTGTATTATGTCTCATCGTTTGATTTTAAATAAAGTATCATCACTCCGTGACACATTCCATAGAGACAGCTGAAAAGTACAATTTCTCTGCAGGGCCTGCAATGAAGGATTTGCAGAATCCTGCAGGGAATCAAGGAACTCTGCATTACAATTCATGGATTTGTAGGATTGCTCTGCACTTTTCTGCTTTCTTCATTGAGAGCGGTCCCAAAATGTGTCCTTGACTGTCCTGCAGGTAACTTCTTTCCCACTGGAAAAGTTACTGTGTACCAATACTTGAACTTGAATGACCTGGCCGTTGTGGAGGCCGGCCTTTCTGCTCGTTTCTGTTCTGAAATGGAAGGTTGGCCTGACAGGGAAGAATTTTTCTCTGAATTCTGGAGGATCAGTCACTAGTCCTAACCTAGTGGTGGTCAGGGCCCTTCTCTGCAGTGCTGGGTTTCAGGAGCCTGATGTTACAATGTATTACTCTGTACGGTGGCACCATTTGTGTCTGTATGGTTAATCTCTAATTGCTTAATGGAAAGAAATACCTCTGGTTCATACTGAACACATATTGCCTTCACATGTATGCTGAAGTCTTAATTTGCTTAAATTGACAGAAACATAATCCCTTCTGTTTAACAGAAGCGTGGGCAAATGTATAACTTCGTCCTGACTTTAGACTACATTTAAAATATATAAATCACTATAAAAACCGTGCATGTGAAATGTGTTTTTATACTAACACTTGAATGAAATACATCTGTAGCTTCGAGTAGGCGCTAGGAATGCCAGAGGTGCACCTAAGATCCTTTTTCACTTAGTCTTAATGCTGAGCAATATAGGAAAAGTGAAACCTTGTGTCACAGATGCAGTTGAGCCTCATTCCTCTCCAAGTTGTCCATTCCCTTAGGCCCTTTCCCCCAGGCCCTGGATCTGTGTTCCATTATCTCAGAAGTGGTGGTTGTCATCCACAATGCCAGCGCATCCTGTGAATGTTCTGAGTGAGCTGACGGACGTGCGGACTACTGCAGGGAGGGAAGGAGGAGGCACTTGTCAGCTGTGGATCACACCTAGGAGAAGTACTTCCCTCTAAAACCCATCTAATGCTGGATAAAACCTCGGAGGCTTTAAAATACATAGTCTTGGCCGTTCTTTACACCTTCAGTCTGCTGCAGCATACCTGTCTTCCGCCTTCCTCTCTCATGCCAGCCTCGTCTCCTCCTGCGCCCTTACACCCCTTCCCTCCAGCCCAGCAGCCCCGATGCGGTTTCTGTGGGCAGTGTGTGCTCCTGCACGCTTTCCTCGTGAGTGTATGTGTGCCCTTGGCCGCGCTCTGCCACTCCATACCCCTCACTTATCCTTTGAAACTCCAGCAGAGGTCTGATCCCCACCCCTAAGCCAAATCAGATGTCTCTCCCTTCCCCCCACCAACCCTGTAGAACAGAGACAGTCTGTGTTCCCAGATCCTTTCACAGAGTCCAGCTCATAGAAGTATTTTCTGAGTAGATGAATGAATGTGCAGGCTGATAATCCAGGACGTGTGTGTTCCTTCCCTCGTGGTAGTTCCATTTTGAAACAGGAATGCTTTATTGTCACATGAGGAGTGATTGGGGGGAAGAGGAGGAATGAGAACAAACCTTTCTTTCCAAACAAATGTTCGTTTGCTTTCCCCCTGAGACCAGAGTCGCCTAAGAGTTTCTGTGGATGTGGTCTGAAAGTGACAGACGCTCGCCCACCTCCCATTTCAGGGCATCCCTGCACTCGTTAACCTCTCCTCTCAAAGTTTAGAGGTGTTCTGTCCAAGTCAAAGGATTCATAGGGAAGGAGCACCAAGAAGAAAATACCGGTGTCACCGGTGCAGGTGGGAAGTTACTAAGAAGCTGCAGTAACTTTGGCCAGAGCTTTCCCTGTGTCACCTCAGTTATACAGGGGAAAGCACGACCTTTCAAATGCAGCATTGTCTAAGCTTGACCTCTGACCTCTGATAGTGGGACAAATCATTTTCATCTTACAGGCTTTTTGTGCCCTGCAGTCAGCCACAATGTTCATTTAAGTAATGTGAAAATGTCAACAAAGTAATTACACAAAGACCCTGATAGAGAATTGATAGCAAAATATTTTATGGCCAGTTCTGTTTAGGGCATGATATTCATTGCAGTTGGAAAACATTCACTTTGAAATATGCTTGTAGTGTTACTTTTAAAAGAACATTAAAAATGTTTGTTAACTTTTCATACACAATGCTTAGGGGAAAAGTGAGAATGCAGAGAGATTCCCTTGTCTCCTGACTAGTCACTAATATAGTGTTGTCCTTTTTCTAATAATGTTTTATTATTCACTGTAAGATTCTAAAACCACACTAATGTTTGGAAGTATCATTAGTATTAGCAATGTTCATCATCTAGTAGTTCGTGTTTTGAAGAGCCACCATTTGCATACAAAACTTTCTATCCATTTGGAAAAGTCTTGTTACTTTTGCAAGATGTCTTTGGTTTTGCTGAGCTTTTTGAGAAAATTTAAACATTTTCAGGTTTTGTTATCAGCAAAAAATGAATCAGTCAAGATTGTATACTTCAAAACTCCTCTATCATGTTTAGTAACACAATCGTTTTTCTGTATTTGCCATCCTTAATTTTTCTAAGAGGTGCTTTGGAATTAGGTTAGATTTATAAAACTTTAAAAGCTTGTTACCTTATCAACCCCTTACCATGCAATATGCTCACTTTACAAATACAAATTTATATGGCATTTGAAGTGACTGTAGATCTGTTTTAAGCTGTTACATGCATGTTATGCCTAAGAACAAAAAAATTTTGTTTGTCAGCATATAATGCCAGAGTCTTAGAGAACTGTATTATAGGTGCTAAAGTCATAATAAGGACAAGAAACATAGCATTCAGTTTAGCAGAACATGTGTTTGTGTGTGTGTGTGTGTGTGTGTATGTGTGTATGTGTACACATCTGGTTTTACTTGGATTTTTCTTTCAGGTATAGACTTCAGACTGTGAAGTCCTTAGCTGGAGTGAGCCTGATGTTACGGTTACTGTGGGCAAGCTTGAGATGGGATGACATGGCAGCCAAGGCTCCTCCAGGGGGAGGGACTACCCGGACAGGTAGGGGGAGTTATTTTCTAATTTAAGCTTCAAAGAAAATCACCTAACCATTCACTTAATTTGTAAGCATTTCTGTTTGTGAAAATAAAGTGCTTGTTTTGTGAAAACACATTCACATGCTATAAAATCCTGGGGTTCCCAGGGGGTATTCAGATTTCATAAATGATTGATTCCCTCGTACATGAAGCAGCCTGAAGTTTAAACAGATATTTATTGTTGTGGAATGCAAGTCCACAATGAAGTTAATAATTTTGACTATTTATTTTATTTATTTGAAAGTCAGAGATCTTCTGTCCTCTGGTTCATTCTCCAAATGGCTGCAACAGCCAGGGCTGGGCACAGCTGAAGCCAGGAGCCTGGAAATCCATCTGGGTTTCCCCCATAGGTGACAGGGACCCAAGCACTTTTGCCCGCTTCCACTGCTTTCCCGGGTACAATAGCAAGGAACTGAATCAGAAGTAGAGGAGCTGGGATTTGAACTGGTGCTCACATGGGATGCTGGTGTTGCAGGCAATTAACCCGCTGTACCACAACGCTGGCCCCAAATGTAAGTCATTTAAACTAAGACATCTGGAACCCTGTACTTGCCACCAGGAGCAAAGCTGTACACTACAGTAGTGTTTTGTTCGGTGTAGAAGTTTTCCCTCTGTAAGTTCACTATGGCAGTCTAACAATAATCTTGTTGTCATCGATTAATCAGTCGCATTTCCTTGCAGAAGCACCAGATAGCATATGTACTTTCTAGTCTCTGAGAATTTTAGGTGGTTATTAATACTATGTGACTTAAATCACCATAGAAACTTCTGAAACTGAAATCACAACAACAGAAATAATTAAGAGGCGAGATGTTGGTCCGTATGGCATTCGGTCTGAATATTGTGTCAGGAAAATCATTTGCCCCATTGGAGTTCCTGAAGCACCCAAAGGTAAGGAATGCAAAGAATTGGACGCTTTCATTATTAACCTGTTAGTCATAAACTTTGTGAGTTGAAATTTGATTATAATTATTTCCTTAATTATTTATTCAGCTTTTGAAAAAGACATTTTTTACTTCTGACTCCTGTATTTAATACAAGACATTTAAGTAACAGACATCAAGACTCCATGATGCCCACATTGATGCCTTAGCACAGGTGCAGTGAAGATGCGGGGTGCAGACTGATGCCAGACCATCAGCTCCAAGGGCAGCTCCCTGCGTTCTCCAGAGTCTTCTGGGTCCGGCACCTGGTGCAGAGCCCTAAGTGTAAGGCTGTTGTGAAATACTTGAGTGCTCAGGGTACATATACTCTAGGAGTCAGAAAAAGTACTGTGGAAACATTGGTAGAGCAGCTAGCTAAGAGGCAGTAGGCAGCAAATATGTAGAAGAATGAGACTCAGCCCCTGTTTTTCAGGAAGCAAAAAAAAAAAAAAAAAGATAATAGAATTCTGATATCATTATGTGTGAATGCCTTGCAGTAAGATAGGAAAGATTTGTAAGTGGTACATATCTGAAAAGAAGCATGCTAACAGTATCTTGTAGATAATTCTGAACGCCTAGGAAACTCATGAGAATGAAAAGTGACTAATGCCAAAAAGAGTTATTTGAAGTGTCCAGATTGAAGTTTTACAGACAGTGATTACTTTAAAGTTTTTAGAAAAAATCTATTAAGAAATGTGTTTTTAAAAATGATGGCCTTCGGCACTGCAGCTCACTAGGCTAATCCTCCGCCTTGCGGCGCCGGCACACCGGGTTCTAGTCCCGGTCAGGGCGCCGGATTCTGTCCCGGTTGCCCCTCTTCCAGGCCAGCTCTCTGCTGTGGCCCGGGAGTGCAGTGGAGGATGGCCCAGGTGCTTGGGCCCTGCACCCCATGGGAGACCAGGAAAAGCACCTGGCTCCTGGCTCCTGGCTCCTGGCTCCTGCCATCGGATTAGCGCGGCGCGCTGGCCGCAGCGCGCCGGCCGCGGCGGCCATTGGAGGGTGAACCAATGGCAAAAAGGAAGACCTTTCTCTCTGTCTCTCTCTCTCACTGTCCACTCTGCCTGTCAAAAAAAAAAAAAAATGGCCTTAAAAAACATATTATTTTATAAAATTTCTCCCCAATGTACTTAAATTTTAAATGTAAAATTGTTTGACCTTTGGAACTTGTTACACTAACTTTAAAGCTCATCTTGGAGAATAGATGGCTAAAAGTGGCCTCTTGGAAAGGAACACTGTTAGGGCAGCATTGTCCTAAGAGAGGGTGAACGTCATGCGAACAGTGCGGCCTGGCAGGGGAGTAGACAGGCAGGTGGGAGGTGTTCCTGACAGGACTTCAGCCTCCTCGATTTTTTAAAATCTTACCATTAGGCAATTTTGTTTATCTTAATCTTTGCTTTTCTTGGTAACTTTGTCAAGGGAAGGTACATCTTGTCAATTTGTACATGACAAGGATGTCAAACTCACCACGAGTGCAGTGTGCTGGGCTTGGGAAGGAAGTTGTGTCCAGGTTAGGATCTGAAGGCTGAGTGCTGGCAGGTGGCTGAGGGAGGGGCTCGCAGTGTCCCAGCAGGGGGGACAGGGCGTGCCTGGGCTCGGAGGTTGGCCAAGCATGGCCCATGAGCCGTGCTGACTGCCTGCTTGTGTAAATAGTTTGATGAGAACACAGCCACGTTGCTCACGTAGGTGTTGTCTTTGGCCCCTTGCACCATACAAAGGCAAAGTTGAGGAGCTGCAGCAGACTCTCTGGCCTGCAGAGTCTTGAGTATTTGTACCATGTGGCCCTTTAAGAAGAAACCGTTTGCCAACTACTGCTTTTTGTGATATGAGAGGAGATGCCAAAGGTACTCTTGTTATAGAAGCTATATTGCTTAAGATACTTTTATTTTCTTTTTTCAAAGAAACACCTACACCTCAGAGGAAAGGGCTTCGGTCTAGTGCATTGCGGCCAAAGAGACCAGAGACACCCAAGCAAACAGGCCCTGTCATTATTGAAACCTGGGTGGCAGAGGAAGAGTTGGAGTTATGGGAGATCAGGGCCTTTGCTGAGAGGTAAGGAAATAGTTAACACCTGTCAGGTGTTGGAAGAGTTTATCACTTCAGAATTAAAGAATTAATACTTGAAAAGCTTGTTATGTTCTACTTAATTTTATTCTACTTTTTGATTGTAAGTACTGTCATATACAGTGTTTTAAAATTCTATTTTGGCCGGCGCCGCGGCTCACTAGGCTAATCCTCAGCCTAGCGGCGCCGGCACACCGGGCTCTAGTCCCGGTCGGGGTGCCGGATTCTGTCCCGGTTGCCCCTCTTCCAGGCCAGCTCTCTGCTGTGGCCAGGGAGTGCAGTGGAGGATGGCCCAGGTGCTTGGGCCCTGCACCCCATGGGAGACCAGGAAAAGCACCTGGCTCCTGGCTCCTGCCATCGGATCAGCGCGGTGTGCCGGCCGCACCGGCCGCGCCGGCCATTGGAGGGTGAACCAACGGCAAAGGAAGACCTTTCTCTCTGTCTCTCTCTCTCACTGTCCACTCTGCCTGTCAAAAATAAATAAATAAATAAATTAATAAATTAAAATTCTATTTTGTAATGTAGTCTCTGATTATCTTTTAAGTGTTTGATTTTTAAATTGAAGTCGTGGCGTACTTTTGTATGAGGTGAAAGTCAACTAGATTTCACGTAAGTCGGTCGTCAGATGTCTGAGAGGGTCGTCGCTGATGGTTCCTCCTTCTTTCCTACAGAGTGGAGAAAGAGAAAGCACAAGCAGTTGAGCAGCAGGCTAAGGTCAGTGAACGGAAGGCCCGGGAGGACTTCCAGGCCCAGGTGGAGGCTGCCCTGCGGCAGTAGAGTGGGCTCCCCAGCAGGTGGGGGGGGGTCGCAGCGAGGCCAAATTCCTGCACACCGGAAGTACAGTATTGTATATTCAAGTGGAGTTTTAAAAGTGGATCTCACATAGAAGTAGTCTGGAAAAAGCTCATGGAAAAGGCATTTTAGGAAAACATTTCATGGATTTCAGTATTTTTTTTTTGCAACAAAATAAAGTATCTTTTGATTCCATTTTCCATGAACTTTTAGGAGTACTCTTGCATATAATCTCATTACTTACAAATACCTGTGATACATCAGGCTGTGGTTTTACAGAAACAATGTGTGTATTTGGAGGAATTTAAAATAAGATTTCTATTTATTATCTTCATAATTCTATGAGTAGTTTTTATAAGTAACTTTTTCCTGCAATATTCTAATCTATAAAATCTCCCTTTTATGCAAAAAGCAATTGTATTAAAACTCTGAGTTTGTTGTAATTACTGGTCCTCAAGTTGCTAATAGCTTCTTAGCATTCCCATATAGTAAATAATGTATGTGTGTGTCTGAGTATTTGGAGCCCAAATATTTACTAAGAAGAGAGTATCAAAGTTTGAAACCACCTTGAGACTAAGAACTTTAAGGATATAGATGTAGTTATTAACATAACTTATTAACATAGTTATAAATAACTTTATAAATCACATATAAATCACAGTATTCATTTCAGACTAATCATTTCACATTTTATAAACACTTTAAAATTCTTACAAAATTTTTTTAGGATTGATTTATTTATGTATGTATTTGAAAGGCAGAGTTACAGAGAAAGAGATCTTCCACCCACTGATTCACTCCCCAAGTGGCCACAGGCTGAAGCCAGGAGCCAGGAGCTTCACCTGGGTCTCCCACATAGGTAGTAGGGGCCCAAACACTTGGGCCATCTTTTGCTGCATTCCTAGGGACCTGGATTGGAAGTGGAACAGCCAGGACTCAAACTGGTGCTCATAGGAGATGCCAGCGTCACAGCCCACAGCTTAATCCACTGTGTCACACACTGGCCTCCTTGTGATTCTTTTAGTTTCCCTTAGGTCCTTGTCTTCAGGTACATCAAAGGTCAAGAGAATAGCACTTTTATTTATTTATTTTTTAAAGATTCATTTATTTATTTACTTGAAAGACTAGAGACAGACGAGAGAGATCTGTGTGCTCGTTCACTCTCCAAATAGCAGAAAAGGCCAGGACTGAGCCAGGCCAATAGCACGTGCCGTGAACTCCATCCAGGTCTCCATGTTGGTGGCAAACCTCAAGCACTGGAGCTGTCATCTGCTATCTTCCCAGATGAATGAGCAGGAAGCTGTGTGGAAGTAGAGCAATCACAGTTCAGAGTGACACTCCAGTATGGCTTGTGGGTGTCCCAAGCGCCACAGCAGTCACCCCAAGAAAATAGCACTTTTAGATTCTGTGATTTTTATTTGTCATGGGAAATTTATCTCTAAACACAAGTATCTGTTCAAATCAGCCATCTGAGAGCTGGATCGGAAGAGTAGCAGCTGGGAGTAGAACCGGTGCCCATATGGGATGCCGGCACTTCAGGCTGGGACTTTAACCCACTGCGGCACAGTGCCGGCTCCCAAGAACTATCTTTAACTCTGTAGTTGTGAAGGTCTGACTGTACCACTCTATATAAGATAGTCTTTCTGTAAAAATGTTTGAACCAGGGGCCGGTGCCGCGGCTCACTAGGTTAATCCTCCACCTTGCGGCGCCGGCACACCGGGTTCTAGTCCCGGTCGGGGCGCCAGATTCTGTCCCGGTTGCCCCTCTTCCAGGCCAGCTCTCTGCTGTGGCCCGGGAAGGCAGTGGAGGATGGCCCAAGTGCTTGGGCCCTGCACCCCATGGGAGACCAGGAGAAGCACCTGGCTCCTGCCATCGGATCAGCGCGGTGCGCCGGCCGTGGCAGCCATTGGAAGGTGAACCAACGGCAAAGGAAGACCTTTCTCTCTCTCTCTGTCTCTCTCACTGTCCACTCTGCCTGTTAAAAAAAAGTTTGAACAGAACAGTGTCTGAGCTCCAGAAAATGTTTTCATGACTTTCCGCCTGCTGGATCACAGGGGTGGGTGCCACCTGGACTTGTGACAGTAGAGGCTGACGTGCGTTTGTCGTTGCGTAAATGAACATGACAGGAGCCAGACCTCGCAGCTGCCGTCACGTGCTCTCTGCTTTAGTTCTCACTGCTGCGCATCACTTCTTCCTGGCTGCAGGAAGAGTCCCCCCATTTATTTTCATTCTGGACACGTTGGTATTTATGCAGACTGGAAAAGTGGGATAATTTTTAATTCTCTAATGTGAACAGTGTAGTACTTTTAATGAAATACATGTGATGTAGAGACATGAAAATTCTGCCTTTGTGAAGACATTAATAAATTCAAGGGTAAATTTCTATGGGCATAGTTTCTTTCCAGAAGTAAAATATCAGAGGGGGCTGGCACTGTGGCGCAGCGGGTTAACGTCCTGGCCTGAAGTGCTGGCATCCCATATGGGCACCGGTTCGAGACCCGGTTGCTCCACTTCCAGTCCAGCTTTCTGCTATGGCCTGGGAAATCAGTAGAAGATGGCCCAAGTCCTTGGGCCCCCGCACCTGCGTGGGAGACCTGGAAAAAGCTCCTGGCTCCTGGCTTCAGATTGGCGCAGCTCCAGCCGTTGCAAGCCATCTAGGGAGTGAACCAGCAGATGGAAGACCTTTCTCCCTCTGTCTCTCCTCCTCTCTCTGTGTAACTCTGACTTTCAAATAAATAAATAAATCTTTAAAAAAAAAAAAGAAGTAAAATATCAGAAATTTAGGGTTTCTTAGGGTGGGAGAAATAGACACTAGAATTTAGCAGAATGGTTGTTTTTTTTATTTCAAACTATGTTGGTTCACTCCTTCTTATCTCCGACTTTCTTAGAAACGTTTGGAGCAGCAGAAACCTACCGTCATTGCTGCTGCCAGCACTTCCCCAGCAAACAGTACGACCAGTACCATCTCTCCAGCCCAGAAAGTCATGGTGGCTCCCATAAGTGGCTCAGTCACCACTGGAACTAAAATGGTACTGACTACTAAGGTTGGATCTCCAGCTACTGTAACATTCCAGCAGAACAAGAACTTCCATCAGACCTTTGCTACCTGGGTTAAGCAAGGCCAGTCTAATTCAGGTACACACCTGTGGTTACGTAAACCGATCGCTTCCACTCAGGAGAAGGAATGTCCGGTCCTTTACCTGCTGAACTGAAACACTTCCTTAGGGGTTATCTTTCTTCTGCAGCGGATTGTGCAGAGAAGCTGTAACAGTCGGTGTGTTACAGATAAGATCCATAGGATTACATTAGCAAAACTGCTCTCTTACATGATTTCACTCTCCACACTCACACAGTTCACTTTCTACGTGGAGAGGCATGTGTTGATTAGAAATTCAAACTGAGCCACGTTTCATGCATTGGTGCCCTTCCTGGAAGTCAGTATGTTGCTGGTTCTTTTAAATCTAAAGCTTATTAAATGTCTTATACCCCATTAGCCACCAGCACAGCTGCCACATCTGCTCCAACCATTGCCAGCACAGGTCAGACGTTCCAAATTACAGGCAGTCCCGTCACTATGGCAGGAAAAGTAATTACCAAACTGCCACTTCCTGCAAACAGCAAGATTGTCGCTGTAAATGTGCCGGCAACACCAGGAGGTAAGGGAAGAGAAGAGTTTCAACTCACATTTGCCAGATCATACTGTTGCCATTATTCTTCATTCCCCCCACTGACCTCAGTCTCGGACCTCGCATTCTGTGTAGCCCGCTATACAACCCTGCCACGCGTGGTCCCTCCTCAGCAACCGAGCAGCACTCATGCTTTTCATCGAGGCGCCGTTGCTAACCATTTCTTCATCTCTTTTTTTTTGGTCTTTGTGCTTTTGGCTTTTTTAAGGCGTTGTTCAAGTGCAGCAGAAGGTCCTGGGTATCATCCCGTCGAGCACGGGGGCGAGTCAACAGACCTTCACTTCGTTCCAGCCCCGGGCAGCCACCGTCACCATCAGGCCCAACACCTCCGGCTCTGCGGGAGCCACGGGCACGTCCCAGGTAAGAGCCCTTCGCGCGCGCCTTTCCTCCTGCAGCCTCTCGCGTGCACGGCGGGTTGTGGACTTTGGAAGCGGCCCCTTCCAGCTGGCTTTCCCTCACCTTCTACTTAATCAGTGACAAAGTACAGATTGTGAAAAGATGTATTTGTTATATTTATGATAACTAAAAATGATACATGAAATACCAGTTTTAATATTTAGTTAGTACATATACTTTATGAATAATAATTGCTTTCTAGAAAATTATTTGGCATAAAAACCACCTAAGGATGGTGTTGTTCAGCCTAGCTAAGAAGTAAAGTCAAAAATACAGTCTCTTCCTAGAATTGGTTTGTTTTCAGCCGCTATGTGTACATATTAGATGCATCATTTCATTGGTACTGGTAGATGGAAATGGTTTTTGAACAGTTTTGAAAATTTTCTGACCCTGCCAGTAAAACTGAAAATAACATGCTCCCTTCAACAGTATGAAAGAGCATTTGGTTTCCGATCTTGTGTCTTATATTCTCTCGGTAACTGGTGTGGGTTGGAGCTTAGAGAAGATAGGTCTCAGCATTTTCCTGTGACAGGTAGTTACAGAGCAGAGCCCTGCCGAGTCTCGCGCCTTTCTTTGAGTCTGCCGGCTGTGCTTGGTACCAGTGGCAAGAGATTTCATATGACCTCATTTGAATTGAATTAAATTTTGTCTCTTCAATAGAATTTAAAATGAAATGTCCAGGCACTTGTCATTTTTGAGGATATTTTTATCAATATGAAGTGTTGAAAGATCTTGTATTCCTAAGGACGTTGGCTTTTAGTGTTTTAAAAACATTTTCTTGATTGCCCTTTATGTCATTTATAGGTAATCACAGGGCCTCAGATCCGCCCCGGAATGACGGTGATCAGGACCCCACTGCAGCAGTCAACACTAGGGAAAGCGATTATCCGGACACCTGTGATGGTCCAGCCAGGTAGTCATGGGTCCAGTGTTACCATCTTACCTCTGCATAGGCAGTAGAAGACATTTGCTTATATTCTGTAGTTGACTCGAATTACTAGGAGATGCCAGTTGGAATTAATACCTCAAATCGTAATAAATTTCTAATCCATGTGATATACATCAGTAGGTATCATTTCATTCTGGGCCTTGCCAGTAAAATAAAAATTGGTTCTAGTAAGCTTATTAAAACTGAAAGAAACCTCTCATAAATGGAATCACAGGTTTAAATAATTGAAGTAAAGAAAATAAGCAAAGAGAACAGTTTGTGTAGCAGCAGATGGAGAGAAAAATCAAGGAAACAGCCAAAAAAATGTAGGAAACCAAATTACAAATGTAATACCATCCATCGAAGTAATGACAATTAGGATAAAATGACCGTAATAAACATTGAATACTGTAAAGACTGAGTTTCAGATAGCAAAACTATTTCTTCACAAGAAACATGGTAAAATCAAATTATTGTAAAAGATAAGAAAGAAAAAAAATCAAATTATTGTAAAAGATAAGAAAGAAAAAAAGATACTAGCTTCCTGCTGATGAGTAGCCTGTGAGGCTGCAACTGGTGGCTCCATCTGCTGGTTCGCTCCCGAAATGTCCACAACAGCCAGGGTTAGGCTACAACTGAAGACAGGAGCCCAGAAGGCAATCCAGGTCTCCCCCTGAGTGACAGTGACCCAAGTATGTGAACTATCATTTGCTGCCTTCCAGGGTGCTCCTTAGCAGGAAGCTAGATCAGAACCAGTGTAGCCAGATCTCGACCCCAGTCTCTGAAACAGCATGATGACATGATAATAATCAGCTTACCTGCTGCACCAGATGCCCTTCCCAAAATGTAATCCTTAGCATTATGAGTTAAGTTAGATGTCATTAAAGTGTATACAGCAAAACTGTTTGAAATCAAGGGAGACATTAACAGAACATAGACTACAACTTTTGTACTTTCCGGAATATAAATTCATTTTAAATATTTGTGCGCTGTTTGGTGGAAAGATGGTCCTTGAGCCACAAATAATACCTTGATAAGTTTCAAAAAGTAGAATCTAAAGAGGCCACATTCTTTGTAGTAAGGCTAGAAATTAATACTAAGATGTTATGCTAAATAACCTTTATTTACCTAGAAAGTGTTTTTCCACCAATTGGTTTATTTATTTGAAAGGCAGTTTACGGAGAGAAGGGAACGATAGAGATCTTCCACTGGTTCACTCCCCAAAAGGCTGTATCGTCTGGGACTGGGCCAGGCTGAAGCCAGGAGCCAGGAGCTTCTTCCAGGTCTCCTACATGGGTGCAGGGGCCCAAGCACTTGAGCCATCCTCCGCCACTTTCCCAGGTGCATTAGCAGGGAGCTGGATTGGAAGTGCAGCAGCCAGGAGTCCAGCTGGCACCTATATGGGATGCTGGCATCACAGGTGGCAGCTTAACCCATTGCGCCACAGCACTGGCCCCAAAAAATAAATCCTTAAAAAATAAATAAACTATGTGCACGAGTACTTAAAAAAATCATGGAATGTGGAATTTAAGAATGTTTATTTTTGTGCTAAAAATTTTTGAAATGCGTAGTTTTTCATGATACCCATTTTCTATGACTTTTTGAAGTACTCTCATAAGATATATTAAATAATGTTATACATAACGATATGGATGTGTTTTGCATATCAGGTTAAATAATAAGCTGCTAACAAGTGGAAGAGAGGAGGGAGGGGGAAGTAGAAGGGTTGGGATCCGGGACTGATTTGCAGGGACAAGTTGAAGTTTTAGAAAGGATGGCCAGAGAGAAGACTCCCTGAGAAGGTGAATGTGATTAAAGACCTGAAGGAGATGGCTGTGAACATGTGTAGGAAAAGGATTTTCATGAAGAAGGAGCAGCAGATGCAAACCCTGTGAGGTGGGAAAGGGGAGAGGGTGGAGGAATCGCAGAGCAGCGGGGCAGGTGATGTGTGTTTATGTCTCCGAGTTTGTTGGGACCACACTGGAACTTCACTTCCTTCCCACCTCTACACTAGCTTTTCTCAAAAACAGGATCCACGGTCTCCAGGGTATAATCAGAAATTACAAAGCTTTTAGATTTTGCATTTTGATGCTAATCTAAAAATAAACTCAACGTGTACATACTAGGAATCATCTGAATGACCATCAGATAATCAGTACCAGCCCTTTTATGTGTGTGTCTGTGTCTCTGATGGCATTGGTAACTCCAGGAGACTGCCTGAAGTGGTGGCAGGGCAAGGACACAGTGTCGGGTCCAGAGCCTCTTGTCCATGTCATCCTGTCTCTTGATTCACTTTGAGTAAATGAACAAGAATAGCCAAGAAGAATTTAGAAGAAGGAATAATAATGGAAGATTTGTCTTGCCTGTTATTAAAGCATATAAAGTTGTCAAAATTAGCAGGATGCCACCAATGGAAACTGAAAATAGATGACAGAGAAGCTATTTATCCCCATCTAAAAAAAAATTTAGGGGTTTAAAAATAAAGTTGGGGCAGGCATTTGGCATAGCAGTGAAGACATGACATGGGATGTCCATGTCCCATATTGGAGTGAAACATTGGAGCGACTGGGTTCGCACCTCAGCTGTGCTCCTGATACTAGCTTCCTGCTGATGAGTAGCCTGTGAGGCTGCAACTGGTGGCTCAAGAGTGTGGACCTTTCCCCCGGGGTGGGAGACCCAGTTCCAGGCTCCTTGCTTTTCCCTGCCCAGCCCAGACTGTTACAGGTATTTGAGGAATGAACTAGCAAATGGAAGATCTCGATAAGTCTGTGTCTCTCTGTCTCAGTGCATTTGAAATAAAAATTTAAAAATAAAAAGCAGATGGCAAAGTAGGAAAAATGATTATTTTAAAAATGTATCTTTAAAGTTTAGTTTGTTTAAGAGAGAGAGAGAGAGATGCCATCCTAATTTCACTCCCAAATGAGCACAGTGGCCCGGGCTGGTCCTTCTGCATGCCAGGAGCCTGGAGCTCTGTGCTGGCCTTCCACAGAGTGGCAGGGCCCCAAGCAGTTGGGCCATCATCCACAGAGTTTCCAGGTACATTCATTAGTGGGAAGCTGGACTGGGTGCAGAGCAACTGGAACTTGAACTGGTGCTCTGGTATGGGATGCTGGTATTGCAGGTGGCATCGTAGCTCACTGCACCACGATGCCAGCCTCTAAAAGTATATATTATTGGTTATGTATGGTATAGAGGGTTAAGCCACCACTTAGGACACCTTCATCCCATACTGAAGAGGTGGTTCAAGTCCCTGCTGCTTCACGTCCCATCCACCATCCACCACTCTGCCAATGCACCTGGGAAGCATCAGGTGGTGGTTTGAGTAGTTGTGTCCTTGCCACCTATGCAGGAGACCCAGACAGGGTTCCTGGCTCCTGGCTCCAGCCTGGTTCAGCCTGGTTCAGCCCGGCTATTGTGTTCATTTGGGGAATGAGCCAGCGAATAGAAGATCTCTTTCTTTGTCTCACTCTCCCTCTCTCTGTGTCACTCTTGCCTTTCGAATGAATGAATGAATGAATAACTTTTAAAAATAAAATTTAAAAATAAATTAGATATCACACAATATATACGTGTATTGGAACATCACATAGTACCCATAAACGTTCAAATTTTATGTCTTAAATTTGTTTTTAAAATAAATTTTTAAAAATTTAAGATTCATTTTAAATAAGTAGAAAAATAGAAAGTCTGGAGAGAGAGCTCACCCATGAAGAACAATGACTTGAAATATTTTTAAATGTTGGCCTTCCGTGGTAACTGGAAACATGGTGGTTCAGGCACTGCGATCCCGTGATGGGGTTTCTGATTCCCAGGGCAGTGTAGGTTCAGTGAGGCAGGTGCTCAGGGGTGGTAGGAGTCTAAACTGGCATCACCTTTCTTAAAGTTCATTTCAACACTCTGTTCCTACTGTGAACTCCCCAATACTTTAGGGAATTAATTCTAAGGAAATTACCAGAGACACACACAAAGAATGATTTCTCCAGGACATTATATTAAAGAAGAAAATGATAAAATGTTCCCAATGTCACTTTAGGCTGTTCTACGCATGTATAATAATATGAAATGTCATTCAGCCATTAAAAGAAATTCATACAGAAAAATAAATATGTGTTCACAGAAGGGGAAACTAAGGTAGTAAATATTTCAGAAAGTTGATGCTATTTGCTAATCACTAATGAGTCTGTAAATGTCAGACTAGCTACCAAGTGATTCCTCTTAGCGGAAAGGGGGAAACCTCCACGTGCCTTTTCCTTTAGCTTCAACAAGTTAAACAAGCAGCAGAGGCTTTCGGAAATCTATGGAGCCGTTCCAGTCCAACGTCAGTAGACATTTACTGAACAGTGACTGGGAATGGATTTTTTTGAACACTTTGCCCTGACATTAAGGGTGTTGTGGTCTGTATACCCCTGATTCCCCAGAATAGCTGTCACATAGCTGTAAGAGAAGCAGCTGGGCCAGGATAGTCCAAAACCTTCATTTCATTTTAAATTCATGCAAATTAATTATATGTTAAATTATCTTGTTTTGAATATTACATTCCTAAGAAGAAGATAGCCATTATAAATGATCTATTTTCCATATCCTCTTCTGCTTCCTTATTGTCATTTTGGCTTTAGAGTTACAGGAATAATGCTGGGTTTATTTTGTTTTGTTTTGCTCTGCTGCAGACAGCAGGAGCTAGACAGAAGTTGTTAGTAAGCCGATTGAAAGCAGGCTCAGTGCCACCAGGCAGTTCCTTTGGGTGTGGGCCTGTGTCTCAGTGCACCCTGGGCCTGCCTTCTGGAAAACCGGACCGAATCTGTTCATCTGAAGTGTGGGCTTAGTGCAGAGGGACTGAGGGCACGGGAGCATTCAGAATGTTCTGTCCGTGCAGGTGCTCCGCAGCAGGTGGTGACGCAGATCATCAGGGGCCAGCCCGTTTCCACCGCAGTCTCTGCCCCCAGCACGGTCTCCTCGACGCCTGGGCCGAAGACCTTAACCTCAGGAGCCTCCACTGCCAGTGTACAGTCTACAGCCTCCCCGGCCCCTCGCCCCCAGCAAGGACAGGTGAAGCTTACCATGGCTCAGCTCACCCAGTTAACACAGGGCCATGTAAGTAATACCACTTGAACTTCAAAGATGATCCCATTTATTCTTTCTTGCTGTGGGTTTAAAAACACATGTTCATTTTGATAAGATGCAAATGTATTTGTTTTAGAAATGGCTGCTTTCGGGGCCGGCGCCATGGCTCACTTGGTTAATCATCCGCCTGTGGCGCCAGCATCCCATATGGGCGCTGGGTTCTAGTCCTGGTTGCTCCTCTTCCAGTCTAGCTCTCTGCTGTGGCTCAGGAGGGCAGTGGAGGATGGCCCAAGTGCTTGGGCCCTGCACCTGCATGGGAGACCAGGAGGAAGCACCTGGCTCCTGGCTTTGGATCGGCACAGCACCAGCCTTGGCAGCCATTTGGGGGGTGAACCAATGGAAGGAAGACCTTTCTCTCTGTCTCTCTCACTGTCTATAACTCTATCTGTCAAATAAATTAAAAAAGAAATGGCTGCTTTCTGGAGCCATATAACACTATTTCTTTAGAAGCAAGCTGTAGTAAAGTCTAACCATCTAGTTCTTTATTTTTAAGATTTATTTATTTATTTGAAAGTCAGAGTTACACAGAGGAGAGGCAGAGAGAGAGAGAGAGAAAGGTCTTCCATCCACTGGTACACTCCCCAGTTGGCCTCAACGGCCAGAGCTGGGCTGATCTGAAGCCAGGAGATTTTTCTTGGTCTCCCACTTGGCTGCAGGGGCAAAGCACCTGGGCCATCTTCCACTGCTTTCCCAGGCCAGAGCAGAGAGCTGGATCAGAGGTGGAGTAGCTGAGACAGGAACTGGTGCCCACATAGGATGCCGGCACTGCAAGCAGCAGCTCAACCCACTACGCCACAGCACCGGCCCCCATCTAGTGTCTTTAGACAGTGAACTGTGAAAGTGAGACCGATACAACCTTTTTAACCACCAAATTAAGCTACTTCCTTACAGGACTCAGTATGGTTCTCAGGTCTTCCCATATTGATCAGTAGATTGAATGTGGTTCCCATTAAATCCCAAGAGATTTTTTTTAGTGGAATTTCATTAACTGATTTTTAGAATTTATGAGGAAGTGCAAAGATCCAGAATAACTGATACTTTCCAAGTACAGGAGCATTTGCTTTGTGTGATAACCTGATACCAAGCTTGCTGTGGTGCACACTAGTTGATAGAGTAAGCGCAGATGCAGGCCAGACAGGCCAGCCGAGCAGTGAAGTGCAGAGTGTACCTCTGCCTGTGTGGATACTTGTCACACGACCCATGTGACGCTGCTGATCCTGGAGGAAACCACAGATTCCTCAGTAACTGGTGCTGGAAAGCGGGATATGTATGGGAAATATATGGGATATACATGGGAAATATATGGGAAACTGAAACTGCACCACTGCCTTATCCATGTACAGATTTAATTAATTCCAGGAAGATCAAGTCCTAACTGAAAGACAAAACGATAATGCTTTTCAGAAGCAAAAATAGAATGTCCTGGCAGCTTTCTTAAATACCCAGAGACACTATAAAGGAAAAGATTTATAAATTCAGCTACATAGAGTCAAAAATTTAAAGCGCAGATACCTGTCTACAGCCAGTTAGATCAGTAAGCTGTAGTGTATTCGTACAGCAATGACGGCAAGCAAGCCATGGCCACACAGATCTGTGTAAGTGGTTGTCAAGTACAAAATGTTACAGCAGAAGCAAGTAGCAACAACAGCAACAAAGTGCATACGTTAGGATTCTATTTGTTTAAAACAAAACTAAACTACTTATGTAAAGGTACAGGGCTGAAATCCGGGCTGCCTGGAGGCAGCACCATTCCCTTGTGTTTTTGCTGAATAGCACTCTTACTAAAGTAGTGAACATCAGTGCCCCTATAAAGATACACACCTGTGTGCTAATACTCTCACAGCGACCATCTGCAGTTTGATGTTTACTAAATGATTATTATTTAAGTTATACTTGATATTTTGTTTGTTTCTAATTCCCCATTATGTCCTTAGTGGTCAAGGTTGCTGAATTAATAAGTTCTAGACAGGGGCCGGTGCTGTAGTGTGGTGGGTAAAACCACCTCCTGCAGTGCCGGCATCCCATGTGCACGCCAGTTCGGTGCCTGCTTCTCCTCTTCTGATCCAGCTCCCTGCTTATGGCCTGGGAAAGCAGTAGAAGAGTCCTTGGGCCCCTGCACCCACATGGGAGACCCAGAAGAAGCTCCTGGCTCCGCTTCGGATTGGCTTAGCTCTGGCCATTGTGGCCATTTGGGGAGTGAAGCAGCAGATGGAAGATCTCTCTCTCTGTCTCTGCCTCTCTGTTATTCTGCCTTTCAAATAAATAAATAAATCTTAAAAAAAAAAAAAAAGTTGTACATAGAAGAGACAGTACGCACACATTTAGTTCCTAATTCCCATTTTGATGACTGCTCAAACTTTGGTAATCCTCCTGACTTGGTGCCTGCATTTCTTATCTAAAACTGTTGGTTTGTTTGTTTATAAGATTTATTTATTTATTTGAAAGTTTCAAAGAGAGGGAGAGACAGAGTGAAAGAAATCTTCCATCTGCTGGTTCACTTCCACAATGACCGGGATTAGGCCAGACCAAAGCCAACAGCCAGTAGCATCATCCAGGTCTCCTGCGTGGATGGCACAGCCCCAGACACTTGGGCCATCTTTCACAGCTGCTCCCAGACCATCAGGAGGGAGCTGGATGAGAAGTGGAGCAGCCAGGACACAAACTGGTGCCCACCTGGGATGCTGGTCTCACAGGTGGTGGCTTCACCCACCACAATACAATGCCAGCCCCCCTAAAACCTTTGCACACACAGACACACACTAAAAATAATAAAACTCTGGAGACCTGGTGTCTTTCACTTTAACTTGCACAAGTGACGTGCCCTTGCTATCTTGACTTTTTAAATTGGGAATAGATTGCAGTATTATTTGCTCTGCTTCTGCACAAAGTCACAAACCCATTGTGAGAATCAAGTGAGGCAGTCATTTGAAGACGTTTTTACTGTTGTAAATAATGCGTGTGTAAGATGATTTAAAATCAGAATTTTGTGAAACCATAATCGTTCAGTTCAGTGCCCTCATTTTATGGACTGGGGGACTTGGATCCAGCGGTATGATGTTGCTTGTAGATGGATATCCGGCTGTCCAGTCAAGGACATAAATATCCTTTTTTTTTATTTGCCTAAATTCTTCCTTGTGCCATTCCACAGACATTCAAATATATCCATAGATTTTCATTGTACTGGAGGATCTTCATAACATACAAATGATGTTTTTACTAGTGTTGTTGATGGCTCGAACACTGTCTCCACAGGGTGGCAATCAAGGTTTGACAGTAGTAATTCAAGGACAAGGTCAAACTACGGGACAGCTGCAGCTGATACCTCAAGGGGTGACTGTCCTCCCTGGCCCAGGACAGCAGCTCATGCAAGCTGCCATGCCCAATGGGACCGTCCAGCGATTCCTCTTTACCCCTCTGGCAACGACAGCCACGACGGCCAGTACCACCACCACCACCACTGTTTCCACCACAGCAGCAGGTAGAGCTTTGCCTTCAGCAGCAGCCAAGGGGACAGGAAAAGCAGTGCCTATTTCGGGAGGGTGTGCATGAAGCCAGTGAGTTTGACCGTAGGTGCAGCCTCACACGTCTCGATGCTCTCGTGCCTCCTTACAGACTCTCTTCACCTTGTGAACAAAATACAGAAAAGGGAACAAAAGTAATGACCTCACACTCGTTCCGTGCCAAGCCTTGTAGCTGGGTGATTTCAGGGATGGTGGTTAAGGTGCAGCTCCGAGCCTCCAACAGGGAGCTGCAGATTCTGCGCCACTTGGTTAGCCTGCCCCTGCGCGGTGTGTGATCCGCCCCCACAGCAGAGGAGAAAGTGAGGCTGCCGGTAGCTTGGCCCAGAAGACCTGGCTGACTTCCAGAGACTGACTGGGCCTTGCTTCAGAAGCCAGGCCTCTGGAGAGACAGCAGAGTGTATGCAGGGCAGCCGAGAAACTTGGCCTCCACGTCCCGATTCAGGGGAGTCCTATCTGAGCACGTGTGCGAGGTAGTGTGTTTCAGAGGCATCTGTATTCACGCCTGAAATACTAAATCCTCAGTGTTCTTCCCCTTCCAGTTCTTTGTGCACAGTCTTAGGTTCGAGAGTAATAGATGTGGTTTGTCTTTGTTTTCACAGGTACAGGTGAACAAAAACAGAGTAAATTATCACCCCAGACCCAGGTGCAGCAAGCCCAAACCCTGCCACCATCTCAGTCACCAAGTGTGAGTCCTGCAGGAGCCCAGCCACAGACTGCTCCGCCTCCAGCTCAGCCCCCGCCCCCGCCCCCGCCCCAGTCCCCCGCTCAGCCTGAGGTTCAGGCTCAGCCTGAAGTTCAGACCCAAACAACTGTTGCGTCCCAGGTCCCTTCTGAAGCACAGCCCACCCAAGCGCAGTCATCCCAACCCCAAGGGACAGCACAGTGTCCGCCTCCGAGTACTGTCCAAGGACAGTCTCCTGTTCGTGTCCAGAGTCCACCACAGACTCGAGTACGTCCATCAACTCCATCCCAGGTGTCTCCTGGACAGCAGCCCCAGGTTCAGACTCCAACCTCACAACCGATTCCAATTCAACCACATACATCTCTTCAGATACCTTCCCAAGGCCAGCCACAGTCACAGCCCCAGGTACAGTCTTCAACTCCAACTCTTTCATCAGCACAAGCGTTAAATCAAGTTACTGTCTCATCCCCATCCCGCCCTCAGCTGCAGATACCGCAGCCACAGCCCCAAGTCCTTGCTGTGCCGCCTCCGCAGCAGCAGGTGCAGGTGGTGGCTCAGATACAGGCTCAGCAAGGTGGTGTGCCCCAGCAGATCAAACTCCAGTTACCTGTTCAAGTTCAGCCGAGCACCGCTGTGCAGGCTCACCACATTCAGAATGTGGTGACAGTGCAGGCAGCCAGTGTGCAAGAGCAGTTGCAAAGGGTTCAGCAACTCAGGGATCAGCAGCAAAAGAAGAAACAGCAACAGATAGAAATTAAGCGGGAACACACCCTCCAAGCTTCTAACCAAAGTGAAATCATTCAGAAACAGGTAAAGTTATTAAGTAAAAGCAGCATGTTCAGTAGCTTGAATTATTGTGCTGTGCATTAGACGTAGTGTTTGGTTGTGTGAGGTTTCCTAAATGAGAAAAAGTCATTGGCGTTTCAATTCAGAGAAGACACTAGATGGACCAAGTACTGAATGGCTAATACGGTTTGGAACTCTTTGTTGGGAAAAAAAAATATGTGTGTGTGTGTGTGTGTATGTATGTGTGTGTGTGTATATATATGTATATACACATACATATACACAAATATATAGAGAGTCAGTATTTATTTGAAACTGCTTGTGTTCTGGGAGAACTAAAAAAAAATGGAATTGTGAATTTCAGTATTATTAATGTAAAACTTGAAACTTGAAGGTCTGTCAAGATCTTAAAGCCGTTTCAGACACATAGCAATTTTTTGGATGTTATTTGCAGTTGACATTCCTTACTTTGCATGGAGACTAAGCAGATTACAAACAGATTCAACTTATTTGCATTTCTAGCTACACCTTTGTTTAAAAGTTTTAAAGACTGTGTTATTCTATAGCTTACATAGAAGGTAGTGACATGAAGTGACGTCTCGCAGCGGCCTTGAGTGGAGTAAGACAGTGTAGAGGAGTTAGTTACTGCGTGACATTGAAGTCACGTGCGTGACATCCTGTAGTGTTACCTGAGGGAGCCTCTCTCATCGGCAGCGCCTCGGCTCAGCACTGCACAGGAGTTTGTGGATTTCAGGCCTTCTAGTGGTGAGGTGCATTCCGTTCCTGGATCTCCGGGTCACAGTCCATGAAACTCACTCACCTCCCCTGAGCTCTGCCCTCATTAAGCTCCTCCTCTCTTTCCCATCACAAAAGATGACTGTAGTGATTAAGTGAGGCCTTGTTCATAGACACTCTTAAATAGCAAAATGATTTTTGAAATGTAGTATTCCTGTAAATTGACATTATTTGTAATGTGTTCAAATGCATTCTACCCAGCTCTCAGTATTGCGTAATCTATAAGGTGAGAATTACTTTCCATCCGTCCCCTGTGCTTTGTGTAAGGGAGTATGGCAAGGGATCAACTTGTTAGAAGTAATGCCTGGGAAGAGAAGACATAGTTGAGAACATAGCCTTTGGAAAATGATAGCTGAGCTAAAATTCCAGCTGTGTGACTGACTTAGTCTCAGACAAGTTGGTTAATTTCTTTGTCTCAGTAGAAAATTAGCACTGTGGTTCAGTGTTGAGGAATAAATGAGGTGATGTCAAGTACTTAGCCTAGCACGGTACCCAGGACATGGTAAGCATCCAGACCATGGTAGCTGCTAATTTTATCTGTATTGGGATCTAAGATTCTTACAGCTTTCTTTTTTTTAAATACACGTGTCCTCAGATTTCTGCTGTTGTTGTCTGTGTACTGACTTTTGGTCACTATAAAATATGCGCTTCTGGATTTGTTCTGTCCTGAAGGTGGTGATGAAGCATAATGCTGTCATAGAACATTTAAAACAGAAAAAGACCATGACTCCAGCTGAAAGAGAAGAGAATCAAAGGTAGGGAGAAACCAGGGTCTCGCTGCAGATAGGTCTCGTCTCTTTAGCCTGCACATGGCAGAGAGTTCTGAGCTTGTATTGGTTTTTCTTTGTCTGATTGAAGGCATTATCTGAGAACTGTTGGCACTAACAGCTACTCGTAACTGCCTTGAATGCATCCCTCTGAAGCTGTCCAGTCCCGGGGTGTTGTGTATCATCCTTAGACACCTAGAAGAGTCGTGACTTAAGCCTTTCAGCGTGAAGCCCCTAGCTTCTCATGGGTTGTGTATTTTTCTCTAGAATGATTGTGTGTAACCAGGTGATGAAGTACATTTTGGATAAGATAGATAAAGAAGAAAAACAGGCAGCAAAAAAGCGGAAGCGCGAGGAGAGCGTGGAACAGAAACGTAGCAAACAGAACGCCACCAAGCTCTCAGCTCTGCTCTTCAAACACAAAGAGCAGCTCAAAGCCGAGATTCTGAAAAAGAGAGCGCTCCTGGACAAGGATCTCCAGATCGAAGTGCAGGTAGGGCCGTGCCGCGGCTGGCATTTGCTATCTGCTGTCTTCTGTTCCCTTGAATTTTTGGATAAGCTAAAGATTTCAGCTTGCTTTCTAGAAATTACATTTGCAGGGCCAGCACTGTGGCATAGCGGGTAAAGCCGCCACCTGCAGTGTTGGCATCCCATATGAGCACCAGTTCAATTCCTGGCTGCTGCACTTCTGATCCAGCTCTCTGCTGTGGCCTGGAAAAAGCAGTAGAGGATGGGCCAAGTCCTTGGGCCCCTGCACCCATGTGGGAGACCTGGAGGAAGCTCCTGGCTCCTGGCTTCGGATCGGCGCAGCTCCAGCTGTTGCAGCCAATTGGGGAGTGAACCAGCGGATGCAAGACCTTTCTCTCTCTCTGGCCCTATCTTTCTATATATAACTCAGACTTTCAAATAAATAAATCGTAAAAAAAAAAAAAAGTAAGAAAAAGAAATGAAATCTGTGTATATAAAATACATAGAGGCGTGAGACACACACGTGCTTTTTTTTACCTAAATGTCTATTTAGACTGTGTTCTTAGGATATAGCTTTTATTGTTTATGACATAGTTTTGCCAAGAGGAGGGACTTGGTAGAATAAGAGAGACTATAAAACAATGTTAAAAGAATGAAAAATAAGTCTGCCCACTAAATAAGACAAATTTCTTTCTTGATTGATTTTCCAAGTTTTGCTGTTCTTCTGCTTTCTTGGGGAGTTTATTGAGAAGTGATAGAAAACATCTATTTAGATGAATTTAAACAGGCTTTGTTTCCTTTCATTGTTTTTTTTCTCTCTCCTTTGTGCTCATATGACACAGGAACTGTCTTACACACTAGCGTTCTAGAAGGCAAGTGGGCCACAAATGTCTTGTACATTTTAAGAGGATGAGAAATATTAAGAAAATACTGTTCAGACCCATAGTCAACATTCCATAACTGAAACATTCCAGATCTTCCCACTAAAGTCAGGAACCAGATGACGGTGCCAACAGTCAGCATTATTACTACTAAGTATCCCTGGAAGTTGTAGCCAATACGTTAGGAAAAGAAAAAGTTTGAGGGAAGAAAACTGTTGTCATGTATGATATGGTTATTGCATCAGAACCCCAAGACAAAATAGACTAAAAGGTATGAGAAATTCAGTAAAATAGTCAGTTACAGGATAAACATCGAAACCACAACCATCATAATGTACAATATGTGTTTTACAAAAACCAGCGTAATGAACAAAGACAATTCACAGTAGCCACAGAAAATGCAAATTAAGATACTTTTCAGACCAGAAATTTAAATGTAAGAAATAGAGAAAGAAAACATGATTTTCATAGTCTTAGAGTGGGAGAAAATCACTCTAGGTATTACAAAATCCAAGGCTCACAAAAGGAAAACATTTGGCATGTAATACCCTGTGTTTCTAGAGAACTTTTTTTCAGTATATTTCTAAAAATATAAAATGTTAGCAGCGTTTGAGCCCTAGAAATTCACTTCTAGAAATCCATCTAAGCAGTGAGGCAAGATGGCAGCTGAGGGCGTTCACCAGTGTGCTCCTGGGGCAGACGTTTGGAGCCAGCCTCACGTGCACGCAGAGGAGACGAGTGTCTCTCAGAAGAACTCTCTGGCCCTGGGTACCGAACGCTCCTAGTGTGCTCCTCATTCTCACATCACAGCAGCGTCCTTGGCCCCTCCCTACATATTCCCAAACACGCGTGGCTCATGAAGCCAGGCCGTTCCGGTGAACCTGTCAGGAGGTGTGTTGTGATGTGTGTTAGCAGAGCATGGGCAGCCATGCCCCACGGGGGCACGGACTGGGAGCAGGGCTACACAGAGGGCAAGGGGCATGCAGACTTGTTTTTCAAATACACCTTAGATGGGCCTTTTCTTTAGCCAAATCTTTGAAATTGCTTGGTTTTTCCTTTTTTCCTCTCCCTCTTCCTAAACATTTACACAAAGTATCTGCTTTAGAATAGAAAGCACCTGCAGGCCGAGGATCCACTGACGTGATCGTGTATGGCGGCTAACACCATTTCTGCTGTGAGAGTTTCAGAGAGACTGCCAGGATAAGGTGTGCACAGCAGGTGGCTGCTTGGAAAGAGTCAGTGGTTGGTTTTCTACTCGCACTGCTCCGCGATGTGAACAGGAGACTCAGGGGTCTCCCTCAGTACCTAGAACGCCTTCAGGTCTTTAACCTTTTTAAAAGGATGAGTCTAATTTTGAATATTGCTCTGAGGACATTTGGATAATTTTTTTCCCTCTTTTTTTCCTTTAAGCAGGAAAAGAAATCAAACCAGGCCTCTGTATAAAAGCATTTAAGGGAAATCGAGGCTATCCAGAGCACTGTGCTGAAAGACTATAGGCTTAGGGAGAAGAGCATTACTATGAAGAAAACGCCTCTGGAAGTTTTCTTGGTATTGCAGATTATTGCCAAAGTTTGTAAATGCCTCAGATCTCAAGAAATGTTCTTGATTATAGTTACGATTTCTTTACCCAGGTTTGTTCTTGGGTGCCAGTCGAAGTAGTTTTTCCCTAGGGCAGTGCAATTTGCTGTAGTCATTTGCACAGATAAGCTGCAGTCCTGGAAGTTAGGAGAAGTGTATCTAAAAAGTATTTCACACACACAAATAATGATTTTAATTTATGGGAAAAGCTACATTGAGGAAAAAAGTGTGTTCTGTTGCCTACCTTGTCTTACAGTCTTAACTTCTGGCCCTAGGAGCATAATAAACAAGACAGATCTGTCACTCACGTGTTTTGTGCAGGCCAGGCCACATGTTGAGTCCCATGTTCAGTCTCACTGTAGGGACACAGAGCAGGGCGACTGAGGTCACCTGAGCAACCACTGAAATAACCGGGAGGGGGCGAGCGGGCGGGGAGGCGGGGCCAGGGCTTTCTTTCTGGACACTGGCTCGTCTTTCTGTCAGGCCTCCTTGGAAGGTATCTGGCAGCTATCTAGTTGGTGTTAGAAGATCACTTTCTAAGTATTTTAATTGAGTTAATTTATAGTGTGAAAATACTCTCGTGCTATATTAAAAATACGAGTGTACTTAAAAAGTTTGTGGGAAATGGAATTAAAAGATTTAAGTGTTGGTGCAAAAACAGTAGAGGTCCATTGTGTAGTTTTTTATTCTATGCATTTCCGTGAACTTTTTGAGACTGATTCACTTATTTGAAGAGCAGGGTTACAGAGAGAGAGAGAGAGAGAAATCTTGATCTTCCATCTGCTGGTTCACTCCCCAAGTCACTGCAACAGCTATGGTTGGGCCAGGCTGAAGCCAGGAACCTGGAACTCCATCTGGGTCATCCGCATGGGTGGCAGGGGCCCAGGCATTTGGACTGTCCTCAGCTGCTTTCCTTTGCAAATAAGCAGGGAGCTGGATCAGAAGTGGAACAGCCTGGGCCTTGATCCAGCGCCTATAATAGGATGCCAGGTGTTGTGGTTGTGCCCACTGCACCACAACTCCAGCCTCCCATGAACTTTTTGAAGTTCACTAGGCTGAACTGTGGAGCTCTGTGCACAAGGGAGAGTAATGGATCGTTCTCTGTCCAGATCCCACACTCCCCTCCCCCAACGATGGTCTTGTATTGTTGACAGGAAGAGCTGAAGAGAGACCTGAAAATTAAGAAAGAGAAGGACGTGATGCAGGCAGTGCAGGCCACTGCGGTAGCTGCACCCCCAGCCCCAGTGGCAGCAGCTCCACCAGCCCCTCCGCCTTCGCCTCCCCCTGCACCCAGCCTGCAGCACCCAGGCCTCCTGTCCACGCCTACCTTACCTGCAGCTTCCCAGAAGAGGAAGCGGGAAGAGGAGAAAGACTCAGGCTCAAAGTCCAAGAAGAAGAAAATGATCTCTACTACCTCAAAGGAAACTAAGAAGGACACAAAGCTTTACTGTATCTGTAAAACGCCTTACGATGAGTCTAAGTGAGTAGATCTCTTTGAGCTCTAGTTTATTATATTGAAAGTTTAGCTGTTGAATGCACAGTTTTGAAGGAAATAAGCATATTGGTAGCAATATAAATGAAAGTTATTCAGTTTAAGGGTAACGATGTTTCCTCAGCGGTCTTGCCGCTGATACTCTTAACTTGACACCAGTAGAGTCAAATGTGATCCCTGTTTGTCCTTTGTTATATTCTTTCCTGTCAAAAACAAGCTTTCTGTCGCTCCTTTGCTTTTTCCTCTCTGTCTGCAGGAACTGTAACCCAGCAAGGGATGCCGGGTGCAGGTGCTCGGAATCAGAGCATCCTTTCTGGATTCTGTCCAGGGCCCTGTGGTTACGGCAGACCCGACTCCCTCCGAACCCGAGTGGGGCGAGATGGCTCAAACTTGAGTGATCCAGCTTTTTTGAGTGTTTTGTTTTGAGCAGTTCTGTTTTTTGTATTGGAATACTACACCTTAGTGTTTTTGTTAGTTTCCTCTTTCTTCCTGGGGACAAAGCCAGAAAAATAGAAAAAAAATGTTCCTTACACTCATTGCTCAAGAACGAGACTCAAAAATTTGATAAACATGGGAGCAAGAAGCTGTTTTTGACAGTGTGATTTGTATTTTGATGATATAAGCAAAATTTTAGAGACACTTAACCCGTAAATGTAGTATTTTTGTTTAGCTTTGTTTCAGTCATCACTGCATTCAACTAAGTATTTACCTTGTATTTTGAACATTAAAATGTAGACCCGCTTTTTAAAGCAATACCAGGAAGTTTGATTGTGCTTTAAAAACATGATCATTTAGATTTAGAAATGCTTAATGTCTACCTCAAGTGGATGCCTGATCAATCCATGAGATAAAATTGGGGCCTCTCTACTGTTGCGATGTTTCACCTCTGGTGGCACTGTCTAAATTACGACCTGTTTGCACATGTTTGGTGGATTCCACTGTGTGCTGAATTAAACACATCAGTTTAGGCATCCTCACTTGTCTGACCTCATTAGAAATTATACGTAATGTAAAAAGTGGAATCCTGTTAACTGATTTTTCCCTCAGTCTAATATGTGTACCTCACTTTAAGCAAAATACACTAAATGGTTTCTAAAAGAAAACAGAGTGAGTTTTTTCTTTACCAAAAAAGCTGCCTTTAGAACTCATTTATATAATAAAGTTTTGTCAAGCCTGTTTGAAGTACTTGGATCACAGAAATTCATTTTGTACATCAGTCTTTTAAAAAACTCAAGTTGCATAAAATGAGGTGCACGTGTACATGTGCTCATTTTGAGATTGCCTCATTATCTTGTGGATATTTCATATTTTTCAGTTTATCATTTTTTAACATTTCAGTGTACCAGCTTCATTCACTCCCAGTTCTAGTTGGAATAAATATTTTTTAGGAGTATCTTGTAATGTCTCCTACCAAAGTAGGCTCATTGGAAATCCAGTGAGAGTGACTAAAAATTGAAATTCAAGCTCTGAACTTACCTCCACAACACACAGCGCACCACCCTGCAGAGACCTTGAAAGAGCCCCGCTCCCGAGAACCACAGGGGCAAGCATGCAGTCACTCCGTAGCAACGGGATAAACCAGGGAGCCGTGTGTTCCTTCACACGCACGAAGCAGCTCCGTGGGAAGCCTGAGGGCCCCTCCGTCCCTCTGAGGGAATCCTCTGGGACGCCTTGGCAGGGCTGAGTGCCTGTGCAGTGGGCAAGGCCGGCCTGGCTCCCTGGATCTATACTCAGTCCTGCCCAGCGCCTGTCGGGGCCTTTAGATACAGCTGGCCGTGTCATTTTCTCATGCAGGAGCCTTCAGCGATAGTCACCCGTGGTGATGCGCTGGGAACAGCCCCACTTGGCCAAGCACCACAAAGCGTCTCGCGGTGCTGGCCTGCTGTCCTTACGTGGTCCCCCCACCAGTGTGTCCCTGGTGCGCTCCTGCAGCGCCCTGACCGTGCACTGGCGAGGCCCCTCTGCACACCACATGATAGGGGAGCTTTAAGTAGATTCATTTCCAACATGCAGTCAGAGAGCTTGATAGCAATGGGTTACTACATGTACCTTTCTTAGTTTTCTCCTTCATACCATTTTTGACCATTTATCTTCTACACCTGGCTGACCTGCATGTTCCTTGTAGTGTAACTTTACTTGGTGTTTGCGCTTTGCTTTGTTTTCCAATTTAAATTGTGAGATACATTTTCAAACCTATCTAAGAAATGGCCCTAATATCGAAAGGCTTCTGTGGACTAGGTTTGACAGATGTGAGTCTTGATTCCTGGGCTTTGGTTTTTGTGCCTGTTCCAGTTTGACACACATTCATTAAAAGGAAGGCATCACCATCAGTGTGTTGTTCATTTTTTCAAATCCCAGCTTGTTTTTAAAGACCCATATTTCACTACACAGTGTATTTGTTGAAATTGATGTGAGTGACTGTATGTTCCCGCCCCTGCTCCAGTGTCAGATGCTGTCTTTTGCCAGGGATAGAATGGCTGGATTGAGGATGTCTAGCTGACTCATTGTAGAAAGTTACTCTGTGAGAAAGTGAAACAGGACAGTGAAGACAGGTTTAAGTTCCATGCAGCTCAAAATGACAATTACATTGTCATTTTCATTGTGAATACTTTTAGGTTCTATATTGGCTGTGATCTTTGTACTAACTGGTATCATGGAGAATGTGTTGGCATCACAGAAAAGGAGGCTAAGAAAATGGATGTGTACATCTGTAATGATTGTAAACGGGCACAAGAGGGCAGCAGTGAGGAATTGTACTGTATCTGCAGAACACCTTATGATGAGTCACAGTGAGTTCTGATAAGAGCATCATATTTAATTATTCAGGAAGCCAAATTGCTCTGACTGGTTACTGATTTATTTTAAAATAAAAAGCAAGATTTTTTTTTCTGCATATATTATACACTTACATTACAAATTCCTTTCCAATTTTTTTTTCTCTTTTTCCCTCTTTACCTCCCCTTCAAAATTTATGTTGCTTCATGGTGAATGTTTGAGACATATTGGGGAAAATGTGGCTTAATGGTAGATTTGATTCTTCAACATGTAATATAGAAATGAATGGGATTAAAATAGCCTGACTTGTTTGGACTTTATCAGTATTTGAAATGGTGCTTTATTGTAGGTTAGGAAAAAACACTAATTTGGATGCAAACTCCGAGACTCTGTTATTAGCTTACAGGATTTTGAACTCCCATTTGATATGGTCCTAGTTGAAAGAGATTGGGCTTTATTTGTTTTCAGCTTTAAAATCAATTAAGTATTTTGCATTTTTACTCAAATGGGTTCTCCAGTATTACAGTGTTCTTAGTAAACTTTAACTTCCTGTTGTTAACATCAGAAAGACTAAATTAACACATTGGAATGTCAATCTCAAGAATTTTAAAATTAGTACTAAAACTGTTTTTGTCCCGGGGTCTAGCCAGTTCTCAGGTGCATGTTTGAACATTGTTTAAATAAAAAATTGTAGGTAATGTTGTCCCATCTGTTCTGGACTCACATTTCCATTTCGGATCTTACAGATTTTATATTGGCTGTGATCGGTGTCAGAACTGGTACCATGGGCGCTGCGTGGGCATCTTGCAGAGTGAGGCAGAGCTCATTGATGAGTATGTCTGTCCACAGTGCCAGTCGACAGAGGATGCCATGACAGTGCTCACGCCACTCACCGAGAAGGACTATGAGGGCTTGAAAAGGGTGCTGCGCTCCTTACAGGTGAGAACCACCCCGGCAAGCCAGGGAGGCCTGGCTGGGCTTTGAGGCTGGTATGCGATCATCCCCTGACTCCTGGAGTGGAGGGAAGTGCTTGGCTCATGGCAGTCCTTTGCGTGCTAGTGTCATAGGGGTCACTGTACCCATGTACCACCGCCACTGCTGTCCCGGGCCACAGCACAGAGCTGGATTGGAAGAGGAGCCGCCGGGACTAGAACCGGCGCCCATATTGAATGCTCCACCTGTGTTGCTGGAATCCCGTATTGGATCTGGTTCATGTCCCCGCTGCTCATTTTCTGATCCAACTCTCTGCTGTGGCCTGGGAAAGCAGTGGAGGATGGCCAAGTCCTTGGGCCCCTGCACCCACGTGGGAGACCAGGAAGAAGCTCTTGGCTCCTGGCTTTGCATCAGCCCAGCTCTGGCTGTTGCAACCATTTGGGGAGTGAACCTGGGCATGGAGGACTTTTCTGTCTGTCTCTCCCTCTCTCTGTCTGTAACCCTGCCTCTCAAATGAATAGAATTTTAAAAAATATATTAAAAAATGAAATATAGGGATAGTTTACAAGATAAGCTAACAATAGAGATGTATTTAAAACAGGAATAAATTGAAGCTTTTTCTTATTGTGATCATAATCCCAAGAATTTGGAAGTACCAACAAGAAAAGCAGTGTTCTCAGTGTGTGGCTGCGTCTCTGTTCTTCACATCATACCTCTGCCACCTCGTTAACCACCAGTGGCAAGCACACACGAACTTCACACAAGTGAGCACAGTGCCAGCTTCACTCACTGCATCACATGGGGACCAGAAGATAGGTTTCGTGTGCCAGATTTTGTATGGTAGCGCCCCAGCCCTTACAGCCAGGTCCTCAGATGACAAGCCTTTGAGATATATATATATATATATATATATATATATATATATATAATTTATATATATATATTTTTTTTTTTTTTTTTTTTTGACAGGCAGAGTAGACAGACAGAGAGAAAGGTCTTCCTTTGCCGTTGGTTCACCCTCCAATGGCCGCCGCGGCCGGCGCACCGTGCTGATCCGATGGCAGGAGCCAGGTGCTTCTGGTCTCCCGTGGGGTGCAGGGCCCAAGCACTTGGGCCATCCTCCACTGCACTCCCGGGCCACAGCAGAGGGCTGGCCTGGAAGAGGAGCAACCGGGACAGAATCTGGCGCCCTGACCGGGACTAGAACCTGGTGTGCCGGTGCCGGCCAATATATATATATTTTTTTAATCTGTTTTTCACAGACTTTTTTTTTTTTTTTTTTTTTTTTTTTGTGACAGGCAGAGTGGACAGTGAGAGAGAGAGACAGAGAGAAAGGTCTTCCTTTGCCGTTGGTTCACCCTCCAATGGCCGCCGCTGCAGCCGGCGCACCGCGCTGATCCTGGCAGGAGCCAGGAGCCAGGTGCTTTTTCCTGGTCTCCCATGGGGTGCAGGGCCCAAGCACCTGGGCCATCCTCCACTGCACTCCCTGGCCATAGCAGAGAGCTGGCCTGGAAGAGGGGCAACCGGGACAGAATCCGGCGCCCCAACCGGGACTAGAACCCGGTGTGCCGGCGCCGCAAGGTGGAGGATTAGCCTATTGAGCCACGGCGCCGGCTCACAGACTTTTTTTTAAAAGATGTATTTATTTGACAGGCAGAAAGAGAGGGAGAAAGACAAAAAGAGAACAAGAGATCTTCCATCCATTGGTCCACACCCCAAATGGCCACAGCGGCCAAGGCTGGGCAAGACCAAAGCCAAGACCCGAGAACTCCATGCAGGTCTCCCATCTGGGTGACAAGAGCTGTGTGTTCAGGCCATCTTAATAATGCTGGTCCTGAGAGCTGTTACAATAGAACAGGTTTGTCTTGGGTAAAAATCATCCACTGTAAGTCATTTTATCTGTCAAATGTGAAACTGACCCTTGGAGTTTAATGGCTGGTTGAGGCAGTGACTCAGCTGGGAAGCTTGTTATAATTAATGACAACCAGTGGTGTTCGTTTTTTATCATAGGCCCATAAGATGGCCTGGCCTTTCCTGGAACCAGTGGACCCTAATGATGCACCTGATTATTACGGTGTCATTAAGGAACCTATGGGTAAGTATTTGAGTTGAATATGAAGTACTTTTCATTAAGTATCAGCAGATTATTTCTCACGTGTAAAATCAATATCATCAGGATGTCTTGAACTAGGCTGGTGAGGCGGTAAACTGTGTGGTCATTTCAGAGAGGAAATTGTATCTATTATAATGCTTAATTGTACATACCCTGGAACCCAGCAAATGTCTCAGCATTTATGTGTGCTCAAGTGTGTTGTTCATTGTAGCAGTGCTTGAAATGATGAAAATGGTGGAAAAGAGGTAAACAGCCATCAGTCAGTGGAGCTAAATCAAGGGGTATGTGGGTGGGATAGGATGCAACTGCATGGAGGAATGAATGAGGTCAGTGGGCCGACCGCCTGGCTGCCAGCCTTTTCGTCCTCTGCACCTCCTCCTCTCCTGAGGGAGAAGAACCTGGACGTACCCACGTGGAGAATATAACCTGAGTGATTATATTAAAAAATTTATCTGCATAAGAAATGATGAAAAATGGGGCCAGCGCTGTGGGCTTCACAGCAGGTAAAGCTTCCACCTACAGTGCCGATGTCCCACATGGGCGCCGGTTTGAGTCCCATATCCTCCACTTCTGATCCAGCTCCCTACCGATGCGCCTGGGAAAGCTGTGGAAGATGGACCAAGTGCTTGGTCTCGTATACCCACATGGGAGACCCAGAGGAAGCTCCTGGCTTCAGCTCAGCACAGCTCTGGCCATTGCGGCCATCTGGGGAATAAACCAGATAACCTCTCTGTAACTCTGACTTTCAAATAAGTAGATAAATCTTTAAAAAAAAAGAAAAAAAAAAAAAAGCTTCTGAAGCCTTCTAAAGGGCCGCTGCAGCTGATAAAGGAATTATGGTCCAAACGCTAGCTAAGTAGTTTTTATTTATTACTAAAAAATTGTTTTCCTTCTTCATGTGTACAGACAAATACCCTTGGGTCCCCCAAAGCAGGGACAGAACCAGGCTGAAGCCAGGAGCCAGGAACTCCATCCTGGTCTCCCACATGGGTGGCAGGGCCAAGTGCTTGGGCAGTTCTCCCCTGCTGTCTGAGGCGTGTTAGCAGGGAGCTGGACAGGAAGTGGAGCAGCAGGGACTTGCACCACTGTGCCTTTGTGGGCTGCCGATGTCACAGGCAGTGGCTTAGCCCGTGCACTGACCCCTAGAGCTTTTTTTTTCCCCCCTTTGGTCTCATGACCAAGGTAAACATGACTTACCTATTTCTTAAACAGTCTTAGATTTTAAGCACCAAATAGTTGCATATTTCCTAAGAATGCATGAAAGTGTTTGGACATACACGGCTAATGTGTGGCATGGTGAGACTGGCATGAAAACCATGGTTTCCTGTGAGAGTGTGCAAGAGCCAGCAAGGTGAGCAGCGTTTGTTTTCTTCGGCAGAAGTGGGTTTCTATGACTCGCTGTGTTCTGTGGCGTGCTTTGTGTGCACAGCACTTCTTTTCACATCAGCTGTATTAGAGACTTGTGTCATTTTTAATTGTATAAAATTCAAGTACTCTATTAAAGCACTCCCCATTGGTGGCTTTTTCATGTTTGCACAGTCTTTGGGCAGACAGCACAGCAGTGAGCTCTTTATCTGTGTTCATACACCTGCCTGCACCTGTTTGTTTTCTTAGGAAATTTGGCTAGAATTCAGATCTCTGGAGCAAAGAGTATGTATACTTTTTAGGCTTTTTTTTTTGTTTTTTAAATATTTTCAAATTATACTGCGATCAATGGGACCAGTTTCCTCCCATAGTGTGTATCTATAGCCCGCTAAAACACAGTGTGTTATCACTCTTTTAAATGGAATATGTTCTTTGAACATACTTATTTTAAAAGTAATGTGTTTGGTTTCCAGTCACAGATGTTGCAGAGGTGTGGAATAAAACGTCAGTTTTACCACTGCTCTCGTCCTGTCCCCAGAGGTCACCACTGCTAAGTGGCCAATGTCAGAGGTCTGGTCAATAACAAGTTAGAATTTTTTCTATACAAGTTTCCTGTTTGGAGGTTTTTCCCATTTTTCTCCTGGGATAGTCATCTGTTGTCAGTGTTATTTAAGGGCCATTTATATACTGCAGATGATGTAAAGTTTTATAGTGATTGTTTTGGTATATGGTAGTTTGTAAATTGGTTGGATTCATATCTGTTCTTTATGAATTCAGCCTGTATGTTCGTCTGTTATTAGGGACACCTAGTTAAGTTGGAACCATAAAACATCTAAGCACTACTCATATGCTTTATTTAAACTAATGGAGGAGAATTCGCCAGAACTTAAGGATGAAATAATAGTGTTCTGGTATGGTGCACAGAGTTCTCTTTCCTTTATCACTTCAGGGGTGAGGAAGCCTGCCTGCCAGGGGCCAGCGTGGTATTCATGATGTCATTTGTAGGCCATACAGAAGGATCAGCCTTCAGATCAGCCTGCTATGGATTTATTGAATTTCAAGTGCCACCTGCGGCAGCCCTGACAAAACCAGACCTGATGGTGGTGTGGGCGGCCCGCAGCCCCTCCTGACTTGTGTAGGAGAGGTGTGTCCATGCTTTGCTTGGATAGAATCCACCTGGGTGCGTTTTTGCAGTTCCCATTTACACATTTTATCCTGTGTCTGGGTAAACTGGAGATACCAAAGACAAATTTGTGTGTGTATATGCACATCCTAAAATTTAAAAGATAAAATTTGCTATTATCTGAAGTTTTTATGTTGAATACAGTTAGGTCTATATCTAACAAATTACATTCTCTCACATTAGTTTTATTTTTTTATTTTTTTTTTCCGTTTGTTTGTTTTAATTTGAAAGGCAGAGTTAGAATCTTCCCACCCACCAGTTCACCCCTCCAATGGCCACTACAGTCATGGCTGGGCCAGACTGAAGCCAGGAGCCCTGAACTCCATCCTAGTCTCTCATAGGGTGGCAGGGGCCTGGGTACTTGGGCCATCTTCAACTGCTTTGCCAGTGCTTTAGCACGGGAGCTAGGTTGGAGGTGGAGCAGGTGGGACTCAAACTGACACTTTGGGTGCTAATATGGAATGCAGGCAGTAGCCTACAGCGTCACAGCTCTGGTCCCTCAAGCCACATCTATTTTTTCCTCTTTTTTTTTTTTAGATTTATTTATTTATTTTCAAGTTAGAGTTACAGAGAAGGAGAGGCAGAGAGAGACAGAGGTGTTCCTCTGTCAATCTTTAAAAAACAATCTTTAAAAATTTAAAAAAAAAAAAAAGACACAGTTTAGAACACGCAAATCCCAAATCACAGTGCCTGGGTTCAAGTCTGGCTCCATTCTCCATTCCAGCTTCCTGATAATGCACACCCTGGGAGGCAGAAGATGGCTCAGGGACTTGGGTCCCTGCCATCTACATGGGAGGCCTGGTTAAGGTCCCTGGCTCATGGCTTCACTCCAGCCCCAGCCCTGTCTATTGCTGGCATTTGAGTAGTGATCCAGCAGCTAGGAGGGGGGTGTGTGTGTGTGTATCTGCCTGCCTGCCTGCCTGCCTGCCTTTTAAATAACTTTTTTCTTGGGAGAGTATTATAAAGGATACCAGTGAACGCCAGATAAAGAGGTGGATAGGACCAAGGTATGGGGAAAGAGACACAGAGTTTCCATGCCTTCCACGAGCCTCTGTGTGTTCAACTCTCTGGAGACTCCAGGAACCCAGCCCTTTTGGTTCTTGTGGAAGTGCGCTGCATAGGCATGATTGATTAGATCGTTGTCCGCTGGTGATCAGCTTAACTTCCGTGTCCTCTGCCTTCCCTGAAGCTTGCAAAGTCGCTTTGAAAGTCCAGCCCTCTGATGGTGCTTCCTTTGGGGTGATCCACACCACACTGACGCTCCCTAGGGAACCCAGCCACCTTTCTAACTGCGGAGATTCTAGGAGCTGTGTGGGAGAGGGAAACCAAATACGTGTTTCACAGTAACACAGTTGTCTGCCTTTGTCTGCTCCCCTAAAGCTTTTGCTGATTACCAGCTAATATTTTTTCCCTATCAGCTGATATTTTCCCTCTCCCATTTATTTTAAGTAGACACTGTGTCACTACCACCATGGATGGTAAGTCAGTATCAGCTGTTACAAATACAGGATAACAATAAAGAAAAGAAGGGGAAACCAACATGATGGGCAGAGCCAGGCTCCTTGCACCACCGGCTGGGAGCTGCTGTTCAGGACCCCCGTCTGCTGGCTGCCCATGGTGCCCTGGTTTGTGTGCGCAAATGTGCTAGACGTGTCGGTGTGCTTTCTTCTCTCTCAAACCGGTCGAATGAAGAGCGTTCTACATGGGTAACTGAAAGTTAAAGAACCTTCGTAACAGGAACCAGGAACCCCAGTGCAAAACACCGCTGGGACAGTCCCCCCGTGGTGAACTGGACGGGCTGCCTGCGTAGAGGATGGATCGGTTAGTGCTCGTGTTAACTACTGCAGGGTGTATGCAAGGGAGAAAACCTTAAAGCTTTGAAAATGTCTTACATTTTGTCTTTAAGACCTTGCCACCATGGAAGAAAGAATACAAAGACGATATTATGAAAAGCTGACGGAATTTGTGGCGGATATGACCAAAATTTTTGATAACTGCCGTTACTACAATCCCAGTGACTCCCCTTTTTACCAGTGTGCAGAGGTTCTTGAGTCATTCTTTGTACAGAAACTGAAAGGATTCAAGGCCAGCAGGTGAGTCCCTGTGCGCTCGATGCTCTGAGTGAGTTCAGCGTGGCAGACCCTGCACTGTGCATCTGAGGAGTCAGCCTCTACAGTGTCGCGGTTATGGTAAATCTGCATCTTACAATCCAAAAAAAAAAATCCAGACTTAACATTCTGATACCACCAAAGGCAGATTAATAATGAAAATATTAATTATTAAAAATAATGTGAGGTTTGATTTTGCTCTACCTAAAATTGGAGTCTTTTGAAAGTCAGAAAGCATTTCCCAGATACCTGAGGGGTGCAGAGAGCTGTCAGGTGCCACAGGCCACACAGCTGTCAAAGGCTCTGGCTCTCGGGTTTCCCTGTGTGAGTTCCTGCTGCTCTACCTCCGGAGGTGAGGGCAGTGTACAAATGGCTGCGTCTAGGGTCGAGGAAGGGGAGCCCTGCAGAGGGGAGACGTACTTTTTTTGTAGGCAAGGCCACAGACCCCTGTGTTTGGGAACCAGTAGTAATATAGGAAAAGCATTGCACAGCTTTGCCTCAGTTGCATCAAATTCAGTTCTGTGACCTTCACTTGCCTCTGTTTCTGAACTCGGCTCCCTCTCACAGCCGTGGTTTCTTCCTTCCTGTGGAGGGCTGTTCTCCATTCCCATGGTAGCTGCCACCATTCGGGAGCACTTGAGACCCCTCCCGCACCATCCTCATCCGTCAGCCCACACGCTCCATCACCCCCGCCTAGGCAGACTCGGCACCTTACCTTGGCGTCTGTGCATGGCCTAAGGGGCTGTGAGACCCAGCGCTCTGCAGTTTCCTCCGAAGAAAATCTGTAGCATGTGTTTTCTCGGTTGTCCTGGAGAAAGGTAGATGGCTACCAAGAGCTGTATTTCAGAGTCATAGAGACAGAAAGAAAAGGCATTGTGCACAGTAGGTTAAGCCGCTGGTATCCCATTTGGGCGCCTACTGGAGTCCTGGTTGCTCCACTTCCAATCCAGTTCCCTGTTGAAGGTCCTGGGAAAGCAGCTCAAGATGGCCAAGTGCTTGGGTCCCTGCCACCCACATGGGAGACCCGGTGGAGTTCCTGGCGTTGGGCTGGGCCAGCCCTGGCCGTTGCTGCCTTTTGGGGAGTGAACCAATAGATGGGGGATCGCTGTCTTTCCTTCTCTCTGTGTAACTATGCCAAATAAATAAATGAATCTTTTTAAAAGAGAGAGAGAAAGAAAAACCCACATCCAGTGACCTGCTCAGGAAAGGAATCAAAAGCTGCAGGCAAGGAAAGCAGGCAGGCGCAAGGTGTGGGCCGTGACCATCTCTGGGACTGCCCACACGTTTGTCATCCCGTGAACCCAGTGCTGCACAGCTTGAAGAGGAAAGTGACTTTCTCAGTTCTCTGAAAAATAAAAACAAAGTGAGGATGAAAAAGAGATAACACTCAGAGTATCGGGAGGATATGGTGGAAGCTGGCTGATCAGATTTCAGCAATCTGCATAATATAAATTTCTGGAAGATAGAAAGCAGGTGGAGGAAGACCAACTCATGAAGTCAGGCAAGCCGCAGCCCACTGACAGTGACACTGACATTGAGAAATCCTTGTTTCTCATTGAAAGTGCAGCCTGCCAGCCAGTAAGCCCTACAGACACACAGAGGCCTTCCAAGCCCCTGTGGGTCCTAAGAACCAAAAGGACAGCATGGTGACCAGCATTGTGGCAAGGTGGGCAAAGCTGGCTGTAATGCCTGGCATCCCATATGGGCACCGGTTCAAGTCCTGGCTGCTCCACTTCTGATCAAGCTCCCTGCTAATGTGCCTGGGAAAGCAGCGGAGGATGGCCCAAGTCCTTAAGCCCCTGCACCCACGTGGGAGACCTGGGTGAAGCTCCTGGCTCCTGGCTTTGGTCTGGCCCAACCCAACCATTGTGGCCATCTGGAGAGTGAACCAGTGTATGGAAGATCTCTCTCTGTATAACTCTTTCAAATAATTAAATAAATCTTTTTTTTTTCTTTTTTTTTTTTTTTTTCCCTGACAGGCAGAGTTAGACAGTGAGAGAGAGAGACAGAGAGAAAGGTCTTCCTTCCTTTGGTGCACCGATCCGAAGGCAGGAGCCAGGTGCTTCTCCTGGTCTCCCATGGGGTGCAGGGCCCAAGCACTTGGGCCATCCTCCACTGCACTCCCAGGCCGCAGCAGAGAGCTGGACTGGAAGAGGAGCAACCAGGACAGAATCCGGCGCCCCGACCGGGACTAGAACCTGGGGTGCTGGTGCCGCAGGCGGAGGATTAGCCTAGTGAGCCGCGGCGCCGGCCAAATAAATCTTCTTTTAAAAAATAAGTTGAAAGGACAGGTTGATTGGTCCCAGGGAGCCTGGGTCGCAGGTTGAGGAAAGGTGTAACAGGAGCACAGCTCATCGAAAGCCCCCTTGCTTTGTGATTTACACCTTGACAATGAACTATTCCTCAGATTAGGTTCCTGAAAAAATATTTCTACTCCAAAGGCCTTGGGAGAGAACTCTGCAGTAGAAGCTGGGGGGTCTGAACCCGCCCCGTGCCAGGCTGCTGGAGCGCTGAGGGCCAGGGTGGCAGCTGCTGGTGCAGAGGAAGAAACCTGGGGCCTGTGGCAGAACCAGAGGATGTGGGGCAGCCTGGCCGTGGGCCTGGGCAGCAGGCTGTGCCTGGCCCAGCCCCGCTCCTGCCCGGGTGGTGGTCTGTAGCTTTTCCTGCGCTCAGATGCACTCCTCTTCATCGAGGAGCTTGGAGCTGAACCGAGAGCTGCGCTCAGTTCTGTTGGGATCACAAGGCGCTCTGTCAGGAGCTGCAGAAAGGCCGCGCAGCACCCTCGGCCGCTTTGTGCAGGACCAGTGCTGCTTTGCCGTAGTTCCCCTCTCTAACTTGTGGTCCCCAGTGTTGTTTGCACATTATTTTTGTTATTGCGCTTTTTTACAATTCATCATTTATACCATCCATGTCCTTTCTTTTCTTACAGATTGTGATATCTTTAGTCTGAATTTTTAACTGGAATCAGAACTGGATGTTGAGGTCACTCTTATTGTACCACGTGATTACCTAATTCAAAATTGCCCCCCAGAAGTTGAGATTAGTTAATGCAGTTTTAATATGGAAAGATGTACAGTGGTAGACCACCTACTGCAGCAGCCATGAATGATGTATTTAAAAATTGTAAGCTCTTGGAAGACTGTATTTATCTGCTATTGCAATATAAAGTACTTTGACCTACTCCTGGGAACTGTACAGTAACTTGGTTTACTAACAAAAGTTGTGAATAAAACTGTGAAACTAGAAGAGAGGATTTCTGGGATTTAATAGAAAAAATGTGATTTTAATATTGCTATTTTCCTTCTTTTAATATAATTTTCCCTTCATGTTCCCCAGATTAATGTAAATAAACACACACGCACACTCATGCACACACACCCTTACTGCAAGGGGAGTGTTTCTGTAAATGTCTGTGGTCCCATTGACTAAAATGTTGTAGTCTTTATTAGAAAAATATATAGATATATATTTTTTTAAGATACTGGCTTTTTCCAGTAAGCTATCATGTTTAATGTACACTGAAAAGTTTTAATATTATAGGTTAAAATCTCCTTAATTGTTCCCTTGTACTTGCTTGCCAAGGGTGAATGAAAGAATATGGCTGCTTCCCCCAGACTGCCTGACCTTGGCATCCACATAAAGCATCATTGTTTTCGAAATGAAGGGTGCTTAATTGTTCCCTTTTTTCTGTGTTCTGTAGGTCTCATAACAACAAACTGCAGTCTACAGCTTCTTAAAGTTCAGCGTGTTAATCTAACATAAAACACAGCAAGAGTCTGGTTGTCTGAACTATTTTAAATTAAGGAGCCAGATGTTTTTAGTCAGGTTATCCTGACAAGACGTGACCTATACTTCGTTTTTATTGGTCCTAACAGTCCAGTTATATTCTTGGCCAATTTTGTCCAACGGACAAGGGAAAAAGCAAAGTCAACGACACCATTATCTTGTCAAGATCAAATGGTTTTACTATTGTGGCAGAAGCGGGAAAACTTTGTTTATTTGAAAAAAAAAAAAAAAAAAAAGAAAGCAAGAAAAAAAGATACTATGGGGTCAAGTGTAACTCCATGGAAGTGCCACGTCTGCTCTTCAGTGAAGAAGCTGGTTTAGAGTCTCACAGGAAACTTTTGACTGTATTTATTTATTGTTGCAAAAAAGACGCTTTTTTATTGCTGCCCTCATTTGTCAGCTAATTATTTTTTCTTAAAAAATCCAGCCCCGGTTACATGTAATCCATCCTGTATCGTATCATGATTCCTGTAGGTAAAAGTACAAGACGACCTCTAGATGTCTTTTCTTTCTATGAAAGGAGCTGCTATGTACACATGTGCACACACACACAACTGGGAATCAACAATGAGTTTATTGTTCATGGGAGATAAAAGTTAAGCTTGCGTAAAGGTTGGGCTAAGCGGTCCTGGACTACAGACTCTGTTGCCTTGAATATACCAGTACCATTTGTCATTCACTCTGCACCAGGCTAAAATGAGTAAAATCTATTTGAAGGTATCTTGTTTGTAAACATTTGTCAGATTCTAATTTTTTCTTTTTGTATTAAAATTCAACTATGGATGTATATGAAACAAAATAAATGGAGATCCTTTTTCTCCCACAGCTGGAGGTGTCTGAGTGTGCGCTAATGCTTCTCTGTAAGCCTTTGTGGGGAGGGGGCCGCAGGTGGAGAGAGGCAGGAGCACCCACTGGCCCTGGGCTTCTCAGGACAGTGGCTGCCTTCATCTTTCATTCCCAGTCCATCGTCCTCACGGCAGAGAAGACCGTGCGGGGGTGCTCATCCTGTCGCATCACTGCTCATGCTGACCGTCACGGTAATGTGACAGAACGCGCATCGCCTTCATCTCCATCCTGTGCCGCCACACAGCCACTTAGATGTCAGGAAGGACATGTTTCAGACGTCCTCCTCTTTCTATTTTCTGTTTGTTGGTTGAGTTTGTGGTTTGTTTCTTTGTTCCACAAAAGGACAAGTAGTGTCAGCAGTAGGGAAAAGCACGGGCACAGCAGAGGAACAGCAGTGGGTTCTGCATGTCTTTCCTTGCAGTGTTCTGACTCGGCGCTGTACTACCGCACTGTAGCAGTAGCCTCTGTGGAATCCTCCATAGTTGGATTATGCAGCTTTGCAGAACTTTACCTAGATTTTGCACTGATTCATGTTAGCTCTGTCCTGTCGAATTCCAGGATTGATCAGATCATTGTTTTTAAAAGTTTCCTTCTGTTTAATGTTGCCCTGCTATGCAAAATCTTTCTAGGACCATAGTTTCTTAAAAGTTAATGACGTTGCTACAGTTCCCGATTCTTTCTTACGATTACAGGCTCAGGTGTACAGGTTATTCTGGGTTAATTTTATCTAACGATGCCCATTCCTTTTTGTACATAAAGATATCACTTAAATCTATGCTTACAAACTAAAGAGACTAATTGCTCAATATGAACACATAGAAGCAAAGTTTTTGCTTAAAATCTTAAAGTGGAATTAAAGATAGGTTATTTTGTCCTTTTCATTTTTAAAAGTTGTTACTTATTGTATGCACTGTGCTGATGCAAGAATTCTACATTTTAATGAATTATAAAATTATTCTGCATCTCATCACGTCACAGTATTTCTGTACTATTTATTCATATATATATAAATATATATGGGCTTAATAATTGAAAACTTGTTGCGGCAAGGACTTTCCTACCTGTAGGCAATAGATTGCTATGTTTTTAACAAATTGTTGCAAATTCTAAACAGCAATTCTTTTTGTACGTAATAGGACATTTCATCCTAGCAAAAATAAAGTAATGTTTTTGACATTGGATTTGGTGCAGTTTCTAATGAAACAATGGTTGCTTGGTTGGTTGATATATTTTCTGTAGCTGTTGGCATTGCCAAATTGTACAAAGGTAAATTTTATGGAGATCTCAAGACTAGGAAGATGTTAATTTCCTATGTGTATTTAATGGTATAAAGGCTTTTGCAATTTCTATCACCATATAAATACCTAAAGACATTTTATAGTTTTATCAACTACAGAGCTTTAGTCTTTGGAAAGTAATTTTTTGAAAAAACATTCTTATTTGAAAAGCTGCTTTTCTACGCGGATCCTTTGACAAGCGCCTGCTGTACAGCGAGATGCACCTGTGGGGAGAGCTGTTCCGCTTTCAGTAATCCACGTAGTGTGATGCACATTTGTGATACTGTCACGATGTTTCCAACCCAGTCTCTGGGCCTGTAAATACCTGGTTTGCATCAGTAGGTTTCCTTGACTAAGTATTTTCCATGTTTGTTATGCTTCATCCACCAAGTTCACAATCTTTGAAACCATTTCATAAAAAGTATTTTCATAATATTCTTAGGGCTTTTTTCTCTTAGCCATATTCTGCAGGATTTGCTTTTCATTATCCTGCAGTAGGTTAAAAAAAATTGTGAACTTTGGGGGATATTTTCTAAAGGAAAACACGTAATTTACCTTTTTATATTTCGAGTGGCCTGGAGTGTTGTGTGGAGACACTGAGATTTGCTGTGTTTGTAACCTACCTTCCTAGAATCTGCAAATAAAAGTTCTTTCCCTGTTTCTGTTCATTTCTGTTAGGCAGATCCCCTGCCTCTTCGTGTTTCTGATATTAAAGAATCGGCTTGGTGGCCTTTGAAAAAAATCTCTGTTCACTTTTCAGACCGCGTTGGAGAGAACCACAGGGGTATGACAGCCTTCTGTCCGCAGACGGGCTCAGGTGTCTAACCCTTACGATGAGAATGGCGTGTCCTGTGGCTTAGAAGTACTTGTGTGGCTGCAGGGGCTGTTTTTTAATAATTTGCAATTCTGAGGTGCTTCTAGAAACTTAGATTTGAGAAAGAGAAAAAACACTTCAAGTCACATTCCCTGTTTGGACTAAATTCAGCTAAAGAAATAAGCTGAATTTTTAAGATAATAAACTCCTGGTTTTGTAACTTGTTGCTTGCTCAAGTATGTCTTGGAATTGAGGTTCTGCATTAGGCAGAAGGTCAGTTTTTAAGTGTTTGCATACATGTGTGCTTGGCCAACCTTAAAAATGAATTCAAGAGAACTATAAACGGTAGCTACTACCCAAACAAGTGTGTGTGTTCTATAGACCTTTGCCTACCAAAAGAAAAATATATTTTCCTCCCAGAATTCTGAAGTAATAGCTTAACTATTGAACTGCTGGTGACTCTCCCTTGGAGGCAGCAGGTTTTTGGTGTTTTGTTTTTGTTTTTTTGACAGGCAGAGTGGACAGTGAGAGAGAGACAGAGAGAAAGGTCTTTGCCGTTGGTTCACCCTCCAATGGCCGCCGTGGCCGGCACACCGGCAGCAGGTATTTTATTGATGAGAGGCCATTGTGTGTGCCCACAGACAGACAGGGCACTGTAATGTGTGTCGAGTGCAAACTGTGCTTAAGGAAAGAAAAGTCCTCCTCTACGACAAGAGGATTAGAAACTATGATCCATGGGTTCATGGGTTCCCTAAGATTTCCTATAGGACTGAAGATTGTATCGGAAGTCCTGGCTCAAGGCTGAGCAGGGAAGTCCCCTGCCCGTTCTTCACGCCTCCCGTGTACACCCCGGCACCTGCTGCTGCTCCGCCTCACTCAGCCAGCCCTTGGAGACCTGGCCTAGAACGAGGGTCCAGCTTTTATCCGCGTGGTTTCTGAACAGTCTGTGTGTGTCCTGCCAGGGTGTTCCTATGAATGACAGGAGCTCCCAAATACCCACAAATCACGGCTCTGGCACAACAAGCCTAACCCTAACCCTCAAGTTTATAGAAAAGTGATTTTGTTTTTAAAACCAGTGCACTGTATAATTTTTTATGCCGTAACATCTGATCATCCAGTCAGCAATCTCTTTGGTAACTTTCTCCAGCATGTTTCTCAGGGTCACCAGCCAGCCCTTCGGTATCGAAAATTCAGCTTTGACTTAGGTCATTGCCACGATTTTATCCCTGAGTTGACGTTAGAGAAAACTCAACTCTGCAGCAGCTACACACTGCGTTACCAGTAGTTTATGTAGTAACGCAGTTGGTTCCCAAGAAGCAGTTTTTGAAAAAAATTTTAATGAGGTTGGACAAGACTCATGATTTGGATAAATTTCTCTAAAATCCCTTCAGCAATACTTTGCCTCCTAATAGGACCTCTGGACTTTATTTTACTAAATGCACCTCAAGTTTGGAGCCAATGAGGTGACAACAGATGTTACAACTCAGGCAGCTGCTGCTTGCTTCCCTGCACGGTGCTTGTGTGGGGCTTAGTCCCTGCAGTGCATCTTCAGCCATGCAGTTACCCCAAGGACAGCTCGGTCTCCCGAAAAATCTGCAGTGTGCTCGTGGGCTCAAGGATAACACCGGCATTAAATGGCTAGCGAGCACATCTACTTCAGAGTAGTCGGAAAACGGAACAGTCGCTTGCTTGCGTGCTGGCATGGTTGAATACTGATGGGGGGTGGGGGTTGTGTTTGTTTTCTGGAGTACATCTGAGAAAGCCTTTTCCTCAAATTGTTGAGGTTTGGTGAAGCTAAAAAAAAAAAAAGGTACATCCAAGATCGGACTTCAAAGCAAGGTTTACTACTTTACAAACATGGCACTTGGTCTTCATTGTAAAATGACATCAGATACACCCAGGATACATTTAGCATTGGAATAGCTGCCCGTTTAGCGTGAAACCTAAACTACTAGGAGCAGGGAGGCATTGGGGAGACAAGCTGTGTCATGTCTTGGTGCCTCAGGAACACTTGTCTGCTTGAAGTGAGCCCGTTAGGACTGACTGTTCAAATGTAAAATTTTAGTATTTGTCCTGGACTCTGCGCTTACTAATGTACAGAACTTAAAATGTGATGGTTTGCATATAAAATTTGGTTTGATTCATGATGTAAGCTATCCAAAGTTGTATATTTCAAGAAATGTGTGTGTGTGTGCGTGTGTGTGTGAACCATTTCTACTGAAGAGTTGGCATTAAATTAAAATAATTTAAAAACTTGACATGACGCCGTGATCTGTTAGCTGGACGGATCGCAGCGCAGCCGCGGGGCCGCTGGGTGGCGGGGCCGGGCCGCCGGGCTCGGGAAGCCGCGGTTCTAAGTGCGGTGCCTGCAGCCGGGGCAGCCGTGGGTGGGGACCCCGGGCCGGGAGGGCGGAGGCCGCCGGGAGTCAGGGGCACTGGGTGAGAGCCGCGCCCTGAACGCGCCCGGCCCGCCGGCGGTTAAACCTCTTCGCGTAGCCGCTGCCGGTGCCGAGCAGCCCGTCTCCCGGCCGCAGGCGCCCTCGCAGGACCTGCAGCAGGGCTGCGGGCAGCTGCCGCCTCTTGTGGTAGATGTGGCCCATCACGATGTACCTGCTGCCTGCACAGAACAGAGAGGGGGTCAGTGCCACTGCCCCTTCGACAGTGCCCAGACGGTGCAGGGCCGGCACCCCGAGCCTCCCCTCCAGCTCCCTGCTGACGACGGTCAAGTGCCCATGCCCCGTGCCACCCTCGGGGCGACCTGGAGGGAGCGCCGGGCTCCGGCAGAGCCCAGGCCGTGACACGCAGAGGTCACCGGGTCAGTTGCAATACCAGGCTTCAGCTCTGGGCACGGCTTATGGCAGCTGGAGACGTCCAGGGCGAGGATGTGCACGCGGAAGAAAAACCCGTCGGGCGCGACGTACAGGCGGCTCATCTTGTACAGCCCGTCGCGGTCCACCAGCAGCGTCACCAGCCGGACGCCCGTGCCCAGCACGTCCACGTCGTGCACGATCCCGTTCACGGCTGCGTTCCAGAAAGGGCGAGAGGAAAGAGCGTGGCTCGGACCCGGGCCGCGGCCCCCGCGGGCTGGCGGGTGGGGGGCCGCGGCGGGGCCGGCTCACCGAACTCGCTGGCGCAGAACGCCTCCCGCTCGTCCGCGTCCGCCCGGCAGGCGCGCGCGCAGGGCTCGGCGCCGGGCTCGGGGTCGCTCCGCGGCGGCGGCGGCGCGGGCGCGGGCCCCGGGGGCGGGGCGGCGGCGCGCGGCCGGTTGGGGTGGGCGTGGCCGTTGGGGGCCTCGGCGGCGCGCCGCGCGGCCGGGAAGCGCAGGGCCCGGGCGCGCGCGCGCCGCGGCGACGGGCGGTTGTCGGCCTGCGCGAGCCGCGGGGCCGGCGGGCCGGCGGGCGCGCGCGTGGCCTCCCGGAAGCCGGCCCGGTTCTCGGCGGGTGGCGGGGCCTTCCGGCGGCGGGGGTCGGGCCAGGCGCGGGGGGCGGTGTCCGCCGCGCGCGGCCGCCGGGGGGCTTCGGGGACCGGCTGCCCCCGGGGACCCGGCGTCACCTCGGCTCCCCGGACGCCGCTGGGGTCGGGCTTTCTGTCGCGAGGCGGCGACACTGTGAGGAGAGAACCGGGGGCGGCCGTCAGGGGCGGAGAAGCGGGGAGGGCGAAGGGAGGCCGCGGCGGGGAACGGGCGTGGCGCGGGGAGACCTCCGCAGGCACCTGCCGGGAGTGCCCGTGGGCTGAGGCGAGGAGACCCCCACGTGGCGTCCGAGTGGAGCGCGCGTCTCCCGGGCCCCCCAGGACAGGTTTAGGCGCCGAACCCCAAGGCGCCTTTGCAGGTCCGACAGCCCTGTGCTGCTTCTGGGGCTGGACGGCTTCCGACAGCCCTGGTTCGAGAACTCTCTCTGCCCCTCCTTTCGTATCCGTCTACACCGAGAGGTATAGATACGGCCGTGGCTGTGTAAACAGCCGCCTTTTTCGCTATTTACAGTTGGTAGAGAAAGTACGGAGAGCAGGCCCTGGGGGGAAAGTCTCAGGTTACAGGTCCTCCGGGTAGCTGAGGGCCCCCTGACCACCAACTATTTGGTTTTCCCATCCGTGTTTACACTGTCATCGCGGGCTCTGCGAGTGGGTTTTTTATCCGACTTCTCGGACACCACGGCGAAGAGCGGCTTTGCAAGCCGGGCCGGGAGGCGCAGGCCCCTGGCTAAGTATAAAAGCACACATCGCTCACGTACCCCCCCCAACACACACACACACACACACAATAATAATAATAACCATTCAAAGGGGATGGCGCGAGGACGAGCTTTTTAAATTATTACCCCGTCTCGGCAGCTCTGCAGACTGGTTGGCGAGCGCGGCCTGGAAGCGGCGCCAGGCTCCAAGCCCAGCCCGCGGGGTCACGTCCCCCTTTGCGGGGGTCGCAGTGCGGGCACCCGAGCCCCAGGACCGCGCCTCGCGGTGTTGCGGCTTGGCAACACTTCTTTGAAGGCGCTTTGTCCTGCCACACTGATCTCTAACATCAGCTTTGGCCCAGCGGCGCTAGCTGGGGAGGGTTCGTGGTTTTTGTTTTTGTTTGTTTGTTTTTGTTTTTGTTTTTGCAAAGGGGCTGGATCTGACTCCTTCTGCTCCGCGGCTGCACGGTTCCCAGCGGAATAAAGTCCTGGTGGACATCCAGGCTCTGGCTGTCCACGGTTGACCTCGCAACTGCTTCCCATTGATGCCACCATCTGTTGTCACGGGCAAGACCGCCTGATATGTGGGTGAAATGCCACCGAAGTCGGTCCATTTCCATGTGGGAAAAGAACCTAAATTGCCCCGCGACGTGCGGAAGCTGCTTTTCCCAGAGAGGGTGAAGCCAAAGGAACACCCCAGTGGGAGCAGAAACAAAAACAAAAAAACGCGAGCCCGCAGGGAGCGCCTGAGTTCTGTCCCCGCAGCGGCTGCGTTTCGCGTGCTGCAGGAAATGTGCGCGCCGATCCGCCGGGCCGGACCCCCGGCTCAGGTGTCCCCGGGCCGGCCGCGGGGCCAGGGGTCCCCGCTGCGCCCCACGAGCCCGGCCCGCGCCACGACCCCTTTGGCCACCCTCCCTCCCCTACGACGGAGCAAACTACTTAACATGCAAAGTTTTCCGCAGCCGGCCTGGCTCGCCGGCGGTCGTTGCAGACAGCGAGGGGGCATCGTTCTCCGAAAACGCGGAGGGGACACGGAATCCTGGGGACACAGTCCACTCCTTTCCAACGCGAACGCTGACCCGAAGTCGGCTCCCGCAGGCGCGGACCGTGGCGCGCTCTCCCCGGTCCGCTGCAGGTCCCAGCTGCCCTCCCGGGGCTCTGCATTCCGGCCACCTTACCTTTCCTTTCCAGCCCCGGGGCCTCGGGGGCTGATCCCACGAGCAAACAGAGAAGCCACAGAGCCCGAGCTGTCATTTCGGCAGGCAGGGTTCCCGGGCTCTCACACCCGGCCTGGGCTCGCGCTCGCCGGCTCTCCCCCCACCCCCGTTCATGCTAATGAGGGGCAGCCAGTGGGGAAACGGGACTCAGGGAGCGGACCATTGAACAAAACCGAGCTGCAGGGATTTCTTGCCCTCGCTCGGGGGGCGAGCACATGGCCGCTCCGAGTCGTCCGTGGCGACCTGCGCCCCGCGATGCGGGGGCCCCGGGAGCTTCGCGTCTCAGCTTTGCGCCTGGGCGGGTCTGCGAGGCCAGGGAGCAGAGGGTGGCGGGGCCGGGAAGGGATTGAGGCACTGGGGGCCGCAGGACGGGGTCAGGGGAATCCGCGATGGGAACGTGTTGCAGATGAAGCCAGCGCACCCCGGAATGGCAGCCAACTCCCAGAAAGTTACTGCCTCCTAGGTTTGGCGAAACTGTCATCACACCACGTGAGGCTCTTCCAAAAGTTCATGAAAATGCTTACTGCGATTTTAAAAAACGTGGATGGGTTTCAAAACTCTGCACCAAAATAAACCTAACTTTTGATTCCATTTCCCGTGATCTGAAGTCCTCTTGCATATACCATACTGCCAGGACCAGAGAACAGAAACCCTCAGCAAAAACGGCTTTCTATTTCTCTCCTCTCCTTCCTCCCCCCACCTCCTCCTCTCCTCTCCTCTCCTCTCCTCTCCTCTCCTCTCCTCTCCTCTCCTCCCCCCACCTCCTCCTCTCCTCTCCTCTCCTCCCCCCACCTCCTCCTCTCCTCTCCTCTCCTCTCCTCCTCCTCTCCTCTCCTCTCCTCTGCTCCCCCCACCTCCTCCTCTCCTCTGCTCTCCTCTCCTCTCCTCCCCCCACCTCTTCCTCTCCTCTCCTCTCCTTTCCTCCCCCCACCTCTTCCTCTCCTCTCTTCTCCTCTTCTCCCCCCACCTCCTCCTCTCCTCTCTTCTCTCCTCTCCTCTCTTCTCCCCTCCCCATCCCTCCTCCTCCTCTTCCTCCTCTTTCTTCTTTCCTCTCTCTCTCTCTCCCTCCCTCCCTCCCTCCCTCCATCCATCCCTCCCTCTCTCTCATTGCAATTGCTGTTGAGTGACCAGATGCACGAATTCATAGAGCCCGGTGTAAAACACCTTTCATCATCGATCTCTGTGGGGAGGAGGATGGCTCGTCTCAAGAAAGGTAGACTTTCTAAGGAAGATGGACTCGCTCCCTCCTGACCGCCTGACTCCTGGAGACGGCGCTGTGGATGGGCCTGTGCCAGTCCCTTTCCTGGACTGAACAGAAACAGCGTTCACCCCGGGAAAGTCAGCTCACCAGGGTGACAACCTCAGCAACGCGCACGCATCTCGGGCCATGCGCTTTGGATCCAGAGGAAGTACAAGGTACAAGCCAGCAGACAGAAGTAAAAACCAAGAAGAAAAACCCACTGGTGCCCCAGAAGCTCATGTCTGAAAAGTCACAGTGCTGGTGAGCCGGCTGGGGCAGGGGGATCTTGCTGACAAAGACTCGGGGCGTGAGAAGGCCACACTCTGCGGCTTCGGGTGTCTTCCGAGGAGCTAAGGATGGCAGCCACCACACAGCAAAACAGCAGTTATACTGTGTGCTTCAAGTAGTTCATGGAACATAGAATTTTGTTTTTTAAGTCCAACATGATTATTTTACAATAAGCATTTCCCAAGAACTTCTAAAAAAAAAAAAAAAAGACTTACTTATTTGAAAGGCAGAGAAAGAGAGAAATCTTCCATCCACTGGTTCAATCCCCTAAATGTCTGCAACTCCCCCAAATGCCTGGGCCAGGCTGAAGCCAAGAGCCAAGAACTCCATCTGGGTCTCCTACGTGGGTGGCAGGGGCCTGAGGACGTGTCCCATCATCTGCTGCCTTCCCAGGCGCATCAGCAGGGAGCTGCATCCGCAGTAGAACAGCCGGGAATGGAACCAGCACTCCGATACAGGATGCTGGCGTCACAAGTGCCGGCTTAACACACTGCATCACAACACCTCCCCTCCAAGGGCTGCCTGAAGGTTCCTTGCACGGTCTGAACGTACCCATAGGTCGGAGCTGTGAAGTGGCCAGGTTGATGTCAACAAAGAATGTTCTTACAATCAAGATCTCCAAGAAAGCTGACTGCTTTTGGGGGGGCGGGGGTGGCAAATAGCTTCCGGTCACCGGGAGCATCCACCGGGGAGAACAGCAGAGACGCTGTGCAGTGGGTTCCCACAGCACACATGCTGTGCTTGGAGGGGTCCAGTGAGCAAACAGGACGCTGGAAGGCGACACCTGGCTCTGCAGTCTGGTCCTCCGCTGCCCACAGAGTATCAGCTCCGTGGAACCCCGTTCACGAAAAACAGATGCATAAACCGATACCATCTGCCCCTCTGCAATGGGCAGGGCCAGCGTGGAGGTGACTGGGAGCTCTGATTACCAGTCGGACACGTGCCTGCTGCACGCTAAACTCACGTTGCAGCTGAAGGAAGAGGGTGACCTTTCTTCATGTGGACATCAAAGGAGTGAATTCTGGCCTCCGAAACAGCAAGGCTGTGCACAGGACAATAAACCCTGGACAGTGCATGGCCCTGGGCCCTCTTAACGGTTGTCCTTGGAGCCCCCTGCTCTCACAGGCGCTTTCATAATATTAATTAGGCTGAAGTTTTCTCAGTTACGACAGAACCTTCCTGCCCTGACATTCAAGTCATCCGGATCCAGTCGGGTGTTCCTGGAACTCCTCTGTTATGGGAATGCTGAGAACTCCTGCACCCTGGAGAGGGAGAGAGCGGGCTGGAGGGCGCCCAGGGCTTCCAGGACGGCACCAGCTGGGCAGCATTTGGCTTGCAAGCTCAGAAGCTACATAAACGGCACGGATTGGGCCGGCGCTCCAGTGCATTTGGGGACCGGTTCTAGTCCCGGCTGCTCCACTTTCAATCTAGCAGAAGGAAGATCTCTCTCTCTCTCTCTCTGCCTCTCCTTCTCTCTCTGTAAAACTCTGACTTTCTTTTTCTTTGACAGGCAGAGTGGACAGAGAGAGAGAGACAGAGAGAAAGGTCTTCCTTTTCCGTTGGTTCACCCTCCAATGGCTGCCGCAGCCAGCGCACTGTGCTGATCTGAAGCCAGGAGCCAGGTGCTTCTCCTGGTCTCCCATGCACTTGGGCCATCCTCCACTGCACTCCCTGGCCACAGCAGAGAGCTGGCCTGGAAGAGGGGCAACCAGGACAGAATCCGGCGCCCCGACCGGGACTAGAACCCTGTGTGCCAGCGCCGCAAGGCGGAGGATTAGCCTAGTGAGCTACAGCGGCGCCAGCTGACTTTCAAGTAAATAAATAAATCTAAAAAAAAAAAAAAAAAAAAAAAAAAAAAAAAAGGAAAAAAAAAAAAAACACAACACGGATCTAGGTAGAGATCTCTTTACACAAATAAGCCACAGGAAAAGCCAGATTGTCACGGGGTGCTGGTAATGGAACCGGAGCAGAGGCAGGTTGTGTGCCCGGGATGTTTACTGCTGTTGGCTTCCCATAGCCTCACTGGGTTCCTGGCATGGAGCTTCTAAAAACCCTTGGGACTTCCCAAGTGATAGACACATCTTTGTTAGGCATGGGTGTCCTGGGTCACACCTGGTGCATGCTAAGGAGCTGACTTGTGGAGAGCCCTTGATAGCTGTGCATTTGTCCATTTCCTGTTGCTATAACAAAATACCTGAGGCTGGACACTTACAAAGAAAATAGGTTATTTCACTCCCAGTTGTGGAGGCCTCATTTGCTGGGTCTCTGGTGAGGGGATCCTGGCACCTGGGGAGTACATGGCCAGACAGGAGGCCAGAGCAGGGACAGTGCAGTCTTGCTTCTTTGTATCAACCCACACTTGCAGGAACAAACAGGGTTCCAGAAGAAACACATTAATTCTGGGTTCCACAGGAAACACACGAATTCCTTCTGAAGGCAGTGCCCCCACCCACTCAATCACTCCCCCCAGACTCCACCACCTCCCAACGTCACCACAGTGAGGACCAAGCTTCCAACACGTGAACCCTTGGGGACACACGCAAACCATGTCCACACCATAGCAGAGTGAGGACTTGCCATCAGCAAGACCAAACAGGTGGTCAGAGGGTCGGGACTTCGGCCCAGCGAAGAGAGGAGGCTGGAGACTGAGTTCAGTCATGGGTCCAAGGAGGTCCTCAGGCATGCCTACTTAACTATAGAATCTCTGGACAGAGATTCGGCAGAGGTTCCTGTTGAGAACAGAGTAACATTCTCGGATGGGGACATGCCGTGAGCCACAGGAGGAGGACACAGAAGCTCCAACTGAGAACGCTGCCCCGCGCGTCTCTCCATCTGACTGCTCCTGATCCACACCCTTCGGTAAAGCTGTCGTCACACCGAAGTGCCCTCCTGAGAGCTGGGAGTCATTCCAGAGAATGACCAGACCTGACATTGCACCTGAGGACCCCGGGGGTGTGGACAGTTGGTCTGCACTGAAGGCAATCTCGCTGTGGACCGTGCACTGTTATTGGCTGGGGCCGCACTGGCCCTGGGTGATTAACGCTGTTATTGAAATGCAATACCCCTGTGGGTATGGGACTACTCTGGAACCAGAAATACCAGTCATCATGGTTGTTCAAAACGAGAACAATACAGTTGCTTTGGTTCCCATTGGGTAAGTTACAGTCGTGGTCTGGTTCTTCGCTTTCAAGACCATCTTGATTTTGGAGCCGGGATGTCCCCAACTTCTTCCGACTTTCACAGACAGATTGACTCCCACAGGCGCTGGGCTAGGTCCTGGGATACACGGATTCCTCCCCTCAAGTGGCTCGCAGACTATTCTGGGAAGTCACATTCAATGTACCGTGTTGTGTGTAACATGAAGTTGCACCTGCTGGAGCGAAAGGCCTGGCTAACTGGAGGTGAGGCCAGGTGAAGTTTGTGGGGATAAGTCACAGAGACAGTGGCCCCCAGTATCTGCCAGTTCCACATCTATGAATTCAACCAACTGCAGATAAAAAAAATATTTGAAAAAACTGCATCTGTACTGAACATGTACAGGTTTTTTAAAAATTATTATTCCTTAAGTAATACTGTACGACAACTATTTACATGGCATTTACATGATATATCACAAGTGATCTAGAAATGACTTAAAGTATTCAGAAGGGGGCCTGCGTCGTGGCGGAGCAGGTAAATTCACCTCCTGTGACGCCAGCATCCCATATGGGTGCCAATTCATGTCCTGGCTGCTCCACTTCCCATCCAGCTCCCTGCTGGGAAGACAGTAGAAGATGACCCAAGTGTTTGGTGCCCTGCACCCACATGGGAAACCTGGATGAAGCTCCTGGCTCCATCCTGGCCCAGCCCTGGCTGTTATGGCCATTTGGTGAGTGAACCAGCAGGTTAAAGATCTCTCTCTCTCTCTGTGTCCCTCCCTCTCTCTTTTTCTGTAACTCTGACTTTCTTTCTTTCTTTCTTTCTTTCTTTCTTTCTTTCTTTCTTTCTTTCTTTCTTTCTTTCTTTCTTTCTTTCTTTTTTGACAGGCAGAGTGGACAGTGAGAGAGAGAGACAGAGAGAAAGGTCTTCCTTTTGCCATTGGTTCACTCTCCAATGGCCGCTGCAGCCGGCATGCCGCGCTGATCCGATGGCAGGAGCCAGGTGCTTCTCCTGGTCTCCCATGGGGTGCACGGCCCAAGTACTTGGGACATCCTCCACTGTACTCCCTGGCCACAGCAGAGAGCTGGCCTGGAAGAGGGGCAACCAGGACAGAATCCGGCGGCCCGACCGGGACTAGAACCCTGTGTGCCAGCGCTGCAAGGCGGAGGATTAGCCTATTGAGCCACGGCGCCGGCCTATGTAACTCTTTCAAATCAACAAAAAATAAATCTTCTTTTAAAAAAGTTCATGAAAGGGGCTGGCGCTGTGGCATAGCAGGTAAAGCTACCACCTGCAGTGCCAGCATCCCATATGGGCACTGGTTCGAGTCCCAGGTGCTCCACTTCCAATCCAGCTCTCTGTTATAGCCTGGGAAAGCTGTAGATGACCCAAGTCCTTGGGGCACTTGCACCCATGTGGGAGACCCAGAAGCAGCTCCTGGCTCCTGGCTTCAGATCAGTGCAACTCCAGCCATTGCAGCCATCTGGGGAGTGAACCAGCAGATGGAAGTCCTCTCTCTTTCTCTCTATCTCTCTGTAACTCTGCCTTTCAAATAAATAAATATTTTTAAAAGTTCATGAAAATGCATATTATGAACAAACTAGGCATCATTTTTTTTGCACCACAATAAATTTATCTTCTAATTCCATTTTCCACAAACTGTGACATCCTGAAATGCTGGGCACTGTGAGAAAATTTTGGGTGAGAAAATTCTTTGTTGTGCATTGTGGGGCGCTGAGGAGTGTTGCTGGCTTCAGCGCAGGAGACACCAACAGTGCTGCTTGTGCCCAGCTGCGGCAGCCAAAGCTGTCTCCAGACCTGGCCAAACATCTTGCAGGGGCAGAGTCGTGAACCACAGCCCTGCTCTCCAGCAAGGAAAATAAATCAGCTACAACTATAAAGGCAAAATGGAGAGGAGGCTGGCACTGTGGGCGGGGGTCAGGCTGCCGCCCGAGTCACTGGCCAGCCCCACCTGGGCGCAGGTTTGTGTCTTGGCTATTCCACTTCTGGTCCGGCTCCCTGCTAATGTGCCTGGGAAAGCAGCCGAAGATGGCCAAGCTGCACCATTGTGGGAGGTGGAGATGAAGCTCCTGATGCAGCCATTTGGGGAGTGAACCAGAGGATGGAAGCTCTCTCTCTCTCTCTCTTTTAAATAAATAAATCTTAAAATAAAATTTATTTGAAAGGAAGAGTTAATGATGCATCAACATCTACCTATTGATTTCTTCTTTTTTTAAGATTTATTTTTATTTGAAATGCAGAGTTACAGAGAGGGAGGGAGGGAGGGAGAGAGAGAGAGAGAGGTCTTTCATCTGTTGGTTCACTCCCCAGATGGCCACAATGGCCAGAGCTGCACTGATCCGAAGCCAGGAGCTTCTTCCAGGTCTTCCATGCAAGTGCAGGGGCCCAAGGACTGGGCCATCTTCTACTGCTTTCCCAGGCCATAGCAGAGAGCTGGATCGGAAGTGGAGCAGCTGGGACCCATATGCGATGCCAGCACTGCAGGTGGTGGCTTTACCCGCTAAGCCACAACACTGGCCCCCTATTGATTTCAATCAATACAGAATTCCGTATCAGAGGACCAGTTGCATCCTGGATGATCTGCCTCTGAGCCTGCTCTCTGGCACCTTGCAGAGGATGGCTGGCTGACTTCTTCTGCATTCCCCATCGGGCTGGGATACCAAAGCCGTGTTCCTACAGGGCCTGTATTCTTGGTCATCCGGTGTCGGGTGGGTGGCGGTGTTTTCCCATCACCACGTCTCGGGGCCGGGTCTGCCATGACACCCCCGCGAATCACTCGGTTGCAGCCACAGCCTCCTCCCTCCACTGAGCAGCAAAGAATCCCATACACAGGCTGGGCCCAGGACTGTGTCCACACCTCAAACAATGGCCATGGGTTCCTCACAGCTCTCGGGACTTGGAAGTCCAACATCGGGGTGGCGGCAGGGCTGGTTCTGGTGAGAGATCTCTTCCGGGTTTGCAGGTGGTTGCCTTCCTGCAGGGGTCTCACATGGTGGACACAGGAGAGCTCTGGTGTCTCCCCCTCCTCCTCCGACAGACGCTAATCCCTCTGGACCTCATCCAGACCTAATCAGCTCCCAAAGGCCCCACATATGAATCTGGGGACACAAACCTTCGGCCAGTAGCCCCCTTCTCTGCCTACTACGCAGCAGCTTGAGGGACCTCGAATGGTCAGGGCCAGCCTCAGCTTCCACTTGGATGGGACCACACACACGACAGGGTTTCCTGCTCTAACTGTTTCTCCCTGGAGCCCCAGGCAGGCCTCACAGCAAAAAGCTCTTCCAGGGACTTGAGACCAAATACCGGGAGGGGGCGCCCTCCTCGGCTCCGGCTCCTGGACCTCCGCATTCTGGAATTTTCTAAGTCCAGGGATAGCAGCACCTGCGGGAGCCCAACAGCGAGGGGAGGCACACCCACATGCAGAACACGTGTGTACCCCCCTCCCCTGGGAGAACCAGGCGCTGTCCGCGGCCCCCTCCCCCCCGCCCGTTCGTTAGAACTAAGCAGTGCTCCCCTTCTCGGGGGCCCGCCTCACCTTGGAGGGGCGCCCTCTGCTGGTCGGCCCTGAGCTGCGCCGCAGGGGCAGCCTGCGAATCCCACCCCCGCCCCCGCCTCCCTGGGGGTCGCTGATCTCCCAATTTACCAGGCTCCGACGTCTCCAGTTTCACTGAAGGTGATATCTGCGGTGCTGCTTCTCTCTTGTTACTTTTGTGAGATTTCCAAGACAAATAATAAAATAAATAAATCTTGAAAATAAAGAAGTCTTGAAAATATGGACGAATACAATACAAGTATCTGTATTTAGTCACACCTTTAAAAATGGAAACTCCTTGGTGCAGAGAGCAGCCCACATGGGTGACCGTTGGTGTCCCGGCTGCTCCACTTCCGAGACCCAGCTCCCTGCTAATGCCCCTGGGAAAGCGGCAGAGGACAGCCCGCGTGCTTGGACCCTGCCGTCCCTGGGGAGGCCCGGAAGAAGCTCCCGGCTCCTGGCTCTGGTCTGGCCCAGCCCCGGCTGTTGTGGCCATTCGGGGAGTGAGCCAGTGGGTGGAAGATCTCTTTCTCTTCTTTCTTTGTAACTCTGCCTTTCAATAAATACATAAGCCTTTACAAAATAAAAATGAAAATTCCAAAGTGGTCAAATAAATACAAAAACCGGCCAAATACTCAATGACTTTAGAAGAAAGGCTGTCAGTCACCTAGCAGGAGGAAGTGATTGGGAGAGGACCCAGCATGGGGCTCTGTCCTTTGGTCTGGCCCACGATTCAAGTCTGTTCTGTCTGTGACATTAGCTAACTGCACTCTGTGACATGTGACTTTTCTGTGTGGATGTTATATGTTGGTAAGAATTCTTTTTAAAAAATCCCAAGTAGGGGCCTTGTTGTGCTACAGTGGGGGTAAGCAGCTGCTTCCAACGCAGCTCCCTGCAAGTGTACCTGGGAAAGCAGCAGAAGATGGCTCAAGCCCTTAGGCCCCTGCCACCCGTGAGAGACCGGAAGGAGCTCCTGGTCCTGGCTTCCACCTGGCCAGCCGCAGCCATGGCAGCTGTTTGGGGAGTGAACCAGTAGATGGAAGATCTGTCTCTGCCTCTCCGTCACTCTGCCTTTCCGATAAATAAATCTTTTTAAAAACTGTAAAGTAGTGGGGCTGACGTTGTAGTACAGGTTCGTGTCCAGTTATTCAACTTCTGGTCCAGCTCCCTGCTAATGTGCCTGGGAAAGCAGTGGAGGATGGCCCAAGTGCTTGGGCCCCTGCACCTGCATGGGAGACCCAGATGAAGCTCCTGGCTGCTGGCTTTGGCCCGGCTCAACCTGGGGCATTGTGACCATCTGGGGAGCCAGTGTCACAGGCCAGCCCCAAGCCCCAGTGATTACTATTTCTTTACCTGGCTCAACTAAAATGAAAAGGAGGATTTTATGTAGAAACATTGAGTAGCTGAATTTTGCTATATTCATCCACCTACTACGGGTTCTGTCTTTGATTCTAGGTATCTCTTCCCTGGGGAGAACGTGGGTTTCTGCACTAATCGGAGGTACCGTCAGTGACGGGCACCCAGCATAACCGTGACGCAGTCTCCAGGGAACCCAGGGCTCTGCAACACCGGTCTCCTCATGGGCCAACCTTCCTCCTTGGGCGATGGCCAGGTTCCAGAATGAGGCCCTAGCTCAGTGTGGGCAGGTTCACACTCAGCTCTCCCAGATGTCTGTTTGGAGGCCCCTTAACTTCCTCTCTCCTTTTGCAGACTGTCTGGGGGCCCAGAAGTTGTAAAAGCTGGGGTGGGGCTCGCACTGTGGCAAAGCGGGCAAAGCCACCACCTGCAGTGCCAGCATCCCATAGGAGCGCTGGTTCAAGTCCCAGCTGCTCCTCTTCCGATCCAGCTCTCTGCTATGGCCTGGGAGAGCAATGGAAGATGGCCCAGGTCCTTGGGCCCCTGCACCTGCATGGGAGACATGGAAGAAGCTCCTGGCTCCTGGCTCCTGGCTTCAGATCAGCCATTGCGGCCATCCAGGGAGTGAACCAGTGGAATGGAAGACACCTCTCTCTCCCTCTCTCCCTCCCTCTCTCCCCCTCTGCCTCTCTTTCAAATAAGTAAATAAATCTTTAAAACACACACAAAAAGATTTGGGTCAACACGTGGGGCCTGCAATGTGTGACATGGTCCATTATCAACACACCCGTCTCGCTGCTGACAGTTGCTTCACGTTGCCAGGTGGGGGCTGGGTCCTTCATTGTCCTAGGGTCGGCTCTGCAGCATCCGCCCTCCCCCATGAGGGGCCAGGAATGAGCCTTCCTCCCAGTTGCAAGATCCCCTGCAGAGCACAAGTGGCCCTTGACCAATGGCGGGGGAGGGGGGTAGAGGGGAACAGGAGGGACGGGGGGGGGGGGGGGTGTGTGCACTGGCCTTGAAGTCCCAAAACACAGACAATGCATGGCTGCCACAGCAGAGCATCTTCAATTCTTCATGTTGATTTAGAACCAAATTTGAAAAATGTTACGTATCTTGTAATTTTATCTTTCTTCAGATGCAGCTATTAGGCAGAAGCCGTTAACTTTATTCCAAGATGTGATGCCTTTGTCTGTTACTAACGGCAAAAGGCAGACACTTTACGTATTAAAACATGAGTCTAGGGATGGGTGACGCCAGCCTGGAAGAATTCCATACCGCAAGTTGGATGCCTGGGTTTGAGTCCCGGCTCCACTCTCAATTCCACCTTGCTACTAAGGTGCACCCTGAGAGGCCACAGGCGAAGGTTCAAGTCCTTGGGTCCCTGCCACCCACGTGGGAAACACTGAGTTCTCAGCTGGTTTCATCCTGGCCCCCAGCTTCAGCTGTTGGGGGGCATTTGGGGAATGAACCAGCACATTCTCTCTCTCTCTCTCTCTCTCTCACACACACACACACACACACACGCAAATAAAATGAAAATAAATAAACACTTATAGTGGGAATCTGTAAAGAATCATGGCTGTGGGCCGGCGCCGCGGCTCACTAGGCTAATCCTCCGCCTTGCGGCGCCGGCACACAGGGTTCTAATCCCGGTTGGGGCGCCGGATTCTGTCCCGGTTGCCCCTCTTCCAGGCCAGCTCTCTGCTGTGGCCAGGGAGTGCAGTGGAGGATGGCTCAAGTACTTGGGCCCTGCACCCCATGGGAGACGGCCCCACGACGAAGAGAACCATCAGAGGCGGGTTGGGGGAGCCTCGGGTGTGTCCTCCATCCTTGCTGCCTCCTGAGCCCGGTCCTCCAGCCCCGCCCCAATCCACTGAGCGGCTGTGCCCCTGTCTTTACAGGGACTTACCTTTGCTCTGCTCCAGTTAAGATGGTCGGTGTCCGTGGCTGGCAACAGAAAGGAGCAGGTCAAGGAGAGTGAGGAGTTGTTTGGAGCAGCCTGGGGAAGAGAGCTGTGTTTCTTGAAGGAAGAGCTGCACCAGGACAGAAAGGCTGGACACTGCTTCTTGCATTTGCCCAGCATGAGGTCCCTGGAGAGGAGGAGCATGGCAGGTGGCAGCATGGTGAGGGGAGCAGGTGCAGAAGGCCCCGGACACAACCTGAGACAGCGTAGAACAGCCCGGAACAGCCTGGGACAGCCCAGGTCAGCCCAGGTCAGCCCAGGACAGCCTGAGACAGCGTGGAACAGCCCGGGACAGCCCAGGACAGCCCAGGTCAGCCCAGGTCAGCCCAGGACAGCCTGAGACAGCGTGGAACAGCCCGGGACAGCCCAGGACAGCCTGAGACAGCGTAGAACAGCCTGGAACAGCCCAGGACAGCCTGGGACAGCCTGGGACAGCCCAGGACAGCCTGGAACAGTCTGGGACAGCCTGGAATAGCCCGGAACAGCCTAGAACAACCTGGGACAGCCCAGGTCAGCCCAGGACAGCCTGGGACAGCCTGGAACAACCCCGGGACAGCCTGGGACAGCCTGAGACGGCCCGGGACAACCCGGGACAGCCTGGAACGGCCTGGGACAGCCTGGAACAGCCTGGAACAACCCCAGGACAGCCTGGGACAGCCTGAAACAGCCCAGGACAACCCGGGACAGCCTGGAACAGCCTGGGACAGCCTGAGACAGTGTGGAACAGCCTGGAACAGCCTAGAACAGCCCGTGACAGCCCGTGACAGCCTGGAACAGCCCAGGACAGCCTGGCTGCTCCGAAGGGGGCACCAAGGCACCAGGTGGCAGGGAAGAGCTTCCTGGGAGCGGAGAAGCTGTGGAACGCTCGGAGCTCACGGAAAGGCCAGAGAGGGCACACGGATGGCAGAGGCAAGAGGGGGAAGGGATGCGTGCGCATCTTCTGAGCCTTCACCAAGTGCCCGGCAACTTCTGAGCAGCGAGGCTCAGCACAAGGCAGACAGAGGGGTGGCCGGGGCTGGACGAGGGACAGCTCTTCCTCTGAGGCAGGAGACGGACGTGTGGGGCAGAGGTGGGAGGTGGTGGGAAGGGGGAAATGGGCAGTTTGCTCTGGGGTGTGTGTCTGAATCTGGGTATTCAGTCGGCACTCAATGTTTGCTGACTTCAGCTGAATGAGCCATGGTGCATGAGGAGGGTGAAGGGGAGAGCTGAGGGGAAGTCAGGTGGGCAGGGAGGAGGTCTGTGCCTCCAGGGAAAACCCAGGTTGGGTTTGGGTGCCCTGTTCTCAGACCCTGGCTTCTGGAATATGAGAGCCACAGTTTGCACGCAGGGGACCAGGGCTGCACGGTCGCCTTCCGTCCTCTGCCTACGTCATGCACATCACGCTTTCTGAGCGCCAACTGCATGCAGAGACCCCAGAGATGGAGCTGCAAATGACCCCCTCGTCTTCCTGACCCAAAAGTCCTTTCTGATCTAAAAGTTCCGCTCTGCTCTTACGAGGGGGGTGGGGATGAGGATGTGAGTTAAAATTCTCATTGGCAGTTTAGTTGCTCTTTTTAAAAATACATTTTTTAAAATTTTGAAATAAGGGCCGGCGCCGTGGCTCAATAGGCTAATCCTCCACCTTGCGGCGCCGGCACACCGGGTTCTAGTCCCGGTCAGGGCGCCGGATTCTGTCCCGGTTGCCCCTCTTCCAGGCGAGCTCTCTGCTATGGCCAGGGAGTGCAGTGGAGGATGGCCCAGGTGCTTGGGCCCTGCACCCCATGGGAGACCAGGAAAAGCACCTGGATCCTGGCTCCTGCCATAGGATCAGCGCGGTGCGCCGGCTGCAGCGGCGGCCATTGGAGGGTGAACCAACGGCAAAGGAAGACCTTTCTCTCTGTCTCTCTCTCACTGTCCACTCTGCCTGTCAAAAAAAAAAAATAAATAAATAAAATAAAATAAAAAAAAATAAATAAAAAAAAAATTTTGAAATAAGGGCAGAAAAAGTGCAAAGACAGCCCGCAGAGTTTGTGTAAACCCGCAGCCCGCCTTGCCCTGGTGCTAACATCATACACCACCGTGCCCTTCTCAGCACTGACACATAGCCGGCACCTGGGACAGCCCGGAGCAGCCTGGGACAGCCCGGGACAGCCCGGGACAACCTGGGACAGCCTGAGACAGTGTGGAACAACCGTGTCCTGATTCCACGGCCACCCTCACATCCAGGATGTCATGCGGCCTTGAGGGCACTGCTCAGGGTTACTCCTCGTGCGCAGGCTCCCAGGCAGGGCTGGAACTTGTCGGGCTAGCACACGGAGGCCCCTGAAAAGCTGCAACTGTGGTTGTATTTCTTCCCACTTCACTGATGTGCCGATCACACACAGCCCCTCACCCTCACCCCTAAAGGAAGCCACAGCTGCTCGTCCTAACAGCACAGCTCCTTGGTGCTGCAGTCTGGGGCCCAGCACGGGGCGGGGCGGGGGTGGGGGAGGCTCTGCTCCCGGGTCCCTTGGGATAAGGATGAGGCCAGAACTCTGCTGGCCACGCCCAGCCTAAACAGCTAGAGAAAGAGTCCACGTTATGTGTCCAGTCATCGATTTGGGTTTCCTACGGCTTTATTGTTCCCTTTAAAAAAATACAAAAAAGACTATTGGGAAGGAAAAATAAATGCGCAAAAATTTTAAAACTCGATATAAGTTAAGCCAGAGTAAATACTCTTCCTTACATACACACGATTTTGGTCAATTACACATCAAGGAGGCTGAGGGAAAGTTTTCTTCTGTAAAAAGCCAAGGATCCTCTCGGGGAATAATCCTAGGGTCCAGGTGCAAGCCCTCATTAATGGTGTTTCCAAGCACCACGTGTAAACATCTCTTAATTTGTAATACAATTGGCCTCGAGATCAAAGTAGAGGAGTGAAGTACCTATCTCAGAACCTGTCCTCGAGCTCCATTCGTCGCCTTTTCCCGCACAAAAACTGAATTTCGTGCGACCCAGATGGGACTCGAACCCACAATCCCCAGCTCCGGAGGCTGATGCCTTATCCATTAGGCCACTGGGTCACCACAGGATCCGGGTTCTCACACCGTCTCCTTACGTGATGGCATCATCGCGCCCCCGCCCCCTTGCACTGTGGTCTCGCGTTGGGCGGCGGACGGTTCTGAAGGCGTCCCCAGCGGCCACACTGCGCGCCTGCGCGCCAGGGCCGAACTACTCCCCGGGGGCTCCGACGGCGCCTGCGCAGTCGTTCCGGAGCGAGCGGCCCAGCCGCCAGTGCGCCTGCGCATGACCCTCCGCGTCCCGCGGGGACTGCGTGGCGAAGGAGCGGGCTCCGTCTGTTGGGTCCGCCGTCCGCTGCATTCTTTGCTGGAGGTTTCCAACCTCGGCTACCCGTTAGGCCCACCTGTTGAAGCAGAATTCCAACGCCTGCCCTACCCTCCGTTCTCAGCTGCTGTGGGCGCCCGGGCGGCGTCCTCGGGGGACCCTCGCGGATGGCGCGGTCCCGCCGCCCCAGCCCCCGCCTCGTCTCCCCGCCCGCCCGCCCGGGCGCCCCGCGTTTATTCAACACCCTCGTGCTTTACCGTGGGGGACGGTGGTCGGATTCCAGGGTGGGCTCGAATCTGTGCAGCCCCCTCCCACGAGGCTAACCAAGGTCCCTAAATACAGAACAGTGCTTGTTACCCCTGAAGACCTTGGGTGAAGAGACACTTTGTGGTCCCCTGCAGTGTCTTGACGCTGTGGCGAGCAAAGATTCGGCACCTAGGGTTTTTAAAGACAGTTTTCTTACCGTCTTAGACGTGTAATACCTACTGTTTGCAGATTTGTATGACATATGGGTAAACCAAACGGAAAAATTGAGATAGCGTAATGCTGCCCGTGGGAGTCAGCCTTGAGCATTCTGTTTGCATCGTTCGCACCCTTGGAGTGTGGGGTACGTCACTTCTGCTATTTTGTAAACGTGTGGCCCGTGACCCCTGAGGCGGCCAGGACATGCTTTTCGTGAGATCTGAGACGCTGTTCATCGCGTTCACAGATGCACTGACGGATGCGGAGGCAGAAGTGGGTTAAGAGGATCGCGGACTAAGGCCGTGACGCTAACTGGTCATATTCACCTCCAGGCGGATGGTGGAAGAGAGAAAGCCAGCTGGACTCCTGTAACTAGGAGACCCAATCGGGCTGCCTGCAGGTGTGTGTTGGCCAAGGGTTTAAAGGCACCTCCAGGATCCGGTTCTCTCGATTCTGTCCTACTGCTGCGTTCTCAGACATTCTTTCTTCCCAGTGGCAGAATATCTCCAGCAGCTCCGGACTTCCCATCTATTATCCTGCTTCCAAGTGAAGAGGGAGTGCACCTGTTCCCTGTTAGTCTAAACTTCTGGGCCTGATTCCTTTTTCTTTAGTTTGTGTATTTATTTTTCACCTTTATTTGAAAGGAAGAGACAGACAGAGGTCCTCCATCCTCTGGTTCACTCCCCCAGTTGCCCACGGCAGCCGGAGCTGGGCCAGGCTAAAGCCAGGAGTCTGGAACTCCATCTGGGCCTCCCACATGGACGGCAGAGACCCAAGGCAGCGACCCATCACCTATTAACTCCCAGGGTGTGCATTAGCAGGAAGCTGGATTGGAAGTAGAGCCAGATTCAAACCAGGCTCTCGGATATGGGTGGGAGGCTGGTGTCCCAAGCAGCAGCTTAACCCACAGCATCACAACACTGGCTTCCAGAGCTGCTTTCTCATGGTGATGATGGACTGTCCTCTTCCGCACCGGAATATTGATGCAATCAACCCTGCGCTGGCTCCCTCCCAGTCTCTCACCTGAACAATTTGAAATGCCTCGGGGCCGGCGCTGTGGCATAGCAGGTAAAGCCACCACCTGCAGTGCCAGCATCCCATATGGGTGCTGATTCAAGACCCGGCTGCACCATTTCCAAACCAGCTCTCTGCTGTGGTCTGGGAAAGCAGTAGAAGATGACCAAGTCTTTGGGCCCCTGCACCCACGTGGGAGCCCTAGAAGCTCCTGGCTCCTGGCTTCGGATCAGCGCAGCTCTGGCCATTGTGGCTGATTGGGGAGTGAACCAGCAGATGGAAGACCTCTCTCTCTCTCTGCCTTTCCTCCTCTGTCTGGGCAACTCTGACTTTCAAATAAATAAATAAATCTTAAGAAAAAGAAAAGAAATGCCTCGCTTCCCTGCCAGTCCCTTAGTTCAGGTATCAATATTTCATTCCATTTGGGGGATATGATTTGCTACAACAGAAGCCAGTTTTTTTTTTTTTTGTTTTGTTTAATTTGAGAGGTGGAGTTATAGACAGTGAGAGGGAGAAACAGAGAGAAAGGTCTTGTATCCATTGGTTCACTACCCAAATGGCCGCTATAGCCTGAGCTGAGCTGATCTGAAGCCAGGAGCCAGGAGCTTCTTCCAGGTCTCCCATGTGGGTGCAGGGGCCCAAGGACTTGGGCCATCTTCTGCTATTCCAGGCCACAGCAGAGAGCTGGATGGGAAGAGGAGCAGCTGGGACTCGAATCAGTGGCCATATGGGATGCCAGCGCTGCAGGTCAAGGATTAACCTACTGTGCCATGGCACTGGCCCCCAAAAGCCAGTTCTAAGCCAACTTAATTAGGGTCATTCCAACTGCCAAGAGAGATACACCCAAACCTGCTGTGGCTTTTCACGAGAGATATTTGCTCATGTAAAAGCGGAGGTCAGTTTTAGCCATCGCCACGGCTCACTAGGCTAATCCTCTGCCTTGCGGCGCTGGCACACCGGGTTCTAGTCCCGGTCGGGGTGCCAGATTCTGTCCCGGTAGCCCCTCTTCCAAGCCAGCTTTCTGCTGTGGCCAGGGAGTGCAGTGGAGGATGGCCCAAGTGCTTGGGCCCTGCACCCCATGGGAGACCAGGAGAAGCACCTGGCTCGTGCCATCGGATCAGCGCGGTGTGCCGGCCGCGGCGGCCATTGGAGGGTGAACCAATGGCAAAGGAAGACCTTTCTCTCTGTCTCTCTCTCTCTCACTGTCCACTCTGCCTGTCAAAAAAAAAAAAAAAAAAAAAACAAAAACAAAAACCTGAGGTCAGGTTGGGAGGTGACCTAAGTACCCAGGCTCCTTCCCTCCTTCCGCCTTGCAGCTGCACCATCTCCCCCATAAGGTCCCCTCTGGGGCCAGGCTTGTCTACTGCAAGCCAGGAAAAAGAAGCCACACATACTTCCTAAGTGCCGACACAGAAGAAAAACGCATCATTTTTACTGGAGCTGTCCCTAAATCCTGCCCGTATCCACGGACACGAGGAAGCAGTCACTGGCTGGACACCAACAATCATTCCGAATGGAGGCGGATGTGGGTTTTGGTGGACACACACGGTTGTGTTCGCACTGACTTAAGTCAGAAAGGGGTTTATTTTAGGGATGTTGTAGAATTCACAGAACTGACAAGAAGGCCTAGAAAAAGGAGAGGAGCTCAGCTTCATCAGCTAGTGGTCATTGTCCTCTTGGGGCTGTTGCTTTGTCAGCTCCAACCACTTGCTTGCTCTGTCTCTACTCAAGATTAAAATCTTCAGGGCAAGCATTGTCGGCGCCTGTTCGAGATCCAGCTGCTGCACTTCAGATCCAGCTCCCTGCTTGCGTCCTGGGAAAACAGTGGAAGATGGTCCGCATGCATGGGCCCATGCCGCCCACATGGGAGCCCCAGGTGGAGCCCCAGGTTTCTGGCCCAGACTTGGCCATGGCAGCCTTTTGGGGGAGTGAGCTATTGGACAGATGGTCTCTCCCTCCCTCTGTGACTCTTCCGTTTAGAAGGAAGGACATCCCGGTTGCTCCTCTTCCAGTCCAGCTCTCTGCTGTGACCCAGGAAGGCAGTTGAGGATGGCCCAAGTGCTTGGGCCCTGCACCCGCGTGGGAGACCAGGAGGAAGCACCTGGCTCCTGGCTTCGGATCTGCAGCACGCCGGCCATGACAGCCATTTGGGGAGTGAACCAACGGAAGGAAGACCTTTCTCTTTGTCTCTCTCTCTCATTGTCTAACTCTGCCTGTCAAAAAAATAAACATAAAAATAAAAATAAAAACAAAGAAGGAAGGACAGGTGAAAGGGGAGGGCCTTGGAGAGCCTGCTGCCATTTTATTGGTGGGTGGGGAGACTGCAACAGGAGAGAAACAGTGGAGCCCCACCTACAGGATGTGGGCAGCAGGAGTGGCCAGGGTAGGCCCTGGATGGCTGGTGGCTATGTGGTTGACCTTGTGAATGGGTGGGGGATGATGAGGTGAGTCTGCAACACTCTGCAAGACACTGTGAACGTTATGGAATGAACGTTCGTGTCCATCACCCACATGCGTACGAGAGGTCTTCAAAAACTTCATGAACAGTGCAAATAATTTAAAAAAAAAAACAAGCATGAACTTTCTTGCATGAAAATAAACACCTTCTGGGGCTGTGCTGTGGCGTAGCGGGTAAAGCCACTGTCTGCAGAGCCAGTATCCCATATGGGTGCTGGTTCAAGTCCCCGCAGCTCCACTTCTGATCCAGCTCTCTGCTATGGCCTGGGAAAGCAGTGGAAGATGGCCCAGGTCCTTGGGCCCCTGCACCCGCGTGGGGTGACCAATTGGGGAGTGAACCAGTGGATGAAAGACCTCTCTCTCTCTCTCTCTGCCTCTCCTCTCTCTGTATAACTCTGCCTTTCAAATAAATAAATAAATCTTAAACAACAACAACAAACACCTTCTAATCCCATTTTATTTAAAACATATTATTTGTTACTTGAGAGGTAGAGAGACAGAGAAAGCTCTCGTCTGCTGGCTCATTCCTGCTGCAAGGCTGGGGCTGGCTGAGGTGGGAACTCAAACCAGGCCTCCCTCATGGGTGGCAGGAACTCAACTACCTGTGCCATCCCCTGCTATCTCCCAGGTATCTGCAAAAGAACCCACCAGAACAGCCCGTGAGAGGGAGCCCAGGTAGGTGTGTTGACCTGCTTGGGCAGGCAGACAGCCAGAGGTCGAGTACTGCTGCATGAAGGTGACAGTCCAAGAAGCAGACTTGCGACTGCAGGTGAGCTTCCCAGTGGTCCAACAGGTGTTCCCAGCCGGGTAATCTGCATTTCTGGGCGGAGCTGAGAAGGCTGCACAGCCCTTAGCTTAGGGGCTTTCCCAGTTCACCCGGTGCCCTGGAGCGACACTCCACAACGGCCCTTCCCTGCGGGCCACCTGTGTGCTACCTGCTGGCCTACTGGGCTAAGTGCCCGCTCACTTAACTCCATCCCTGTGTGTGTAACACTTAGAATCTTCTGGGAACATACTGCTCAATGTTTTTTTGTTTTTTTTTTTTTTTTTGGCAGGCAGAGTGGACAGTGAGAGAGAGAGACAGAGAGAAAGGTCTTCCTTTGCCGTTGGTTCACCCTCCAATGGCCGCCGCAGCCGGCATGCTGCCACCGGCGCACCGCGCTGATCCGATGGCAGGAGCCAGGTGCTTCTCCTGGTCTCCCATGGGGTGCAGGGCCCAAGCACTTGGGCCATCCTCCACTGCACTCCCTGGCCACAGCAGAGAGCTGGCCTGGAAGAGGGGCAACCGGGACAGAATCTGGCACCCCGACCGGGACTAGAACCTGGTGTGCCGGCGCCGCAAGGCAGAGGATTAGCCTAGTGACTGCTCAATGTTTTTAAAAGTATATGCTTATTGATTTATTTTCACTGGGTTTGAATGTCAGGAACAGAGAGAGAGAGAATGTGAGAGAGCACTTCCAACCACTGGTTTACTTCCCAAACACCAGTTAACAGCCAGGGCTGGGCCAAATTGAAGCCATGTGTGACAGCGCAATGTACTTGAACCTTCACCTCTGCCTGCCATGGTGTACATCAGCAAGAAGCTGGTTCGGAAGTGGCGTATCCAGAAGTCAAACCCGGCACTCCGCTGTGCTGCATCAAATTCCTATCTCATAATCGGTATTTTCAAGCGAAAGGAACTGAAGTAACAGCATTGGGTCCTGCGTACCTGCGGAGGTGAGGCAGGCTGCTGCCCAGAGCTCAGCTTCTTTACAACTTGGTTATTCAGAGTCTCAGGACTCCCAGCCTTCTATTCAGATCAGAGCTGCTTTCCCACCTCCAAGAATTAAACAAAAGGCATAGGCTTCCCAACTGGATGAATTTAGGTCATGTGCCGGCCCCGAACCATTCCCGGCAGCCAAGAGGAGGCCCTGCGCTGATTGGGTCGGGAGGAATTCCTTCCACATTCTTGCACGGAGGGGCATGGGGATACGCCGAGTGGGAGTAAGAGCAGCTCCTGTGAGCCCCTTGGCTGCTGTGCTACAAGGGAGCAGGCGTCGGTTCCTGCAAGAATTGGCAAAGTTCAGTTTGAAATTATTTTATAGTAAAAGGATCAATGCAAGTTTCCTTTAGAACACAGAAGAATAGCAGAAAGAAAACAAATGGCTCATAATCCTGATGCTAACAACCATCCTTACTGGTTAAAAAGAAAGAACATGACAAAAACTGCAGATTTTATTTGGAAATGCATTAAATACAACATAGACCGTTCCTGGGACAACTGGCAAAGCTGAACACAGAATATGATAAGTAATACCAGGAGAGTTCAGTTTTCCTGAATTGGATGACTGCTGTGTGATTGTATCAACGAAAGATAAGCTCTCTCCCCCGGGAGACGCATTCTAAAATGTTAGGGTAGGACATGCTTTTTGAAACTTTCAAATGGTTCCAAATATACACGCACATGCACAGAAAAACGGGTGTTTCCCTGTAAATATCGCAAAATGTCAGCATCTGGCAAATCTGGGTGAAGATTAGCAATTCTTTGACATTAAAAATTTGTAAAACGTGTTGGGAGAAGCAGACATCATAAACCGTTTGTTACCATCGCCGAAGCTTCTACAGCCTCTTATGACGCAATTAAAAAGACCCAAAAATTCCGACGGCAGGGTGCTTTACTCCCCGCTCCGTCCGCGGCCGAAAGCCTCGCCCGGTTCCTCCGGTTCTACCCTCAAAACGACGCGAAATGCCCTTCACACAACTGTTTTAGGTATGATGTCTTGAGAACTTTTTAAAAAAAATTGTAAGAATTTATTGATACATTGGATCCTCAAGGTCACAGCAGAGTTTTTTCATTTTCTCGGTATTTGCTTAACCCAGCCGCTCAAAAACGAACAAACAAAAAAACGACCAAGGAGCAATGCGCGGAAACGCGCAGTCAGTGGAGGTTGACAGACGGGGCTGGGAGCCGCCCCATCGCGCGGCATGCCGGGATCTGTAGTCCTCCCACTCCGGCCTGCAAGGCGCTCTGGGATATCGCCCGACCGCTCCTTCATCTCGCGAGGCTATACTCCGCTTCTAGGCCCTCTGACCCTCCTCCCCTTCTAACGTGTTTTTTAAATCCACCAATGGGTACAAAGCTTAGGCTCGAACTGGCCAATCGGAACGCGGAGCCACCGGGAAATTTAAATCGCGCCGGCCGGCTGCACGAGGCACACCGTCTCAGGGCTGATCCGCGGTAGACGTTTGCAGGGCGGCTGACCGGCAGTCTGTGGACACGCACCGCCTCCTGGGGAAGCCTGCGTCGGCTGTGCAGGTACAGCGTGAGGCCGCAGCCCGGCGCGGGCGGTAACGGCTGCCCGGGAGGCCGCGCTCGGCTTGCGGATGGCGGGAGGGGAGGCCGCGGGTACGCGCTGGGCCCGGCTGTGGCCTCCCTCGCGGATGAGGCCTTCGGGGCGTCGTTGAGTGTCGCGGCGGCTTAGTGGGCGGCGCGGAAGCTGGGGCTCCGGGGCGCCGAGGTTCGGGAGGCGGCGGCGAAAGCCGGAGCGCGGCGGGCTGGAGGGCGAGAGGCCGGCGGAAGGGCCGGGGCGCCGGCCTCGCCTCGGCGGGCCCCGCCGCGTCGTCCCTGGGGCGGGGGCGGAGGTGGCGGTTGGGGCCGAGTGAACACGGAGGTTCCGGCGGTGCGGGGTCGCCCCGGCCGCGGCCCCCGCGAGTCCAGGCTCTGGCAGTGTAGACGTGTGCGCGCCGCCGAGGCGCGGCCCCGCGCTGCGGGTGGGCGGCGTTCGCGGGGAACGCCGGGGCAGGCTCGGCGGGGTCGGGGTGCCCGGGGTGGTGGTTTGCCTGCCCGCGAGCGCGGCGGGGGTCCCTGCTGGCCCCCGAGGGTCTGCGTTCACTGCCGCTGCCCTCGTCCGTGGTGGGCTGTCGGGGGCCTGGCCCGGAGCCTCCCTGCCCGGGACGGGGGCGCTGGGGAAGGGGCGTGAGCGTCCAGAGACGCGAGATGGGATAGAGTGAACGATCCCTCTGTATGTGGAAGCGATAGTGTTTTGGACAGTTGTGTTAAGCAGTGGATCATTCCCCCTTTGGCCTTGTCAGTGTGGTGCCGGGCAAAGGGTGGGCAGTGCTGCTCCAGGGGGGCTTGGACCCTCGGAGGGGGGGGGGTTGTAGGAGCGACGGCCTGGCGTTCCTCCTGCAGGGTGGGGGTTGCTGGGCTTCCTGCCCTTGGGGTTCCGTTGGACAAAGCAGACTGGGAAACCGGAGTGTTGCCCTTCCTGCCTTCCAGCTGATTCCTTCGGTCTCGTCGCCATGTCCACCAATGAGAATGCCAACTCACCGGCCGCCCGGCTCCACAGATTCAAGAACAAGGGGAAGGACAGCACCGTGAGTACCTGCTGCTTCCCCGTGGGAGCTGCAAGACAGGAGCTGGGGTGGGAAGGGGGGGGACGGGAAGCTTTTTCCTTTTTTTTTTTTTTTTTGCAACAAAGTCGGATAGGTGAGGGGATGTGTGTCTTGTCTCAAGGAAATGAGACGGCGCCGAATAGAAGTGAACGTGGAGCTGAGGAAGGCCAAGAAGGATGACCAGATGCTGAAGAGGAGGAACGTGAGCTCCTTTCCCGACGATGCGACTTCGCCGCTGCAGGAAAACCGCAACAACCAGGTAGGTTCTGCAGCGGCTCGGCGTGTTTCTGACATCTCAGTTCCGTTCCTGGTGTTGGGCTTTAATGGTCACCTCTGTGAAGATTTCTGACTCCCCTTCGCGTGCCGGCTGCGGGGCTGTCTTGACCCGACCGCTCCGCTGTTGGCTGGCGCGTCCAGAGCCAACCACTTCCTGATGGGTTTCTGCCTCTTCTGGTGTTCTCCATTTCTTTTATTTGTTCACATCTTTTCCCTCCTGAGATCTTAACAGTAGCTTGTAATTTATCTTTGGCTTCATTCTGTACCATATACTTTTTTCCCGAAACACAATCATACCATATAACGTTTTGGTCAACAGTGGACTTCAGCATCATGGGATCTGACGAAGTGGTAACGGAATTGGTACATGAGTATATAGCTGAAGAAGAGGCAAGAAAAGGGAACTTATAGGGGGAAACGAACCTCCAAGAAATTGACAGTGACAGTTTTAGCAGAAGCTTTTGTGAAACTTGGCAAACTCCTGAAAGAGCTTGAAAATATGGACGTGAACGCTGAGAGGTTTCTGTCGGTAGGAAGGAATGTCATGGCACGTTAGCTGCTTCCCGCTGGTCTGCGATGGAAGGGAAATTCTCCACGGACGGACATGCGTGTTTCAGAGCAGCCCCTCGGGAGGAGCCTCGTGCAGGTCTTCCGGAGGCCATTGCTGTCATGGGAGGTGACGGCTCCATTCATGTCCCTGAGACCTCAGTGATGCCTAGACCCTGAGTAGACCCGGGACAGTGTATGTGATTGTTTGCTTTTAACAAAAGTATAAAGAGCAAAACTTTAAAAAACAAAGACAACTTTTGATAAGAAATACAAAGAAGGTATAGAGACAGGGGAGTGACCTAGTGTCTGAGATGCCACTTGGGATGCCTACGTCCCGCATCAGTGTCTGCCTTTGAGTCTCAGGCCTGCTTCTGGTAGAGCTTCCTGCTGAGGCACACCCCGGGGCAGCAGGCGATGGCTGAAATACTTGGGTCCCCGCCGCCCACGTGAAACCAGCTTTGAATTCCAGGCTCCCGGCTTTGGCTTGTTCAGCCCCAGCTATTGAGGGCATTTGGAGAATGAACCAGAGGATGGAAGCTCTCTATATCTCTTTCTTTCTTTTTTCTACTTTTTCTGTTTTTTTTTGAGGCTGCATTTTTATTATTTTTTTAAAATATTTATTTCCTTGGGGCCTGCACTGTGGCTCACTTGGTTAATCCTCCACCTGCAGCGCCGGCATCCCATATGGGCGCCGGGTTCTAGAACTGGTTGCTCCTCTTCCAGTCCAGCTCTCTGCTGTGGCCTGGGAGGACAGTGGAGGATGGCTCAAATCTTTGGGCCCTGCACCCGCATGGGAGACCAGGAGGAAGCACCTGGCTCCTGGTTTCTGATTGGCGCAGCACCGGCCGTAGCGGCCATTTGGGGAGTGAACCAGCGGAAGGAAGATCTTTCTCTCTGTCTCTCTCACTGTCTATAACTCTACCTGCCAAATAAATTTTAAAAAAATTTATTTCCTTGAGAATTAGAGTTACAAACAGAGAGAGAGAGACGGAGAGGTCTTAAATCTGCTGGTTCAGTCCCCACTTGGCTGCAACAGCCAGAGGTCTCCCAGGCAAGTGCAGGAGCCCAAGCACTTGGGCCATCTTCTGTTGCTTTTCCAGGCCATAGCAGAGAGCTGGATAGGAAGTGGAGCAGCTGGGACTACTAGAAACGGCGCCCATATGGGATGCCGGCACTGCAGGCAGAGGATTAACCTACTAGGCCACAGCGCTGGCCCCTCTTTCTTTCAAATAAGTATTTGTACAGCTGTATGGTGTTTTAATCTAAATGTTATAAAAGTTTTTAATTTTAAGGTTTGTAAACTACAGTAAGCGAAGGTTAATTTGTTATTGAAAAATGATTTTTAAATGACTTTAGTGTAGCCTTCGTGTGTAGTGTTTATGAAGCAGGCAAGTAGTCGGCAGCGATAGCCTGAGCTGTTACTCATCCCCGCTCGCCAGCTCACCCAGAGCAGCTTCCGTCTCCATTTACAGCAGGTGCCCTGTGTAGGAGTACCAGTTTTAAAATCTATCATGGTTTAGAGCGTGGTTGTACACTAGTTAGTGCCACCTAAGTCTGTGAACAGATACTCCGTGGTGTTTACCATAATGACGGCATTTTTCAGTGCATATCGCAGTGGTGACGTGTGATTGCTCTTAACCATGCTTTCCCTGCTCCGGGTCTGTGTTCCAGGAAAGACTTAAATTAAGCAAGCACGTCTTTGTTTTCTTTTTTTAATTAATTTTTAACTAAATAGCCAGGTGGACAGCTGCTTCAAATTTCCAATAGTGACTTTTTTTCTTAAAGATTTATTTTATTTATTTGACAGAGTTAGGGAGAGACAGAGATGTCTTCCATCTGCTGATTCTCTTCTGAAATGACTGTAACTGGCAAGGGCTGGGCCAGGCTGAAACCAGGAACCAGAAGCTTCTTCCAGGTCTCCCATGTGGATGTGAGGGCCCAAGCACTTGGCTCATCCTCTGTTGCTTTCCCAGGCCGTCAACAGGGAGTGGGATTGGAAGTAGAGCAGCCGGGACTCAAACCGGCACCCATGCTGATAGCGCAGGCAGCAGCTTTACCCACTGTGCCACAACACGGGCCCCACAGTTTTGTTTTCCAACTTCACTCTTCCAAAGATAATGGCCACTTTCTTACATCTTTTTTTTTTCCTGTTAATGCTTTATCTCTCCACATTTGTCATTTTTTTATGTGAATAAGATTACATGATACTACTAGCATAAATATGGTTTCCAGGTTACTAATACTCAGTCCCACTCTGTTTTTTTCAGCCTAGCAGGAAAAGTACTCCCTTCTCAGAATTCTGTAGTTCCCTGGTTCTGTGCTAAAAACGGAGAGGAAGTAAATAGCACATTATATATGTAACATGTTTAGGATTTATCTGTTTGTCAAATTGTTCCTCTCAGTTGTAGGCTTCTGGAGAGAAAGCAGCACTGTATTTAAAATTGTTTCAAGGCAGAAAGATTATCCGCTGGTTTATTCCCGCAAATGCCACAACAGTTGGGACTGGGCCAGGCCAAAGCTGGGAACTTATCTGGGGCTCCCACCATGTTGGTGGCAAGGACCCAGCTATCTGGACTTGCTGCCTCCCATGGTCCACGGTGCCAAGCAGACAAAGCCAGGCACTCAGTACGGGATTGGGCCTCTGGTGCCAGACACCTGCCTGGACGCTACCTTCAAGTTAAAAGCATTGGTTTGCAAACCTCCCTGCCGTGGTTCACAGCATACGACATAGTTAGAGCATTTTACTGTGGGAACGTGTGGGTTACAAGGTTAGGTAAGAAAGTCTCCAGTCCATTGCCTGTAACTCCCCTCCTTCTCCTTTGAAGCACATCTGAATGCAAGTGATACGGATGAGTCTTTGGTCTGCTCTAATTTGTTATGTTTAATTGTTCAGTTACTTTTCTTTTTAAAGTGATTAAATGCTTAGATAGTCCATAACTTAAGATTCTTAGGCAACAAGTTTGAACTGTCCTACATATAAAACATTTAACACAAAATTAGATGTAAGCCTAAACTTTCGGTAACTGACTGTAAACCTAAAACTGTCTTCACAGCAGCAGGTGTGAAATGGTAATCTGTAAAATTCTACTTTGCTTTCAGGGCACTGTACATTGGTCTGTTGATGACATTGTCAAAGGCATAACCAGCAACAATTTGGAAAGCCAGCTCCAAGCTACCCAAGCTGCTAGGTATGTTTTGTGTGCTGTAGCGTGGGGTAAGCTGAGAAACTTGCCTGTTAAAAGATTTTTTGGTAGGAAGGGGATGGATAGATGGTCTGTATAAAGATGAACCCAGCCATAGACCTGTTTTCAGTGGAGTTTGTCCTCAGGTGAAACATTAACTACAGCTTTTTGTAATTGCCTAAAGTTCTGCCCCCATTGGTAATTCCTGTTAACCTTTTGGTGTACTTGTCTTTTTTTTTTTTTTTTTTTTTTTTTTTTTTAAGATTTATTTGAAAAGCAGGGTTACAGAGAGGCAGAAGCAGAGAGAGAGAGGTCTTCCATCCACTAGTTCACTCCCCAAATGGCCGCATAGGCTGGAGCTGGGCCGATCTGGAGCCAGGAGCTTCCTCTGTGTCTCCCACGTGGGTGTAGGGGCCCAAGGACTTGGGCCATCCTCTCCTGCTTTCCCAGTCCATAGCAGAGAGCTAGATCGGAAGTAGAGCAGCCGGGACTCGAACCAGTGCCCATATGGGATGCTGAGTTTTACCTGCTATGCCACAGCACTGGTCCCTGTTTTTCTTTTAAAATTTATTTTATTTATTTGAAGAGTGGTGGGAGTGGGGTTGGGGGGAAGAGAATGGCCCACAATGGCCAAGGCTGGGCCATACTGAAGCCAAGATCCTGGAACTCCATTCTGGTCTCGCATAAGAGTGGCAGGGGCCCAGCCCAAGTACTTGGACTGTCTTTTGCTGCTTTCCCAGACATGTTAGCAGGGAACTGGATTGAAAGCAGAAGCACCCAGGACTTGAACCAGCACTGCCATACAGGATGCTGGCATTGCAGTCTGTGACTCCAGTTGCTGTGTCACAATGCCTGTCCTCTTTTCATGTACTTTTTAAAAAGCATTCCAAAAGTCGTTGGAAGGAAAAGAAGAAATACTTAGACTATTAGAAAAGAAATATATTTGGATCCTTATCTCTCACAATAGATAGCTGTGTATTCATAACAGAAAGAATTAATAGTTTTTATAGCTTGACAGGATTTAGAAAAACAGAATGGTAAGTGATCACAGGCCAGGTATCCGCCCTCACTGTCAGCCGGGGAAGTGCGTGGCAGCAGCATAGACTCGTCCTGTTAGGTTGTCACACTGATGAAGGAGCCCTGCCAGGGATTTGGGGTGGGGGAGGGTGAGACAAGCTCCCTGGGGTCTCAGCACTTCAGGATTTACTTATCTGTCTCATGTTCTAAGCTCTTGAATTCAATTTTAAATTGGTTCACGTACACACTTATTTATCACCTTCACCTTGTATTTCTCTTTTTCTTCCCCTTAGGAAACTGCTTTCCAGGGAAAAACAGCCCCCTATAGACAACATAATCCGGGCTGGTTTGATTCCAAAATTTGTGTCCTTCTTGGGCAGAACTGATTGTAGCCCCATTCAGTTTGAATCTGCCTGGGCGCTCACTAACATTGCTTCTGGGACCTCAGAACAAACTAAGGCGGTGGTGGATGGAGGTGCCATCCCAGCATTCATTTCCCTGTTGGCATCTCCCCATGCTCACATCAGCGAACAAGCTGTATGGGCTCTAGGGAACATTGCAGGTACTTTTAACTTTTTGTTTTTTGAGGTTGGGAGAATGACCTTTGTTATGAGTAGTGGTGACCTTTGTGTCGAGTTTTAAGCTTGCTTCAGGCCCCTGTTAGGGATGAAGATGGCATCTAACAAAGGCACCAGAGGGCATCTCAGGGACTTTCCCATGGTGCAGTCAGCCACAGAACGCTGCTGGTGCTAGTCAAGGAGGTTTGCTCAGCTTTGCCCTTCTTCTTTCTGCAGGTGATGGTTCAGTTTTCCGAGATTTGGTTATCAAGTATGGTGCAATTGACCCACTGTTGGCTCTTCTGGCTGTTCCTGATATGTCCTCTTTGGCAGTAAGTTACCAGCATAGTGAAGTTTCTCACTTCTCATCTGCATGTCCCTCTACTTCCTCAAAAGACAGGATCTCTCATTGCTGTTTCCTTCTCCCCTAGTGCGGTTACTTACGTAATCTGACATGGACACTTTCAAACCTTTGTCGCAACAAGAATCCTGCACCCCCATTAGATGCCGTTGAGCAGATTCTTCCTACTTTAGTTCGTCTCCTGCATCACGATGATCCGGAAGTGTTAGCAGATACCTGCTGGGCGATTTCCTATCTCACTGATGGTCCAAATGAGCGGATTGAAATGGTTGTGAAGACAGGAGTTGTGCCGCAACTCGTGAAGCTTCTAGGAGCTAATGATTTGCCAATTGTGGTAAGTTGTTAACTTCAAGATTAGAATATAAAGTACAAGGGACACAATCGATAGTAAATATTGAAATACTGCCTATTTCAGGCCATAAAGAGCCTCTTGTCCAAATTTTTAGGGTACAGACATTTTGAGCAATTGGAAAAAAAAATAATCAGCATCAACATTGTTTTCCTTTTCAGACTCCTGCGCTAAGAGCCATAGGGAATATTGTCACAGGGACAGATGAACAGACACAGGTTGTGATAGATGCGGGAGCACTTGCCGTCTTTCCCAGCCTGCTGACTAACCCCAAAACTAACATCCAGAAGGAGGCCACGTGGACAATGTCAAACATCACAGCTGGGCGTCAGGACCAGATACAGCAAGTTGTGAATCACGGATTGGTCCCGTTCCTTGTTGGTGTTCTCTCTAAGGTATTAGAGATTTAATCATATGATTGCATTTACAGGCCAACATTTTTGTGGTTGGGTACTATTCATTGAGTTCATTGATAAATAATAACCAGTAATCCCTTTCCTTTAAGGTTGGATAGAGCCAGTTGGTTGTTTCAATCATTATTTCTGTAAAATGAAATTTTGGAATCTCATTTGTGTGACTGTTCTGAACTAAAACCAATTCCTTTTGTTTAATAGGCAGACTTTAAGACACAAAAAGAAGCAGTATGGGCTGTAACCAACTATACAAGTGGCGGAACAGTTGAACAGATTGTGTACCTTGTTCACTGTGGTATAATAGAACCGTTGATGAACCTCTTGACCGCAAAGGATACCAAAATTATTCTGGTTATTCTGGATGCCATTTCAAATATCTTCCAGGTAAGCCCTAACAGGGTGGCATTTGTTTGAATTTGGGCTTCATGGTGATTGATTTGCTGTGTCGACTAGGGAGGGCAGCTAGATGACTCATTAGTAGTCAGAACCAGCAAGGCCATTTATGTAAGCCAGGCTCCCTTCAGTGGTGCACTCCCCAATAAGCACAACCCCTGGGGCCCTGCCAGGAGCCAGACGTGCAATCCAGGTCTGCCAAGTGGGTGGCAGACAAGTACCCGATTACCTGAGCCATCACTGCTGCCTATCAGCATTAACTGGAAGCTGGAATCAGGAGGTGGAGCTAGGAACTGAATCCAGGCATTCTGAGGCAGGATGCAGGTATCCTAGCTACCAGTCTAAATGCCCTTTTTTTTTTTTTTTTTTTTAAGATTTTATTTATTTGAGAGACAAGAGTAACAAAGGGAGAGACAGAGAGGTCTTCTGTCTGCTGGTTCACTTCCCAGTTGGCAACAACGGCTGGAGCTGGGTTGATTGGGAGCCAGGAGCTTCTTCCTGGTCTCCCATGCGGGTGCAGAGGCCCAAGGACTTGGGACGTCTTCCACTGCTTTCCCAGACCATAGCAGAGAGCTGGATCGGAAGAGGAGCAGCCCAGACACAAACTGGCGCACACACCTGCCATCCCCTCCATCCGTAGCCACTAGTGTAGGCTCAGCCTATTGCGCCACAGCACTGACTCCTCTAAATGCCCATTCTACCACACTCTTCCTAGGGATTATAAGAGGCATGTAACAGGTGATTAATGAATGACACGACTTTAATTGAAGTCAAGTCTTGAAGTGAAAGCTATTCATACTACTTATTTTGTCAGGTATATTTAACCCCCCAATTTCATGCTAAATTTTGGTGAAATTAGCTATATTTTTCTCGTTTGACCTGAGGATGATTTAACCCTGCCGGCACATGGCATTTTGCCGTAGTGATTGGTACCAACTTCTAGATCTGGTTCTGGAAATTATTACATGTTGAAGCTGGATTCAGAATAAGGAAGGCTGGTGTCTATCGCCATCTGTAAATTATGAGTGACTGGTTCTCCCACCTTCTCTCATGTACCTGCTACATTGAGTTTCAAAAAAAATATAAAGTGGACATAAGACTATCATTAGGATTGTTAAAGAAACTGTTAATGTGCATTCCTGTCTGATATATGAAAGCTTTGATATGTGTATTTTCATTAAAATAGAACCATCAGAGAATAAACCAGTAAACTGGACCTTTCTTTTCTTTTAGGCTGCTGAGAAATTAGGTGAAACTGAGAAACTTAGTATAATGATTGAAGAATGTGGAGGCTTGGATAAAATTGAAGCTCTTCAAAACCATGAGAATGAATCCGTGTATAGGGCTTCATTAAACTTGATTGAGAAGTACTTCTCTATAGAGGTGAGCTACTGTTAATAACAACTTGGAAAATACACATGTATGGGCAAACTATGAGATGTTCTTTTTTTCTCTTTGTACTTTAAGTGAGTTCCATACATTTAAAAAAATTTTTTTATAAAGATTTATTTATTTGAAAGAGTTACATAGAGAGAGGAGAGGCAGAGAGAGAGAGAGAGAGAGAGGTCTTGTATCTGCTGGTTCACTCTGCAGATGGCCACAACGGCCAGAGCTGAGCTGCTCCTAAGCCAAGAGCCAGAAGCTTCCTCCAGGTCTCCCATGTGGGTGCAGGGGCCGAAGGACTTGGGCCATCTTCCACTGCTTTCCCAGGCCATAGCAGAGAGCTGGATCGAAGTGGAGCAGCCGGGACTCGAACCAGTGCCCATATGGGCTGCTGGCACTGCAGGAGGCGACTTTACCTGCTACACCACAACACTGACCCCAATTTTAATGTTTTTGAGAGAGAACTATAAGCTGGTTCATTCCCTAAATGCCCATAATGCCTGAGTCTAGGCCAGGCTGAAGCTAGAAGCCAGGAGCTTAAACAAAGTCTCCATGTGGGTGACAGAGACTCGAGATACCAAGCCATTACTGCCTTCCCCCAGGGTGCATACTAACAGGAAGCTAAAATCAGGAGTTAGGGCCAGGATTTGAACTCCTAGTAGCTTTTTTTTTTTTTTTTTTTTTTTTGACAGGCAGAGTTAGGTCTTCCTTCCGTTGGTTCACCCCCCACATGGCCGCTATGGCCAGTGCACTGCCCCTATCTGAAGCCAGGAGCCAGGTGCTTCCTCCTGGTCTCCCATGCGGGTGCAGGGCCCAAGCACTTGGGCCATCCTCCACTGCCCTCCCGGGCCACAGCAGAGAGCTAGACTGGAAGAGGAGCAACCGGGACAGAATCCGGCGCCCCAACTGGGACTAGAACCCGGGGTGCCGGTGCCACAGGCTGAGGATTAGCCTATTGAGCCACGGCGCCGGCTGAACTCCTAGTATCTTAACTGCTAGGCCAAACACCCACCCCCTGTACCCTTGTTCAGTATTGCAAAATGTCAAAAAAATATATTTAGGACTTGCCCATATAATATTTGGGTTGATGATATTTAACCTGAAATTTTAAAAGTCACTAGTTTACTTTCAAATGAACAATCTTGGGAATCGGAATATCTTTAAAGTTTATGGTTGTCATTGTAGGGATTCTTGGAGAAGTGGGTGAACTCTGATCGTAGTTGGCTCTCTTTCTACTGACAAGTGGCAGGTGGAACAGAAAAATCTCAATTTTGCTTGTAGTAGCATTCTTTAACCCACTCAGAACTGCTTCTCCCAGGCATTCCTGACTTGTCCGGGTTTCAGCGGCCCTTCCCTCCTCCTGTGTCAGACAGAAAGAATATGGTCTCAGGGTTGAAGGTGGGTGTGCAGCTGTAAACTTTATGAGCAGGTCGAGACTTGAGGCATGCTACTGCTTAGAAATGTGCCATATTTATGGGGTCACGTTGCTTTTTCATGTTTCAGGAAGAGGAAGATCAGAATGTTGCGCCAGAGACCACCTCTGAAGGCTACACCTTCCAAGTGCAGGATGGGGCGCCGGGCGCCTTTCACTTCTGATCGCACTGCTGAGGCACCAGTCATTTTGTTGTTTGTCTTACTGTTTCTCTACTAAGACCTTTTTTTAAATGTGGTTTGTTATTGTAGCACTTTTACAACAAAACTATACTTGAACAGTTCCAAACTGTACATACTGTATGAAGCTTGTCCTCTGAATGGGTTTCTTACTTCTGTGGAATTTCGTATCTTACAGTGTCCTGTAAATAAAGATAAAATTCCACCCCTTTCTTCACCTGGTGTGTGTGTTGTTTTCTAATTCGGAGCTCTAATGTTGCAGATGAAGGGTCCGTGGCAACCAGTCAGTGGGGCCAGTCCTGACTGTAGGAGGTGGGGTGTGGATAACTTTTCTTCCGGATTCCGAGTCTCTTGGTTTGGTGCTAAGCTGCTGCTTGTCCTTTTGGTACTTAAACACCTGATATCTGTTTGCTAAAGCTGGAATCAGAAGTTTCACAGAAAGAGGAGTGAAGTTTCCAGAAGTCCTCAGCCAGTGTTTTTAGGTTTCACTGACCAGGGAGATGGGATAAAAATCTTAAATTTAGTCACGCTCCTCCTGGAGCTACAAGTGGGAATCGTTCCTCCCAAGTGAGACCTGGTGCTACATTGGCATCACCTGGGCACGGTTACCCAGGAGTTCTGGTTCATTTGTTGTAAGACTTTTTTTTTTTTTTGACAGGCGGAGTAGACAGAGAAAGGTCTTCCTTTTGCCATTGGTTCACCCTGCAATGGCCGCTGCGGCCGGCGCATCGCGCTGATCTGAAGCCAGGAGCCAGGTGCTTCTCCTGGTCTCCCATGCGGGTGCAGGACCCAAGCACTTGGGACATCCTCCACTGCACTCCCGGGCCACAGCAGAGAGCTGGCCTGGAAGAGGGGCAACCGGGAGGATTAGCCTAGTGAGCCGCGGCGCCGGCCTTGTTGTAAGACATTGTTTCTAAGTCACTGGTAATATAATTCAACAGGCTTCCACTTCTCCCCAGTCATCAAATATGTTTTTGTCTTTTGTAGATAACAGGGTTTTCCAGTTTCCTCCATGCAACTGTTCAATTGCTTACGCATGGCCAACACATGAAGTAACTCCCATAGCCGAGTTCCTGACGTGCCTGTACTTAGGGCATCTTGGGCGTCCTGGGAGGAAGACCCCTGAAGTGGAGAGAGGAGGAGGAAGCGGGCTCTGCACACTGCCCTGCCTTTCCCACTCTGCTCCTTTTCCTTCTCCAGCTTGGATGCTGGATCCAGAAGTCCTTGGCTTGAGAAAGGTACTGTTAAGTAGACCTCGACACCCCAAGTCTGAGGCGCTGGAGTGGCTGCAGGGGGACAGCAGCGGAACAGGCGCGTTGGTAGCAAGTGTGGGGTCTGTGTGTCAGGCGTGGCTCAGTAAGTGCAGCAGTGCACAGACAACTGATGTCCAAAATACGGGTTTTCATATTCTAGATAAAATCCTTAACGTGCTGGTTTCCTTGGGGGAGTCAGACGCCATTAGAGGCATTTGGATGTCATATTTAATTTGCTTGTGGGTGAGGTTTTCCATCTTGGAGAGTGGAGCTTCCCAGCAGTTGGATTTTTAAAAAGTCAGGCTGGCGCCGCGGCTCACTAAGCTAATCCTCCGCCTTGCGGCACCGGCACACCGGGTTCTAGTCCCGGTCAGGGTGCCGGATTCTGTCCCGGTTGCCCCTCTTCCAGGCCAGCCCTCTGCTGTGGCCCGGGAGTGCAGTGGAGGATGGCCCAAGTGCTTGGGCCCTGCACCCGCATGGGAGACCAGGATAAGCACCTGGCTCCTGCCTTCGGATCAGCGTGGTGCGCCAGCCGCGGCGGCCATTGGAGGGTGAACCTTTCTTTCTGTCTCCCTCTTTCTCACTGTCCACTCTGCCTGTCAAAAAAAAAAAAAAAAAAAAAAAAGTCACTGGTATGCAGCCGCCAAGTTAGGAAGCGTCCATGTCTCGTGAGGGACTTAATAGAACAGCTAAATGTGCAGCGTCCTCGCAGCTTTCAGGCTTGGGTTTGTATTCCGTGTCTTTGCCTGCAACTTTGATTTTCGTGTTTAAGGTGGGAAAGTAAAACTTCTAATTTCATGAGGCAATTATCAAAATAAATAGACTAACACTTGTTTTGTTGGTAATAATCTTCATGGGCTGACGCTCGTTAAAAGATGTGAACGTTAATGTTAAGCATCTCACAAAATGCTCGTTGTGTCCTGGCTTCAGTCTCCAGCTCCGTGACTGCTTTTCCAGCCCTGTGTTTCCTAAGGGGGTTTTTTGCTTCACACTCAACCTTTCTGTGGCTACATCATCACTGAGAGAGAAAGATGTGGGATCATTGAGATTGTTGGCTCAGTGCTTGGCTTCTTAAATTTCTCCCTTTCTGGGGGTGGGGGGGTAGGGGTGTGAGACTTCCCAGAACCAAGTCTGTTGAAACCAAAATTGTGTTCACCAGAGTGGTGTGTTCCTCTCCATCCCACCAACAGCACTAAGAGCAACCTCTTGAGTTTTGTTTATACGGGCAGCTTGACGCCCTGTGCGCTGCAGGATCCCAGCTGGCTCCCCGTGCCTCCCTCCCCCTCACTGGGGCTTGCCAAAACTCAGCTGACTGATTTTGGAAAGCTCTTGAAACATGTCATTAATTGTGCTTTCTTATGAGATTGGGCTATTGACCTAATTTGTGATGAACAAAACCTGGCCGAATCCCACGCCCCCAAGGGAAAGTGTCAGTGAAGTGTTGTTAGCAACATCACTGATCTTAGGTTTCAAAACCTCACCTAATAAAGATAAAATAAAAAACACCCAAGCTATCAAGTGAGGGGAAGGAGGACAATGTGATTTTGAGCACTTGTAGAGTGGCATGTTGTTGGCATGGTATGAAAGCATAATTCTGGTGTCTAAACGCCCAGTTCCTCCTAAATATTTGGGACAGTTTCATAACACTGTGTAGGAGTCGCATGCACCAAACCCTCTTAAACTGATCAGCGCGTGCATTCCTCCCAGGCTGTGCACTGTCATAAATGTCTTTTCTAATCCCCGTCCTGGGAGGGGTGTGGTGCAGTGGAAGCGGCCAGTATTTAGGAGCCAGTTGAGCCTGAATTCAGATGCTGCTGTTTGAGAGGTCAGTGAACGACCTTTGGGAAGTAGACGGTCTGTGGCACAGAAAGGACAGACACTAATGACCACATCCTATAAATACCCCACACAAGTGGGACAGCCCCTCACAACTTAGAGCTGCTTTTATCCTGTATTTTCACTTCATTTGTAAGGCACAGAGAGGGTTCACTCCCCACATGCCCACCAGAGCTGGGGCTTCTGGGCCAGGTAGAAACTAGCAGCCCAGAACCCATTTCAGGTCTCCCAGCTGAGTGGAACCGTCCCAGGTGTTGAAGCCATCACCTGCTGTCTCCCAGAAAGTGCATTTGCGGGAAGCTGAATCGAGCAGAGTCGGGACTCGAACCTGGCACTTCGACATGGGCTGCAGTTGTCCCAGCGGGCATCGTAAGCCAACGGCCAACATTTTAACATCCACATGTATTTCTTCCTTGGACTCCTGTTTTGATATATTTCAGCTTCTGGATGAAGTATATTACCACTCTTTTTTTTTTTTTTCTTATCAATCATAAACATTAACACGAGATCACCACTCTGGATTGTTTGTCTCTGCACTTAAAGGTAGGAAAGTCCGACGTGTTGTCAGCCTTTGGGCCCTGCAGCTGGAGGCAGTTTGCCGGGCAGTAGGGCTGGCCCACGGAGGCAGCCGCAGCCGCGTGCCTTTGTCTCAGACCTAATTCTGTTGCACACTAGGATTGGAGCACCTCATCAACTCCTCATTGGCCACGTGGACATTCGCCTGAGCCTCACGAGTCCCCTGTGGTGATGGTATGCAGGGAAGCTTGTCTGATTTAACACTGTAGGCCCCTACTAGTGCTAGGCAGCTCCTTGGATGGACACTTGGTGTTGAGACAGCAGCAACAAAGCTGTGTTTTCTAAGGTTGATTGGAGGGGCCGGCGCTGAGGCAGTGCCGGCATCCCATATGGGTGTTGGATGGAGTCCTGGCTGTGCCACTTCCAATCCAGCTCCCTGCTAATGTGCCTGGGAAAGCACTGGAAGATGGCCCAAGTGCTTGGGCCCCTGCACCCAGGGAGGAGACCCGGAAGACGCTCCTGGCTCCTGGTTTCGGCCTGACCCAGCCCCAGCTGTTACGGCCATCTGGGGAATGAACCAGCAGATGGAAGATCTCTCTTCTTTCTGTAACTCTGCCTTATTTGAAAGCCAGAGTTACAGAGAGATCTTCCATCCGCTGGTTCACTTCTCAAATGGCTGCAACAGTTGGGGCTGCATCAGGCAGAAGCCGGAAGCCAGGGTGTCCATCTGGGTCTCCTACAAGGTTGGCGGGGGCCCCAACACTTGGGCCATCTTCCGCTTCCTTCCCAGGTGCACCAGCGGGGAGCCGGATTGGAAGCGGAGCAGCCAAGTCTCAGACGGCTTACCCTGCTGTACCACACTGCCAGCCCCAAAGCTGTACGTTCTGCTTTCAAGGTGCTTTACTGTTTTCACCTTGAATAGTTTTAGGCAGAAATATTGGAAGCTTATCTGGAAAAACAAGGAAATGCTGGATGAATTAGGAAACTTTGAATTAATGAAAAGTCAAGGTGTGATGTATAGAAGGTAGCTGCAAAAATGTGATATTTTTAGAATACATGAGAACTGTGGGAAAACGTGGAAATGAGAACACTTCTGTAACCCTTGGCTCAGACCAAAGTTTTAGGTGACCAGTGGCTGTCACCGCTGGCCTCTCCTCCCAGCAGAGCCTGTCACTCAAACAGTAACTTAACAACCCTCTTGGTCTTCCTCCCTCAAGCCCTCCCTCCTACTCCTGCCCTGCCCCGCCCTGTAACGCCTGCCTGGGGTCTTAGATTCTAGCTTCCTGCTGAGGTGCACCCTGGGAGGCAGCAGGTGACACTACCTGTGTGGGAGACACAGATCGTGTTTCAGGCATTGGCCTGGCCCAGCTCTGGCTGCTGTGGGCATTTGAGAAATGATACCAGAAGATTCCCCCACCCTGTCCCATTAAAAAAAAAAAAATGGGAAAATGAAATTAAAGGATGTTTATAAAAATAGTAAGTTTCTTAGTTACAGAAGTAATACTAGTTTTAGAAAACTTGAAAAACACAGACTACCATAGAAATTAAAAAACCTCTAATCCCACCACTGGATTGTACATTTTGGCACAGAGAGGGATTCCAAACCTGAGATCTGGGATAGGTTACGGCATCCAAGAACTTCTGAAACTATATGCGAAGTTTCCTGTGAAATATGCGTGTACACTTTCCTTGGAAAGGAGCTCATGTAGTCCGATGAAAATTAGGTGTTTTTTTTTTTTTTGACAGGCAGAGTGGATAGTGAGAGAGAGAGACAGAGACAAAGGTCTTCCTTTGCCGTTGGTTCACCCTCCAATGGCTGCCGCGGCTGGTGCGCTGCGGCCCGCGCACTGCGCTGATCCGAAGGCAGGAACCAGGTGCTTCTCCTGGTCTCCCATGGGGTGCAGGGCCCAAGCACTTGGGCCATCCTCCACTGCACTCCCGGGCCACAGCAGAGAGTTGGCCTGGAAGGGGGGCAACCAGGACAGAATCTGGCGCCCCGACCGGGACTAGAACCCTGTTTGCCGGCGCCGCTAGGTGGAGGATTAGCCTAGTGAGCCGCGGCACCAGCCCGAAAATTAGGTTCTTAAAGGCATGGCTACCATCAAAACAGTAGCACCTTCCAAATTCCCACACTTCTAAAGAAATATTTGAAAGGCAGTTGAGAGCGAGACAGAGGGAGACCTTTCATCCTCTAGTTCACTCCCCAGAGTGGCAGCAGCCAGGGTTGGGCCCAGAGCTGGGAGCTGCATCCGGGTTTCCACAGGGGTGCAATGCTGCTTTGCCAGGAGCATCGGCAGGGAGCTGGGTCAGAAGCGGAGCAGCTGGGACTCGAAACAGCACTGATACGGGTGCTGGCATGGCCGGCAGCGGCTCACCCGCCGGGCCGCAACGCCAGCCCCCATTTTCTGCACATTTGTATTGTGGTTTTATGTCACCGTGTGAGCTTGCTCCATAAAGATCTCAGACCAATGGAGTTAGCCACAGTGTGGCTCTAGTTGAACAGGGGTCTTTAATGCCTGTCCCTAGCACACGGCATCTGGTCGACGTTCACTCCAAAGAGTGATGGAAGGCGCAGACCATGTGTGAGGCTTCAACCCCGGAAGCAGAAGATGGCAGGGGTGGGTTAGCATTCTCCCTTGCCCCAGAAGGTGGGTGGCAGGGAGGGAGGTCACGTCTGGCTGCTCAGCCTCCACCCACAGCCGGGTCTCGGGGAGGCCAGACCCAGACCCACGCTTCCTGGGGGCTGGTTCAGGGCTGTGGTTAGGAAGCCCCGGAGCTGGCCTGGCCTTGGCCTGTGGGGCCCGATCTGGCTCCCTCCCAGGCCTTCTCCTCTGTTCTGGAGGTAACGGCGGCCGTTTTCCTCTGGTCTTTCTGCTGTGGTAAGCAGACTTGCCTGTCTCAGAGGAGCCTGGCTTGGAGAATCCGCTGGCCAAAGCCACAGCTGGCTCCCAGATGGCTCGCGGGCCCAGAACCCACCACCGGCCCAACCTGGATTGTCGGGAGGCTTAAACCCCCCCTGCTCTGGGAGATTTATGGGCAGCTCTTGGGGAGGGCAGATGTCTAGAGCTAGGATAGGGCTGATCAGTTTCCTTCTTTGCGTGTTCTAGAATCCTGCTAAAACACAAGACACTGACCTCAGCTTTACCCCACCCGAAGAGTGAGTGAGAATAACTAGATAACCAGCGATCTATTGCTGACATCACTAAGAGACCTAACAAAGAAAGTTCTAGATCCCTTCTCTGTCTCTGACTCTCCTCCTCTCCACAGAGGTATCCACAACAAACACATATATGTGAGTACTTAAAAGTTTGCGAAAGTCATATTATGAAGAAACTGCATGGGCCTCTTTTTTTTTTTTTTTTTTTTTTTTAGATTTATTTTATTTATTTGCAAGACAGAGAGAGGTAGAGCAGAGAAAGAAAAAGGTCTCCCATCTACTGGTTCACTCCCCAATTGGCCACAACGTCCTGAGCTGTGCCAATCTGAAGCCAGGAGCTAAAAGCTTCATCCAGGTTTCCCATATGGGTTCAGGGGCCCAAGGACTTGGGTCATCTTGTACTGCCTTCCCAGGGCATAGCAGACAGCTGGATCGGAAGTGGTACAGCCTGGACTTGCACTGGCGTACATGTGGGATGCCAGCACTGCAGACCAGGGCTTTAACCCACTGCGCCACAGCGCCGGCCCCGGGCCTCTTTTTTTTTTCACCCCCAAAAATGATTTTTTAATTTCAATATTCCAAGTACTTTCCGAGGTTCCCTCGCATTGGGGGTGTGTGTGCACGCGTTGCAGGTGCCAATATGAAAGGAATTCATGGATATACTCAGGAGCTCTCTTCCAGGGGGAGTCTGCCTCCAAAGTGACCCAGGAAGATGCTCCGCTTCCCAGGCGAGAGTATCTGTCCATCCCATGCAGGTAGAAATGGGCGTCGGAGCACACACAGCTTCTTGCTGCCAAGACATTCTTGGGCGTGCATCTCCTGGAGATGGGGTAGAGCGCGCTCGCAGGCACTCACATACCTCAGCTGCTCAGGAAATACTTGACATAATTTCCTGCTCTCCGGAACGGGAGGGCCAGGAAGTTGGAAAGTCTGACTGTCTTCACGCTCTCCAACGCGGGCCCCGAGGACCCTGTGCTGTTCTCTTCCCCGCGCGCCTCTGAGTTCCTCTCTGCCTCTCTTTCGTGCTGGAACGTTCTTTCCCCCCCACCCCGAAGGGAGCCGAGAATCCCAGGAACGCGGGTTTCCCAGAGCGTGCTGGCCCGAGCTTCCTGAGGCTCTGCTGCTAACACGAGCTAACGAAGCTTGGAAAGCCCCCTGAGAGTCCTCCCAGCCGCGGCGGGCACGCGGCCAGCGCGAGGTGGACCCGCGGCTGCTTTTGCCCTGCACAGCAACAAAAATTCAAAAGGTGGAGAGGAAGGGAAGCCGACTGCCTCGTGCCATGGAGACTGCAAGTGAGGAGCGAGCCAGGCCACGCGGATTTAACGGCCTCCTTGGTTTGCTTCCGTCTCTCAGTGGGGCTCAGATGCTGGCATTGGCACTGGGTCTTTTTAGGCCTTTGTGCAAGATTTCAGGCAAAAAGAAAAAAAGGATTTTGTTTAAAAAGACATGATTTTATTTTTATCAAAAGCGATGAGTCTCACATGAGAGAGATTTTCTCCCTAAGGGATGTGTGACAAAGTCTGTGGCTATTTGGTGTTTATTGTCACATCTGGGGTAGCGGATGCTACAGTCATCCAGGCTGCGCCCAGCATACCCTCACCGTGAGGCATGAGCTGGCCCCAATGTCAACGGTATGGAGGTTCCAAAAGCCCGGTCCACAGGTTCGAAGCAGGGCAAGCATCTGGTATGGCCCTTACGATACTGTTAGGGAACCCACGTCCCTCTCAGAGCGCCTAGGCTGCAGTTCTGTCTCTAAGACAGCAGGCAATGGCTCAAGTGCTCAGGCCCCTGCCACCCCATATGGGAGACCTGGAGCTCCTGGCTCCTGGCTTTGGCCTGGCCTAGCTGTGGCTGTTGCGGGCATTTGGGGAGTAAACCAGCAGATGGAAGCTCTCTGTCTGCTCTCCGCCTTTCAGATTAAAACAACAACAATAAGATGAGCCAAACAAGCAGGTTTAAAGTGGGGAGAGAGAGAGATCTTCCATCAGCTGGTTCACCCCCCAAATAGCAGCAAAGGCCTGGGCCAGGCCGAAACCAGGAGCCAGGGGTTTCTTTCAGGTCTTCCACGTGGGTGCAGGGGCCCAGGGACGGGTCATCTTCTGCTGCTTTCCCAGGAGCATCAGCAGGGCGCTGGATCGGAAGTGGAGCAGTTGGGACATGAGCCAGAGCCCATACGCGATGCTGGGCTTGCAGGCAGTGGCTTTACTGTCTGTTCCAGGGAGCAGCGATCACCCTAATAGTTGGGACACCCACACCAGAATCCCGGGTTCTGTTCTTGTCTCCAACTTCCTGCCGGGGTGGATTCTAGGAGGCAGTGGTCATGGCTCAAGTAATTGGGTTCCTGCCACTCATGTGGGTAGATCTGGATTGCATTCCCAGCTCCTGGCCTGGCTCAGCCCTGGCTGTCGTGGGTGAGGGAACCAGTGGACTCCAGCTCTCTGTGTCTTAAAAAAATGAATGAAAGGATGGATGGATGAAAAAATTTGTTTCAAACATTAAAATTTTAATAGGAAAAAATTACCATGCCTCCTCTATCTGAATCACGGATATAAAATAAAGAGCAGCAGATGTTCGTAAGATTTCAGGGATTAACCCTCTCCAGCCTTCCAGGTTCAGGTGCCAGGAAGAACTTCCCCTGCCTAAGGCCAGCCCCCAGGGCTTCTAACTGGCTGCCCAGGTGTGCCAAGGTGCACAGAGTGAATTCTTTTGGTTTTACCCAGCGAGGTGAGAAACGTCCTCCTGATAGTGGTCTAGAAAGAGAGAGGAAGTGGACGCTATTGGTCAAAAACACAAAGTGCTTTTTTCCCACGGCAGGTCGCTGTCTGCTGCACGTGGACCAGGAGCCCTGGGCAGGGTTTGGCTGTGAAAAGCCCTGTGGGAGATGCTGAGTTCTGGGCAGGGGCAGGCGCCCTCCCGACAGGGAAAACCGCCACAAGGAGGCAGTAGAGCTTAGTGGTTAAGAGCGTGGGCTCCGGAATCCACTGGATCTCAGCCCAGGCTCTGGCACCTCCCAGCTGTGTGATCTCCGGCAAGTTGCTTAACTATTCTGTACCTCAAGTTCCAGCTCAGTGCAATGGGTATAAATCTAGCACCTAACTCCTCGGGAGGCTGTAAAGGCCGTGGAGACACCCAGCTCCATCCTCAATCAGTGCTGGCTGAAGCAACAGGGTGGGTGCCGTGTTGGGTGCAGAACTTAAGGCATCACCGCTCGGGATGCCCAGGTCCAGGTGCCTGGTTAGAGTCCAGGCGTCCCGGCTTCCAACCCGGCTTCCTGCTCATGCGCACCTGGGAGGCAGCAGGTGAGGGCTCAAGTGCTGGGCCCCTGCCCCCTGTGGGGGAGATCTGGATGGGTTCCCAGCTTCCCCTTCTTGGCTGTCGCAGGCATCTGGGGAGTGAACCAGCTGATGCAGGAGCTCTCTGTGCCTCTGTCTGCTTTTCAAATAAAGTGAAAGTAAATAAACGACTAAAACAGGAGTTTAAAGGGGGAACACTTTTCAGACAGATGATAATTTTTGCTTGCTTGTTTTTGAGAGCACAATACTTTTCTGGTGGCACAAAGTTGTTTAACCCCCAAATCTCAACAGTTGCTCAAAGAGCCTATCCCCAACCTCCCACCCCACCCCAGCTGTATCCTGTTCTGGTCACAAAGCTGATTTCAACAGCTACTCTCCACATCATTCTTGAAGGTCTGGTCACACAAAGGATGTATAGTTTGTTCTGTTACACTTTTGAGTATGAGAAGCATTCTCTCTCTCTCTCCTTCCTCCCTCCCTCCCTCCCTCCCTCCCTCCCTCCCTCCCTCCCTCTCTCCTTCCTCTCTCCCTCTCGCCTCTCCCTCCCTCTCTCCTCTCTCTCTCTCTCTCTCTGGAAAGCCATGAGTTCACACTGACAGGCCAGTTTCCATCCGGCACCACAGCCCTCTCTCTCTTCGCTTACCTGTGACTGTGACTGTGATGGCTTCCCTTCCCTGCTGGGGCTCCTACCGGTCCCAGGCCACATCCTGTGTGGACGCTTTGCTCCTTTGCTTGGGCCTGGGCTCCTTGTGTCAGGTGTCCCCTCTCTGTGAGCTCCCACTTCCTTCCTGCCTCTTGTCTCATCCTGGCCACAGACCCCTGTGTAGGAGGGGAGGGCAGGCGGTGGGGACACTTTGTACCCAGATGAGGCCCTTCGGTTAGGGCTGATTCCCTCCTGGGGCCCTGTCCAGCCTCGTCTGAAATTCCTTCTGTCTGGTGCAAGTGACAATGCAGGCTTCTCTTTAAATAGACCTCGCGATGGGCGGGCAGGCACAGTGGTTAAGTCACCACTTGGGATGCTGCCTCCGACACCTGACTGGTTTGAGTCCTGGCTTCCTCACTTATGATCCAGCTGCTCGTGTGCACCTGGGAGGCAGCAGATATGGCCCAAGTACTTGAGTCCCTGCCACCCGCACGGGAGAACCGATGGGTTCCTTGCTCCTGGCATCAGCCTGGTCCAGCTCCTGCCTGTTGGCAGGCATTTGGGGCGAGGACCAGCAGATGGAAGAGATCTCTTTCTCAAATGAGATGAAAACAAAAATATGTAAATAAACCTGGCAAGACCATCTTGTGTCCATTAGAGGGGATTGTCTGGTCCTCGTGCCTTGTAGCAAGAGATGAAAATAATCTGGTAAGTAAAAAAAAAAAAGATGCATTTTTATGAGGGTTCAAGTCACATGAGACCCGATGGGTAAACCAGCCAGTGGTCATAGGCCATCCGTTCTCTCCTCTGCTCCCCAGCCTTCAGAGGGGCTGCCTGCTCTTTGGGCCTCCCCCAGGGGGTGCCCACAGAGGACATTGTCCAAATGGGATTGGCTCATGGATGTGGGTGACATCGGCTCTGCTGTGCCTGCCGTTGACCTCTTTGCCTCACTGTGACTGCATCAGAAATTCCAGAACATTCTAAAGTTCCCAATACTGCCCATGTCCTCTGGCAGTGTTTAAACAGCACATGTATTTTGTTTGGTCCTCACTTAATTAAGAAAGTTTAAAATTAGTTCACAACATGAAACAAATCAGGAGCTCATCATTAAGCTCTGAGTCTTGGCTTCTCTGGACAAATCAGATGTGGCAAGGGATGGCCCCCAGTCCCACAGGGCAGCACGTGGCCAGAGCCGGCTGAGTGGCGGCTGCCCCTTTAGCTATGGCCACGCACTCTGTCTACTCGGGTCCTCACCACTCACTGCTCATCGCTGCCCCGAATCCTCACTCACCTGAAGGCATTGGAGGCTACAGCCCTTGGGATACCAGTTTTTTCCTTTCTTGGACTTGGACCCGACCTCTGCTCTTCCCGGGTATCTACCTACTGGCCTTTGGACTAGATCTACACGGCTGGTTCTTCTGGGTCGCCAACGGGCCTGCTGCAAAGCTTGGGTTTTGTCAGTCTTCACCATCATATGAGCCAATGCTGTATCCTCTCTCTCCTTCCATCCTCCCCCACACGTGCGTGCACACGAGACTCCTGCGAGAAGTTCATGGAAAACAGAATTAAATGACAGACTTAAGCTTAAAAGACTTTCATGGCTAAAAACTAAAATCCATGTGCAGCTTCTTCATAATACAGATTTTTTTTTTTTTTTTTTGACAGGCAGAGTGGACAGTGAGAGAGACAGAGAGAAAGGTCTTCCTTTGCCGTTGGTTCACCCTCCAATGGCCGCCGCAGCCGGCGTGCTGCGGCTGGCGCACCGCGCTGATCCGATGGCAGGAGCCAGGAGCCAGGTGCTTTTCCTGGTCTCCCATGGGGTGCAGGGCCCAAGCACCTGGGCCATCCTCTACTGCACTCCCTGGCCACAGCAGAGGGCTGGCCTGGAAGAGGGGCAACTGGGACAGAATCCGGCGCCCCGACCGGGACTAGAACCCGGTGTGCCGGCGCCGCTAGGCGGAGGATTAGCCTAGTGAGCCGCGGCGCCGGCCCCATAATACAGATTTTTTCATGAACTTTTTGAAGGCTCCTGCAAGTGTGAATTTCTTTTTTTAATTAAAAAAATTTTTTTTATTTATTTGAAAGGCAGCATTACAGAGAGGCAGAGGCAGAGAGAGGTCTTCCCATCTTCTGGTTCACTCCCCAAATGGCAGCAACTGCTGGAGCTGGGCCAAACCTGAAGCCAGGAGCCAGGAGCTTCTTCCGGGTCTCCCACGCGGGTGCAGGGCCCAAGGACCTGGGCCATCTTCTACTGCTTTCCCAGGCCACAGCAGAGAGCCGGATGGGAAGTGGAGCAGCCGGTACTTGAACCAGCGCTCATATGGGATGCCAGCACTGCAGGCGGTGGCTTTACCTGTCACGCCACAGCGCCAGCCCCACATACATGAATTTCAAAATAATCATATCCTTTAGGTTCATTACTACAACCTTTTTGAAGTTGCCCTGTACATCCTACCAGTTCTCTTTCTTACCCCTTGACTGTCACAAAAAAAAGTTGTAAACCTTCGTGTGCAAGGTTTCGTAGGAACATAAGATTTATCTCTCTGGGCGAAGTCCCCAGGAGTGCTGCTACTGGGTCCCGGGCTATGTGTGTGTTTGACTCTAGGAGAAACTGCCGAACTGCTTCCTAGAATGGCCGTCCTGTTTGACACTCCCACCATTTATCATTTTTTTTTATGATTTTATTATCCTAGTTGAATTAGCTAACGGTTGGCATTTTGAAGGCCGTTGGGGAGGGGGTTCGCACCCTTGTGTTATAATCTCGGCCGTCCCAGCCTCCTTCTGACCCTCACGTCGTAAGCCAAGCCCGAGGCCTGCAGGTTTTAGAGATTTGAAATAACAAACCTGGCTGCCTGAGATTTTCTTGGCTGGCACCAGGTCCTGCCAGGCTTTTGAATCAGCTGGGGGCAGGGAAGGGTCACGAGGAAGCTCAGGCTGCCCGGAGCCGACAGGAAGCGTGGGACGAAGCTTACTCCAGGCCTGGCTCCTGCTCAGCCTGGCTGGGGCCTGGGCACCGTCGGGAAATCAGCCTGGACTCTTTAAATCGCCCCACCCCTGAAAAATAAATTCATAAACAAGGAAGCTCCAGGCTGCTACTTTAAGAAGCAGCATCTTATGGTTTGGAATAAAACTGATTTGCAGAGGAACTTATGACCGTGTGTCTCTCGGGCTCTACACACCGTGTGCCAATGGCAGGTGGCCTGGGGACTTCTTTTCCTGGAGGTGGCTTCCTGGGGGTGTTAACTGATGCTGAAGACCCTGACCTTGTCCTTCTCACCTCCCCTGCACCCGCTTCCAAGTTAACATGGACAAAAGGGCTTTATTTTGCCTATGGTTATTATTATCTAACATGGTACTTTAAAAAAAAAAATCTTAATTCTAGTATCAATAAGTAGATTTGATCAGACATCAAAATGGTATGTCTTTTTAGTTTCCTGTCGTCTCACCTGAGTCTCCTAATACCACAGTGGTCAGGCCTTCCAAAGGTCCTATGACAGAAAGCCAGGTGCCCTGGTGCTGGTTCCATGCCTTGCCCCTCATTTGATGCAGTAACGCATGTATAATGTTTTATATTTATTTTTGTTCTTTATGATTTATTTATTTGAAAGGCAGAGAGAGAGAGAATTGATCTTCTGTCTGCTGGCTTACTCCCCAGATGACCTCAATGGCCTCAATGGCCGGGGCGAAGCCAGGCTGAAGCCAGACACCAGGAACTCCATACTGGTCTCCCTCCTGAATGGCAGGGGCCCTGGGCTGGCTTCCGCTGCTTTTCCAGGCACATGACCAGGGACCTGGATTAGAACCGGAGCAGCCAGGACTTGAACACGTGCTCTGATATGGGATATTGATGTTGGAGGTGACTTACGTCGCTGTGCCCCAGTGTTGGCCCCAGTGTTTTGTTTTGTTTTATTTATTTATTTATTTATTTATACAGGCAGAGTGGACAGAGAGAGAGAGAGAGAGAGAGAGAGAGAGAAAGGTCTTCCTTTTGCCATTGGTTCACCCTCCAATGGCCGCCGCCGCAGCCGGTGCGCTGCAGCTGGCTCACTGCACTGATCCGAAGCCAGGAGCCAGGTGCTTCTCCTGGTCTCCCATGGGGTGCAGGGCCCAAGCACCTGGGCCATCCTCCACTGCACTCCCTGGCCACAGCAGAGAGCTGGCCTGGAAGAGGGGCAACCGGGACAGAATCCGGTGCCCCGACCGGGACTAGAACCCGGTGTGCTGGCGCTGCAAGGTGGAGGATTAGCCTAGTGAGCCGCGGCGCCGGCCGACCCCAGTGTTCTGAATTTTAACCATCTTCACGTGTTCAATTCAGTGACATGAAGTGTATTCACAATGTTGGGCAACCACCAGCGCCATCTACTTCTAGCACTTTTTCCATCATTCCCAAGAGAAACCTCTGTACCCATTAATAGTAACTCCCCGTCCCAGCGCCCTCATGCCTTGGTGATGTCCCTTACACTGTCAGTCTCCGTAAATCTGCCTATTCTGGGTGCCTCGAGTCAGTGGCATCCCACTGCTAGGCTTAGTTCACTTAGCATCGTGCTTCTAGTGCTTTCTGAGTTCACCATGTTGTGTGTAGCGTGAGCCGGCCTTTCATTCCTTTCTAAGGCTGGGTGTGATTCCGTCGTATGTCTGAGCCACATCTTGTTTATCCGTTCCTCTCCGGTTGGATGTTTGGTTGGGTTCCAGCCTTTGGCTACTGTAAGTTGTGTGATGATGAATGTTGGTGTGCAAATGTCTGTCTGAGTCCCTGCTGTCAGTTCTCTGGGGGCATAACTGGCAGGGGAATCACATGGTGATTCTATGCTGACTTTTCCAGGCATCACCACATGATTTTCTGCAATGGCTGCACATGAGTTCCTAATGAGTGGTTATTTTTTTGAAGACTTATTTATTTATTTATTTATTTGAAAGTCAGAGTTACACAGAGAGAGAAGGAGAGGTAGACAGAGAGAGAGAGAGAGAGGTCTTTCATCTGCTGGTTCACTCCCCAGTTGGCTGCAACGGCCGGAGTTGTGCCGATCAGAAGCCAGGAGCCAGAGCCTCCTGCAGGTCTCCCACACGGGTGCAGAGGCCCAAAATCTTGGGCCATCTTCCACTGCTTTCCCAAGTAATGGCAGAGAGCTGGATTGGAAGTGGAGCGGCGGAGTCTCGAACCGGTGCCCATATGGGATGCCAGCACTGCAGGTGGTGGCCTCACTCACTATGCCACAGTGCCAGCCCCTTAGTGGTTATTTTTAAAAACATTTCTAAGTCCCAAATTAATGTATATCTATTAAAATAAACCTAAAACCACAGAGAAGGGTGGAAAGCTGAAGGTTACGATGAGGCAGTGCCAATGAGTTGGTGATGTGTCCTCGGACCTCCTGTGGCGCGTGGATGGCTGTGTCCTTGCTTCCATTTGTGGCCTCTCATGCTCCATCCTCTGCACAGAGCCACAGCAGGCTTCTCACTGCAAAGCAGAGCATGGGGCCGGGATTGTGGTACAGTGGGTAAGGCCGCCGCCTGCGACCCCAGCATCCCATATAGGAGCCAGTTCGAAACCCAGCTGCTCCACTTCCAGGCCAGCTCCCTAGTAATGTGCCTGGGGGAGCAGCAGAAGCTCAAGTGCTTGGGTCCCTGCCAGCCACGTGGGAGACCTCGGGGGAAGCTCCTGACTCCTGGTTTTGGACCGGCCCAGCTCCAGCTGTTGTAGCCATTTGGGAAGTGAACCAGGGGATGGAAGACCTCTCTCCCTCTCCTTCTCTCTCTCACTACATAACTCTGCCTTTCAAATAAATAAATACATCATAAAAAAAAAAAAAAGAGAGAAAAGCAGAACATAGTGCTCCCTTCCTGGGAGCTTCCATGCCCTGCCCCCTCGCCTTTGTGTTAACTCCAGATGTGGACCCTAGACATGGCTGGCACCCAGCCCCTTCCCCAGAACTGCCTCTCCTTCCCACCCCCCTCGTTCACTCTGCTCCAGCCAGAGCTGTTCCTGTCTTCGGATGTCTGTGTTGTTGGGTGTGTGCCGAGCTGGTTGCCTTGACCCCTCCCCCCATCCAGCCCTCTGCCCCAGGGACATCTTCTCAGGAGAGAGTCCACCGTGAATGTCTTATCTGCTGTCCAGATCCTTGAGCCCCGGACCCGGCCTTCGTTGTCAACTGTAGCATTTATCATCGCCTGCCCTCGTGTGATGGATGCTCCTAGTCAGCCTCCTCGACTCTCCATTGGAGTAAGACTCTTTCTCTGTCCCCCAGCCTCAAAGTTTGATCATTCAGTCTAAAAGACAGTGTCAGAGAGGGGGGAGGGGGAGGTCTTCCGTTAGCTGGTTCTCTTCTCAAAAAGCTGCAATTGCCAGGAGCCTGGAACTCCATCTGGGTCTCCCACATGGATGGCAGGGGTCCAAGTCCTTGGGCCATCAATTGTTCCCTCCCGGGGCACACATTAGCAGGAAGCTGGATTCAGAAGTGGAGCCAGCAATAGGCTAGTCCTCTGCCTGCAGCACTGGCACACCGGGTTCTAGTCCTGGTCGGGGCGCCAGTTCTGTCCTGGTTGCCCCTCTTCCAGGCCAGCTCTCTGCTGTGGCCCGGGAGTGCAGTGGAGGGTGGTCCAAGTCCTTGGGTCCTGTACCCCATGGGAGACCAGGAGAAGAACCTGGCTCCTGGCTTCAGACCAGCGCAATGCGCCGGCCGCAGCGTGCCGGCCGCGGCGGCCATTGGAGGGTGAACCAACGGCAAAAGGAAGACCTTTCTCTCTGTCTCTCTCTCTCACTGTCCACTCTGCCTGTCAAAAAAAAAAAAAAAAAAAAAAAAAAAGAAGAAGTGGAGCCAAGACTTGATCCAGCCACTGTGGTGTGGGGTGCAGGCACCCTAAGAGGCATGTTAACCACTGCACACTCCTGCCCCAGAGTGAGATCTTTTCTACTCTGTTCTGGGTCTCCTGGTGCCTGATGAGTAGCGGGTGCTCATTTGTTAGGTGCATCACTTTGTTGGCTTGGGTGAGTGGATGAATACATGCACACACTCACACACATGCATAAAACAGATTCTTACTTACAAATATTTTCGATGTATTTGAAAAAGCTTGCAAAATGAATGCAAATGACTGCTTACCAAGAGACTGCAGTGATTCTGTGACATGATCATGACAGTCTTACATGTAAATTCAGAATAAGTATGCAGGTCTAAAATCTCGAGTAGGGGCTGGCGCTGTGGTGTAGCAGGTGAAGCCGCCTCCTGCAGTGCCGGCATCGCATATGGACACTAGTTCGAGTCCCAGCTGCTCCATTTCCGATCCAGCTCTCTGCTATGGCCTGGGAAAGCAGTAAAAGATGGCCCACATCCTTGGGCCCTTGCACCCTCATAGGAGACACAGAAGAAACTGCTGGCTCCTGGCTCCGGATCAGCCCAGCTCTGACCATTGTGGCCATTTGGGGAGTGAACCAGTGGATGAAAAATCTCTCTCTCTGTCTCTGCCTCTGGAACTCCGCTTTTCAAATCGGAAGAAAAAGAAAGAAGAAGGAAGGAAGGAAGGAAGGAAGGAAGGAAGGAAGGAAGGAAGGAAGAATATGACTTTAAAAAATAAAGTCAAATAAAATCTCGAGTAACATTTTATTTATTTATTTTTTGACAGGCAGAGTTAGAGAGAGAGAGAGAGAGAGAGAGAAAGGTCTTCCTTCCATTGGTTCACCCCCCAGATGGCCGCTATGACCGGTGCACTGCAGTGATCCGAAGCCAGGAATCAGGTGCTTCCTCCTGGTCTCCCATGGGGTGCAGGGCCCAAGCACTTGGCCCATCCTCCACTGCACTCCTGGGCCACAGCAGAGAGCTGGCCTGGAAGAGGAGCAACCGGGACTAGAACCCAGGGTGCTGGCACCGCAGGTGGAGAATCAGCCAAGTGAGCCATGGCGCTGGCCTCGAGTAACATTTTAAACCATCGCCTTCATTCTAGAGCTCAGTTGTTTCCTGCAATTAAACACGAGTTCTGCTTGGCTGTGGATTAGGTGGAAGCCCCTCTGACCCCGCCTTGCAGCCTCTAGCACTGATTTCTGATGCTGCGCCCGGCATCCTGTTTCAGGGTCTTTGTAGGAGGACAAGGATCTGCCCAGTCTCCAAGCCTCACGCCCATGCTGCTGTTCCGAACCTTGGTCTGGGGGTTAAACAGGGGGCTTAGCGAGAGCAGAGCAGGCCACAAACTCCAGTACAGGCTCTTCCATTTTGAAAAAAATTAAGATATAAAGTTATATGCCATAAAACCACCCTCTTCAAAGTATACAACTCAGTTCTCTTAGTGTATTCAGAACTATAAAACAATCACCACTATTTAACTTCGGAACATTTCATCCTCCCCTAAGTAAACCCTGTGTCCGACAGCAGGCACCCCATATCCACCCCCCTCCCTAGCTATAGACAACCACTCATTTTCTTCCCACGTCTGTGGATTTGCCTATCCCAGCTATTTCATATGAATGCAATCATGCAACACGTAGTTCTTTTTGTCTGGCGCATTTTATTTGACATATATTTTTTAAAGGTGTATTTATTTATTTGAAACTCAGAGTTACAGAGAGGGAGAGGCAAAGGCAAAGAGAGAGAGAGAGAGAGAGAGAGCAAGCGAGAGCGAGTGCTTCCAACTGCTTGTTCACTCCCCAAATGGCCACAACGACCAGGGCTGGGCCAAGCTGAAGCCAGGAGCCAGGAGCTTACTCTGGGTCTCCTACGTGGGTGCAGGGGCCCAAGCACTTGGGCCGCCTTCTGCTGTTCTCCCAGGTGCATTAGCAGGGAGCTGGATAGGAAGCGGATGGACCAGAGTTGAACCAGCACCCATATGGGATGCCGGCGCTCAGGCAGCACCTTTACCGGCTATGCCTTGTTGTCGGCCCCTTGACATCATATTTTCTTTCTTTCTTTCTTTCTTTCTTTCTTTCTTTCTTTCTTTCTTTCTTTCTTTCTTTCTTTCTTTCTTTCTTTCTTTCTTTCTTTCTTTCTTTCTTTCTTTCTTTCTTTCTTTCTTTCTTTCTTTCTTTCTTTCTTTCTTTCTTTCTTTCTTTCTTTCTCTTTTAAGATTTATGAATTCATTTGAAACTCAGAGTTATAGAGAGGCAGGGGCAGAGAGAGAGAAAGATTTTCCCTCTGCTGGTTTGCTCCCCAAAGGGCCACAATGGCCAGAGCTGGGCCAATCCAAAGCTAGGAGTCAGGAGCACGTGGGTGCAGGGGCCCAAGCACTTGAGCCATCCTCCTCTGATTTCCCAGGCACATTAGCAGGGCACTGGATCAAAAGTGGAGCAGTGGGACTTGAACTGGCATCCACATGGGATGCTGGCACTGCCAGCAGCGGCTTTACCAGCTTTGCCACAGTGCCGACCTCAACATATTTTCAAGATTCATATTGTATTGTAGCATGTATCAGTACTTTTTTTCCTTTTTATTGCCAAATAATGTTCCACTGTATAGAGATATATTTTGTTTATACAGTCATCGGTTGGTGGACATTTGGATTATAATCATTTTTGGCCATTATCAGCAATGCTGCTGTGAGCACTGTGAATAGATCTCTGTGTATAAGTGTTTCCAGTGTTGTCAGCTGGACCTGCTGGGTCACAGGACATTGTGGGGCAGCTCTATGGGTAACAGTTTGAAGAAGTAGCTGTTATTTTCCAAAGTGGCCATACTACTGTACATCCCCACCTGCAATGGATGAGTGTGCTGACTTTTCCACATCCTCACCAATACCACTTATCATTCATCTTTTTTATAACAGGCTCTCTAGTGGGCACAGAGTGAAATCTCACTGTGTTTTGTTTTGTTTTGTTTTGTTTTGTTTTTGACAGAGTTGGACAGTGAGAGAGAGACACACAGAGAGAAAGGTCTTCCTTCCATTGGTTCACCCCCGAAATGGCTGCTACGGCCGGCGCTGCGCCGATCTGAAGCCAGGAGCCAGGTGCTTCCTCCTGGTCTCCCATGCGGGTGCAGGGCCCAAGTACCCAGGCCATCCTCCACTGCTTCCCCAGGTGCATTAGCAGGGAGCTGAATCTGAAGTGGAGTAGCCAGGACTTGAACCAGCACCCATATGGGATGCCAGCTCCACAGGCAGAGACTTAATCTACTATGCCACAGTGCCGGCCCCCTTATTTGTGTTTTCTTAATAACCATTGACATGGAGCATCCTTTCATGCTTGCTGGTCATGTATAGGGCTTTTTTTTTTTTTAGAAATTCTGCTCAGATCCTTTGTTTACTTAATTTTTTAAAAATATTTATTTGAAATGCAGAGGGACACCCAGGGATGGGGGGTGGAGAGAGAGAAAGAGAGAGAGAGGGATAGGGAGAGCCCCCCACGTGCTGGTTTACCATCCACATGTCCACAACAGCCTGGGTGGGGACAGATCGACGCCAGGAGCCATGCACTCAATCTGGATTTTCCATGTCGGTGGTAGACACCCAACTACTTGAGCAGAAGCTGGGACTGGGAATGGAGTTGGGACTCAAACATGAGATGTGTTTGTCCCAGGCCTCACCTTAATTGCTACATCACATGCCTGTTCACCCTTGCCCATTTTTAAATCAGATTACTTGTCATTTTATTAACAGTAATTTATTGAGTTGTAAGAGGTCCTGATACATTTTGGATAATAGGCCTTTATCAGATACATGATTTGCAAATAGTTTTTTCCCATTGTCTGGGTTCTTTCCACTCTCTTGAAGCACAAATGTTCTGAACCATGATAAAGGCCAATTTATTGTTTTCTTTTGCTGATTGTGCTTTTCGTGTCATATCTAACAAATTGTTGTCTAATCCAAAGTCACAAGCATTTCTGTTTTCTCCTAGAGGTTTTTGCAGATTTTGTGAATCATTTTTGAGTTAATTTTTGTATATGATATGAAGTAGAGTATCTGACTTCATTCTTCTACATGTGGCTACAAAGTGGTCTCAACAGCATTATTGAAGACATTAATGTCTCCCTCATGAATTGGACATAAATTGAACACAAACATGAGGTTTATTTCTGGACTCCCAACTTTATTCCATTGATCCATACATCTATTTATGCCAGGACTACACTGCCTCAGCTTTGTAGTAAGTCTTTTTTTTTTCTTCTTTTTGACAGGCAGAGTTAGACAGTGAGAGAGCGAAACAGAGAGAAAGGTCTTCCTTCCGTTGGTTCACCCCTCAAATGGCTGTTACGGCTGGTGCACTGCGCTGATCCGAAGCCAGGAGCCAGGTGCTTCCTCCTGGTCTCCCATGTGGGTGCATGGCCCAAGCACTTGGGCCATCCTCCACTGCCTTCCCGGGCCTCAGCAGAGAGCTATACTGGAAGAGGAGTAACTGGGACAGAATCTGGTGCCCCAACCGGGACTAGAACCCAGAGTGCCGGTGCTGCAGGCAGAGGATTATCCAAGTGAGCCGTGGCACCGGCCTATAGTAAGTCTTGAAATCAGCAAGTGAGAGGCAGAGAGAAATGTCACCTCAGCTGATTAGTTCTTCAAGTGCCTGCAATAGCCAGGGATGGGCCCAATGGAAGCCAGAAGCTGGGAACTCAATCCGGGTTTCCTACGTGGCAGAGAGCCAAGTACCTGAGCCGTCACCTGCTCTCTGAGGGTCTGCATTTACAGGAAGCTGAAATGCAAAGTGGAAACATAACTTGAATCCAGGTGTTTCCATATGGGTTGTGGGTGTCCCATGGGGCAGCTTAACTGCTGCACCAAGTACTTGCCCCTTGTTTTTTCTCTCTCTCTTCTTAGAAATTTAGTTATTTATTTGAAATGTGAGTTACAGAGAGAGAGAGAGAGCGAGCGAGTGAGAATGAGAGAGAGCGAGTGAGAATGAGGGAGCTGCTGGTTCATTCCCCAAATGGTCACAATGGCCAGAACTGGACCAGTCCAAAGCCAGAAGCCAGGAGTTTCTTCTGAGTCTTCCACATGGGTGCAGGGCCATCTTCCACTGCTTTCCTAGGCACATTAGCAGGGAGCTGGACTTTAATTAGAGCAGTTGGGTCTTGAATTTGTACCCACAGGCATTGCCAGTACTGCCTTCATTGGCTTAATCCGCTTTGCCAGAGTGCTGGCCCCTTGTTCTCTTTTTAAAAGATTATGTTGGTTTTTCTGGGGCCCTGGCATTTCTATATAAATCTTAGAATCAGTTTGTTGATTTCTGCACAGAGAGGTTCCATTTTTTTTAAATTGCAAAATATTTCAAACAGAAGTTCAGAGCTTAATATAGAATCCTCTGCACCTACCATCTGTTTGAGCAACTTTTACTATTTTGCCATGTTTGCTTTAGATTTTTCTTTATTTTTAAGAAAATGAGGCATTACAGATGATTTATCACCATTGCCTCTCCTGTGTAGCCCTCACCACTCTCATCTTTCTGCAGAAATAACTATTGTCTTGAATGTCTGTGTATGTCTTTGTAATCTCTCTTTAATTTTTAAGATTTATTTAATTATTTATTTGAAAGAGTTACAGAGAGATAAGAGGGGGGAGAGGGAGAAATAATCTATTTCCTGGTTCACTCCCCAAATAGCTGTAATGACCAGAGCTGGGCTAGGATGAAGCCAGGAGCCAGAAGCTTCATCCGTGTCTCCCACGTGGGTGGCAGTGGCCTAGCACTTGGGCCATCTTCCACTGCTTTTCCCAGGCATTAGCAAGGAGCTGGACCAGAAATGGAACAGCTGGGACACAAACTGGTACCCATATGGGGATGTTGGCGTCACCCGCTAAGCCACAATGCTGGCGCCTGTTTCATTCTTCAAATGTCTACCATGACCGGAGCTGTGCTGGGCTAAAGTTGGGAGTCAGGAATCTCAATCCAGGTCTCACATGTGGGTTGTAGGAACCCAGTTGTTTGGGCCATCACTGCTGCCTCTTAGGGTCTGCATTTGCAAGAAGCAGGAGTCAGGAGCTGGAAGCAGGTATCCAGCCAAGTACTCTGATATGACATGGTGGTGTCTTAGCTGGCATTTAGCTGCTGGGCTGCACAACTTCCTCCCCCACACCCCCATTTATGGTTTTTAAATGTGTCCATAGTAATATATGTAACTTTAGTCTTTTTTCTTAAATTCCTTCATGGATGCTATTGCACAACTCTATGCAATTTATTTATCCAGAATATTGGTGGATACTTGACTTGTTGGCATGTTTTTTTGGCTACTACAGACAGAACTGCAATGGGCGTTCTTATTTGTTCCATTTTGGGTAAGTGCGTGAGAGTTTGCTAATGATGTATACCCAGAAGCAGAATTGCTGGGCTGAAGGATTGGTTCCCTGATTTTAGCAGCGATGGTCCAAGTTCTTCAACGTAGTGGTACCAGTTTGCAGCCTCACCGCCAGTGTGTGTGTTTCTCATCGCTGCACGTTCTTGCCGGCATCTGACACTGCCAGTCCTTTAATTTCTTGCCAATCTGAAGGATGTAAAGCGATCTTCCAGGGCTGTTTTAATTTATTCCCCTTTTAATGAGTTTGGAGTTTCTTTTCACAACCCCTTGACCATTCTGTGAATTTCCTTTTAATATCCTTTGCTCTTCTAGCACTCGGGCTGTTCGGTATTTTCTTCTTGATTTTAGAGAAGTTCTTTGTATTTTCTAAAAATGGACCCTAAAGTCTGTGGCTTTCTTTCTCCTGTGGTTATGGTCTTTTATTTTTCTGCTCGCCATCTTTCTTTCTTTTGGTTTAGAAGTTCTTTTTTTTTTTTTTTTTGTCATCTTGCTAATTTTACAGATAGATACTATTTCTTTTTTAAAGTTTATTATTTATTTTGAAAAGCAGAGAGAGTTAGTATCCATCTGCTGGTTCACTCCCCAGATACCTGAAATGGCTGGGCTGGGTTGGACTGAAGCCAGGAGCAGGGAGCTCAGTCCAGGTCTCCCATGTGGGCAGCAGGGACCTGACTACTTGAGTCATCACTTGCTACCCCCCAGAGTGTGCATTAGCAGGAAGCTGGAGTCAGGAGCCAGAGGTGGTTATTAAATCCAGGCACTCCAATATGGGGTGTGGGCCAAGAGCCCTGCCTTCTGAACTCTTTTATTGTTATTTTTGCCACAGAGATTTATTTACCTGAAAGGCAGTCTCCATGTGTCCACAATAGCCAGGGCTGGGGTCCAGGCTAAAGCCAGGAGCCTGGACCTTCATCTAAGTCTCCTATAGGGGTGGCAAGGACCCAAGTATTTCAACCATCTTCTGCTGCCTTCCCAAGTCCGTTCGCAAAGAGCTGGATGCAGAGTAGCTGGGTCTCAAACGGTGCTCTGACATGGGATGCCAGAGACATAAGTAGCATCTTAACTGTCTGTGCCATAGTGCCTGGCTCCTACACTCTGTTTTTTTTTTTTTTTTTTTTTTAGATTAAAAAAATTTGTTTGGAAGGCAGAGTTACAGAGAGAGAGGGAAAGATAGAACGAAATCTTCCATCTGTTGGTTCACTCCCTAAATGGCTGCAACAGCAGGGGCTGGGCCAGGCTGATGCCAGGATCCAGGAGTTTCTTCCAGGTCTCCCACATAAGTGCAGGGCCCCAAGTACTTGGGACATCCTCTACTGCTTTCCCAGGCACATTACCAAAGAGCTGGATCAGAAGTGGAGCAGCCAGGTCTCGAACTGGTGCCCACATGGGATGCTGGCACTGCAAGTGGCAGCTTAACATATTATGCCACAACATGGCCCTCTCCCAACCCCTGCCCTCCACTCTGAGACTCTTTTACATCAGTATTTTGTACAAAGATTCTTTTGGAGCTTTCTACGTGGATGTCATGTCTTTTGCAAATAAGCACTGTTTTGCTAGCACATATGCCTCAATTTATTTTTATAATTCTGAATTTTGGGGGTCTTTATCACCTTCCCTAGGTCCTCTTATATGATGTTAAATATAAGTAGTGACAATGAGCGTTCATTTCTTGTTTTTGATCTTAACCGGAAGGCCCATGTTTTCATTATTTTTCTTGTACGTTTAGATAGAAAGTTTTCTTCAGGTTAAGGAAATTGGAGGCTAATCTAGTTTCCTGAGTAGATTATTACTATTATCTACAAACGTTGAATGCTATTGCGTGCTTTTTCTGCTTTTACTGAGATGGTCATACACAGGTACTTCAGAAAGTTCATGAAAAAATACACAGGACAGAAAAACTATGGACAGATGGAATCTGGGGCAGTCACCTGACCTCCCCTATAACTGCCTGGGGCTTACGTCATTCCGACAGGCATGTTACATGGGCCAGGGGTGGGACAGACACCTGCATCTTTCAGGTGTTTGGTGGAAACACTATTACTGCAGTTTCCCTAAAGGTTGGGTGCTGTTTTGGGGTTGCGTTCCTGGTGGGGCATTGGAGAAAGTTGCATGGTTTCCATTTAACATTCCTACCATCGTGTCCCTCTCCACGGGCTGGGGACCCAATGTGGAGATCTTGCTCTTTACTAAGGTGTCATACTAGCCTCTGGTTGCTATTACAAATTGTCACAAACCTAGGGGCTTAAAAACAACCCCTGCTTATTATCTTATACATACAGGGCCCGGAAGGTCTGAACTGGGTCTCCCTGAGCTAAATTCAAGGCATCAACAGGGCTGTGTTTTTTGCTGGGTGCTGCAGAGGAGAATACATGCTCTTGCCTTCTCCTGGCTCCCAGGGCTTGGGGGTTAGGATATACACATCTCTGGGGGGACCACAATTCGGCCTACCACCCAAGTGTATGTTCTAGTTGTATGCATTTAGGGACTAGGGAAATAGGCATGGGAGGCACGATTGAGTCAAGGTTCCCATTGTACCTGGCCTTCAGAGCCTCTAAGTCTTGTCCGTAGAAGACGGTGGTGTTTGGGTCTCTAGAAACGTCAATTCAGAGCTAATACGAAACACAAAGCCTGTTTTGTAATGTGGTGTTGACTACCTCAAGTGGTCCTGAGTGCTTTACTGAGAGTGAAAAACAGGAGATTCGTGCGAATCCTCAAAGCGGAGTTTTTGTGGAATACATACCACTTTCGCACCATTATGAAGTCAAAAAAATCGCAGATGAAACCATCCTAAGCCAGGGGCTGTCTGTTAGGTATCAGCCGGCAGGAAGGGGGTAAAAAGGGAGGGGGAGACTTATATTTCCTTTTGGGGTGCAGCCTGGGAGTTGAACACAGCATTTCTGCTCCTGGTCTACAGACTCGATAGTAGTGGGAACAGCCACATCAAAGAAAAACAGACTACAGGTGAGCACAAAAGGGTGACTTCTCTGTCCCCAGACACAAGCAGTGTGGTTAATTACCCCGGCGTGCCATTCAGAAGGAAACTTTCTCTATGTGCATCACAGTGTGCAAAACTTGGGGTGCACTGACTTATAAGACTGTGATGGGGTAGCCTAGAGTTGGCTGGAACAGGACCACGGTGGGTGAGAGCTGTCTTGAACTTGAACTACAGCCTTGCAATGGATGAGCAGTCAAACAGAAGGTGCCTGAATGCCTAGCAACTAAGAACTGTTACAGGGGCAGGTGTTTGGCCCTGTGGTTAAGTGACTGGTTAAGACTCTTGCGTCCCACATTGAAGTGCTTGGGTTCAATGCCCAGCTCCACTCCTGACTCCAGCTCCCTGCTGTGTGGGTCCTGGGAGGCAGTGGTGATGGCTCAGGTGAAGTCTTGAGTCCTTGGCTTCCATTCCTTTGGGCACTGTTGCGGACATGGGGTAGGGGTGGGGCAGCCAGCAGATTGGAGTTCTGTCTCTCTCTCTGTGTTTGTTGTTCTACTTCTCAAATTGAAAAGAATTGTTCACAGAAGTTTGGCTTGCTTTAGTCACCTTTATTTTGGTTCTTTGTAAAGTAGTAAAATCTATTTCCTATTTACTATGCCTTATTAGTACGTATAGATTTTGCTTTATTATTTTAAAATTTCTTTTACACAGTGATCGTCTTGAAAATAACAGACATCCCTGGCTCAAGCATGGCCCCCAAGGCAGGCAGTGTGCAGTGCTGTGGCAGCGACTCACGAAGTGCAGAGCTGGATTGAAGCCTGGATGATGTGGGGCTGGCACTGTAGCACAGCGGGTGAATGCCCTGGCCTGAAGCACCGGCATCCCATATGGGCGCTGGTTCGAGACCCGGCTGCTCCACTTCTGATCCAGCTCTCTGCTATGTCCTGGGAAAGCAGTAGAGGATGACCCAAGCCCTTGGGCCCCTGCACCCATGTGGGAGACCCGGAAGAAGCTCCTTGCTCCTGACTTCGGATTGGAACAGCTCCGGCCATTGTGGCCAATGAGGGAGTGAACTGTCGGATGGAAGACCTCTCTCTCTCTCTCTCTCTCTCTCTCTCTCTCTGCCTCTCCTTTCTCTGTGTAACTCTGACTTTCAAATAAATAAATAAATCTCTAAAAAAAAAAAAAAAAAAAAAAAGGAAGCCTGGATGATGGAGCCAGGCGGCCCTGGGTTCCTGGGTTCAGATCCTGACTCATGGGCCTTGGTTTCCTTGGATGTAAGAGGCTGTGAGGGTGCAGTGCAAGCAGCTCTCATGACTAAATCTCCCGGCAGTGTCACCAGGGGCCTGCATGTCACCGCCCTCTGTCCCTGGGAAGGTGGCCCACTGTACCTGCCTCCCTTCACCGCCTACCCCCCCCCCCATCTCTGTGTTGAACACACAGCTGTGTTCAGGAGGCTGCATGGCGAGGCTGCTGTTTATGGTCTCCACACTCTGCAGAGGCCTCCTGGGTTCACCAGGGGAAGTCCTTCCTCCCTGGGGCCACCATGGGCCGCTGTGACTGGGCCCTGTCTGGCCAGCCCTCCATGCAGCCAGTTTCTCTCTCTCTCTTCTCCCTGGGGTGGGGGAAGGGTGGTGGCACCATGCGTCACCAGGACTGTCCCAGCCTTTTAGCAAATCAGATCTTGAAGGAAAGGCACCTGTTCTTTTTGGGATTTCTCTTCGGGGCTGGTCCTGGGATTTGTAGCACATGTTTAAAGTTTCCTTGGAAAACCTATGGGAAAAAATATTAAAGAAAAACAGAGAGGAAAAGCAACAGGAATCAAAATGTCACATCCCCCGTGCGGAAGCTGAGTCCCGACCTAGCAGTGGGGAGCCAGGCTTCCTGTGGTCTCGCTTCTCAGGCGCAGCTCCACCCCGGCTGCCGCGAAGGCCCCAGACCACGTCGCCGTCGCCGGCCACACAGACGTCGCAGCCTCTGGCGGCTTACGGGCAGACTTGTCAGGGACTTCCTGCCTCTGATGCGTGAGCGGGGCGGGGCCTCTGAAGAAGAGAGGACCCTGGGGTTGTGGTGAGAGACGCTGGGGTGAGTGCAGCATTCCGTCCGGCCCCCTAATGTTAGCAGGCGGAGCTTTGTGCGAGGCACCCCCTACCCCAGCCAACCAAGTGCCTTGACCCTGCAGCCGGCAGGCAGCAGAGAATGTGTGAAGGGCTGGGTGGGCCGGGGATGAGGAGGAGAACTGCCGGCTGAGGGGTGGTGACAGCAGGACCCTTCTGCAGGGTGGCCCCACACCTGGTGGCTCCAGCACTGGGCATTGCTGAGGGCCAGACACGGGTCCCTGCATTCTGCTCCTCTCTCCACTTACAGGTGGAGAAGCTGAGACTCCCAGCGGTTCAGTGACAGCCCAGGAAGCCCAGAGGTGGGACTGGAACTAAGAGCTGTCGACTCTGGAGCCAAGATCTTTCTGCCCCTCCGCCTGTCCCGCCCATGCTATCCTCTGCCAGCTAAGTCAGGAAACAAAAGGACAAACTCTTGCTCCCTCCTTTTTTTCCCCTTAACATTCATTTATTTATTTGAAAGGCAGAGTGACACAGAGACGGAGACCATCCACTGGTTCACTCCTCAATGGCGGAGCCCAAATGGAGTGCTGGTTGTGCAGGCGGCGGCTTAATCTGCTGCACCACAATGCCAAACCCTTCTTCTTCTTCTTCTTCTTCTTCTTCTTCTTCTTCTTCTTATTATTATTATTATTATTATTTTTGACAGGCAGTGTGGACAGTGAGAGAGAGAACAGAAAGGTCTACTCCTTTGCCGTTGGTTCACCCTCCAATGGCCGCCGCGGCTGGCGCCCCGCGCTGATCTGATGGCAGGAGCCAGGTACTTATCCTGGTCTCCCATGGGGTGCAGGGCCCAAGCACCTGGGCCATCCTCCACTGCACTCCCTGGCCACAGCAGAGAGCTGGCCTGGAAGAGGGGCAACCAGGACAGAATCCAGCGCCCCGACCGGGACTAGAACCCGGTGTGCCAAGGCGGAGGATTAGCCTAGTGAGCCGCGGCGCTGGCCCTATTATTATTATTATTATTATTATTATTTTTGACAGGCAGAGTGGACAGTGAGAGAGAGAGACAGAGAGAAAGGTCTTCCTTTGCCGTTGGTTCACCCTCCAATGGCCACTGCAGCCGGCGCGCTGTGCGCTGGCGCACCACACTGATCCGATGGCAGGAGCCAGGTGCTTCTCCTGGTCTCCCATGGGGTGCAGGGCCCAAGCACTTGGGCCATCCTCCACTGCACTCCCGGGCCACAGCAGAGAGCTGGCCTGGAAGAGGGGCAACCGGGACAGAATCCGGCGCCCCGACCGGGACTAGAACCTGGTGTGCCGGCGCTGCAAGGCGGAGTATTAGCCTATTGAGCCACAGCGCCGGCCCCCTATTATTATTTTTTAAAAGACTGATTGATTGATTTGAATGCAGAGTTACAGAGAGGCAAAGGCAGAGAAAGAGAGAGACAGACAGACAGAGAGGTCTTCCATGTGCTGGTTTACTCCCTAGGTGGCCTCAATGGCTGGAGCTGCACTGATCAGAAGCCAGGAGCCAGGTCTCCCAGGTGGGTGCAGGGGCCCAAGCACTTGGGCCATCCTTTGCTGCTTTCCCAGGCCGTAGCAGAGGGCTGGATCAGAAGTGGAGCAGCCGGGGCTTGAACTGGCGCCCATATGATATGCCAGCACTGCAGGCAGTGGCTTTACCCACTACGCTACAGTGCTGGCCCCTCTCCAACCTCTTATTTTTAAAAGCGTGTGTTACTGGCATTTTTAAATAATATGTTCCTCATGTTTGCAGGTGAAGCAGATTTCCATTGAAATTAATGGGCCCCATTGTTTAACAAGTTACCATAAATGCACCCAAATCTGGGAACTCAGGGAAAATAGTGTGCTTATTATGCATTTTCCAAAGGAGTAGTTAGATCTGTTGGCTTAAAATTGAGGCATTTCCCCTGAAAAGGTGTCAGGAGGTTGAAATATAACAAATGGAGCCACAGACCGACTGCTCACCCGTGAGTGGCTCCTGTGCCCTGGTTTTGCTTGCTGGCCCCGAGTGGTGTCTCCCACCGCAGTGGGTGGGGGCTGGAGCCTTTGCCCTCCCAGGCTGGCCCAGCAGCCCAGCTCCGCTCTTCTCTTCTCGGGTGACTGTCTTGTTCTCAGATCAGTTCTCTGGGCACACGGAGGCTCAGTCAAATCTCCTGCGGTGATCTCCTTCCTGATGCCGCAGATGGGGAAGGGCCCGGGGACTCTTCGTTGGAAGACAAACTGGAGAATCTGGGGAGAGCTGAGGCTGGTTCTAGGCATGCAAAGACTCTGCAGAGTGGAAAGCGGTCAGAGTCCTCCACCCCACCCCCACCCTGGAGGGACAGTTCATGCCCACCTCCCTGGCCTCCACCCCTCTCCCAGCTGTTGTCCCCAGAGAGCATGGCCTACGCAGATGCAGCCAGTGGGCATCTGTGTGTGTGTGTGTGTTCTGGACTCTTCTAGCCTGGCACGGAACTGTGAAGAGGGCATCTCCAGCAGCTCCGTCAGGGTTGAGCAGGCCCCCAGGATTCTAGGAAGGGGCTATGCTGGTAGCCCTGGAACTATCCTGCTTTTTTTTTTTTTTTTTTTTTTTGAAAGACACAGAGACAGGGAGTGAAAGGAACACACAGACTGAGAGACCTTGCACCCACTGGTTCACTCTCCAAGTGCCTGTAACAGCCAAGGCTGGGCCAGGCTGGAGACAGGAGCCTAGAACTCAGTCTGCCTCAGTCCTGTCTCCCATGTGGGTGGCAGGGGCTCCGAGGGTGTGCACTGGAAGCAGAGTAGGGATTTGAACCCAGACAATCTCAGAGGGGATGTGGGCATCTCAGGGGCTGTCTTAACAGCCTGGGCCTGTCCTCCAAGTTCCATGTCCAGGGAAACTCCCCAGTCCCAGGCAAACTGGGATTGTCAGGGACTGTCCCGGGGAGGAGGTTGCTGTGGCTTCATCTCCAGCTTCTGGAAGGAGAACACGAGGTTGGAGCAAGGTGAGGAGAAATTGCGGGGACGAGGGGAGCTCAAGCCAGCAGGAGGTGGCACCGTCCCCTCCCTCCCAGCTATAATACAGAAGGGAGCATCAGACATAATCTAAAGACGAGAAGGGGCTGAGGTGTGCGGTCCTCGTCCCTGGGTTGTCAGCAGAGCCTGGGGGAACAGTGATGTCTACTTTGGGCCCCAGGCCCAACAGCCACGCCCACCTCCAGGCCATCTCCTAAGGCCGCTCTGTGTCTCCCATTGAGGAAAAACGTGTTCCTTAGTTTACAGGAAGGGTGGGGATGTACACACATGGACGTGAAAAGACCGTTATGATCCATTGCTCAACACGGAAAGCAGGTTGCAGAATGCTTAGCAATTACTGCCGCGTGAGCCCTTCTCTGAGGCTAAGGTAGAGGCAGCTCCAGGTGTCTCTAGACTCATCTCAAAGACGGCTTAGGGAGGCTTGTTTCGGTTTTCAAAGAGGAAGAAGAAAATACCGCAGCTGTTATGATCATGATTTGAATGCTCATAATAACAGTCTAAGCCCTGAGTTGCTCACTTCAGTTCGTCACAAACATAAGGCCCAGAGTTTGCCTGGAGATCGCAGCAGTTAGGCAGAGGGTCGGGAGAATGTTCTAGCTGATTTTGCTCTTTGGAAATTTGAATCAATACCTCTGCCCGTTTCCATGCTAAGTACTGCATTTGTGGGTCTTTCCTTAAACAGTCAAGTTGGTGCCATCATAGAATTCCTGGTATAGGTCTTATGACAGCAGTGCCCTTTGGTCAACAAGCAGAATCCAAAATTTATTTATTTATTTTAGATTTATTTATTTAAAAGCAGAGTAAGAGAGGGGAAGGAGGGAGGGAGGGACAGATGGAAGGGGACAGAGAGAGGCAGAGAGATTGACCTTCCATCTGCTGGTTTACTCCCCAGAGGCATGCAAGAACCAGGCTGGGCCAGCCAAAGCCAGGAGCCCAGAACTCAGCTGGGCCTCCCACATGGGTTGCTAAAGCTCAAGCACTTGAGCCACCTTCTGCTGCCTCCCAGAATGCATTAGTAGGAAGCTGGAACAGAAGTGGTATAACAGGGCTCAGACTGACGCTCTGATATGAGATGCAAGTATTGGAAGCAGCTGCTTAACCCTCTGTGCCACAATGCCCATCTCATGTTTACTTTTTGCAAGGCAGAGAGAGAGAGAGAGAGAGCAAGCATATACTCCCATCTCATCTGCTGGTTTACTTCCCAAATTCTCCCAATGGCCAAGGCTGGATGAGGCCAAAGCAAGAGCCAGTAACTCAATCCAGGTCTCCCATGTGAGTAGCAGGAACCTGATTCCTTGAGCCATCACTGCTGCCTCCCAGGGTCTCCGTTAGCAGGAAGCTGCAATCAGGAGAGGGGTCTAGAACCCAGGTACTCGGATGTGGGCACAGGCATCTTAGCTGCCAGGTTAATTGCCCACCCCAGAGTCCCAGTTTTGCAGCTCATCAAGGCAGAGCTACCAGGGCAGGCCTGCAAAATTGATTTCATCATCTTTGGACTGCAAAATCCGACTGTGGCGTGGAAGGCGGGGAGATTTCCCTCTGCCGGGACGCCTGAGTGTGGCATCCCAGGGGTCACCCAGCCAAGCTTGCTTCTGTGTGCCTTCCCGGGGAAGATGCAGAAAGCAGGCTTCCTTAGAGACCCCGGGGCAGTGGCCTCCTGGACTGTGTACCTACGACCTTCAGTCACAGAAAGACAAGGTTGGTCAAATGACTTGCTACAGAGCTGCTGGCTCTGAGGGTTCCTGCGGAGCCGGGACACAGGTCCTCCTTCCTCACTCAAGCGCCCGGCCGACCCAGCACCCACCCTTGCTGCCTTGCCAAGGCAGACTTCCTCACCCACAGGTTCCTGGGAGGACTGTGGCCCAGAAGCAGGGCGATCACACGCCTCGCTGGCTGTGGGGCACATCCTTGGCCCCCCAGCAGCCAGTCACCCAAGCTGGGAACCCCAGAGGAGGAAGCACCTGTTCCCTGGACGAAGGGGCGGGCCGTGGATTCCCTGCCATGCAGAATGAGTCACTGTGGGACCGCGGGGCGGATTTTACTCATCCCCCAGGAATGGTCCCTTGGAAGGCTCCAGAGTGACTCGCCTCAAGTGTTCTGTCTCAGGCACAGGGCATTTCCCCTCCCCGTTCCACGTCTGCAGTCACTTCCTCTCGGGACACATCCTGTTTCTGGGAGCAGGCGGCGTGCCAGGCAGAGCGTAGCCCTGAGCAGACGGGCGGAGACATCCTTCCTCTCATTTCTAGGCCAGCATCCCATCTGCCTCCCCAGTCCCAGATTTCCACCGGCAGCCCCGCTTTTCCCGGAACGCCAGGCAGGGAGAGCCCAGGAGGAACACGTTTCTATAGGCAACTCCTGTGCGTTGGGGGTGCTTAGAAGCCACCGCTGTCTCATCCCTGGCTTCTTGGGGCACAGGTCCATTCATTCATTCCTTCAATAAATGTTTACTGAATACCTACTATGTGCCAAGCCTTGTTCTGGATGCTGGGCTACAGTGGTAAACAAAACACAGGAATCAATGTCCTCCTAGCGATTATGATCTTCTGGGATTGACAGCTGATAAATGAGATAAAAACAACCTCAAACATTACAGCATGGAAGACAGTGACACGTGCTAAGCAGAGAGAACAAAGCTGGGACAGCAAACATGAATGGCGGGGATGAGGCAAGCATGAAATATTAAACAGAGTTGCTGGGGAAGAGCTTCTTGGGAAAGGGAGTGTTCAATAAAGCCTTGAAGAAGGCAAGGGAGGGAGCTGGTGGCAAGAGCATTCTGGGCAGCCAGAAGAGCAAGTGCCAAGGTCCTGGGGTTGGCGGTGTGCCTAGATGGTTCGATGAGCTGGAAAAAGGCCAGTGTGGCTAGGAGGGAAGGAGGAGGGGAGAGTCACAGGAGTCAAAGACAGAGAGGTTAAAAAGAGCAGTATTTAGGGGCTGGTGCTGTGGCGTAGCAGGTAAAGCTGCCACCTGCAGTACCGGCATCCCATATGGGTGCCGGTTTGAGACCCGGCTGCTTCTCTTCTGATCCAGCTCCCTGTTAAAGTGCCTGGGAAAGCAGTGGAAGATGGCCCAAGTCCTTGGGCCCCTGCACCCACATGGGAGACCTGGAAGAAGCTCCTGGCGCCTGGCTTCGGATCAGCGCAGCTCCAGCCATTGCAGCCAATTGGGGAGAGAACCAGCAGATAGAAGACCTCCCTCCCTCTCTCTCTCTCTCTCTCTCTGTGCCTCTCCTTCCATCTCTGCATAACTCTGACTTTCAAATAAATAAATCAATCTTTTTTTTTAAAGGAGCAGTATTCAGTATTTAGGCACAAATGGTGAGTGGCAATGTAGAATGTGGTTTTCACCATGCATGATGCAGGGAGTCACTGGTTTTTTTTTTTTTATTTTTATTTTTTATTTTTTTGACAGGCAGAGTGGACAGCGAGAGAGAGAGAGAGAGAGAGAGACAGAGAGAAAGGTCTTCCTTTGCCTTTGGTTCACCCTCCAATGGCCGCCGCGGCCAGCGCGCTGCGGCTGGCACACCACGCTGATCCGATGGCAGGAGCCAGGAGCCAGGTGCTTTTCCTGGTCTCCCATGGGGTGCAGGGCCCAAGCACTTGGGCCATCCTCCACTGCACTCCCTGGCCACAGCAGAGGGCTGGCCTGGAAGAGGGGCAACCGGGACAGAATCCGGCGCCCTGACTGGGACTAGAACCCGGTGTGCCGGCGCTGCTAGGCGGAGGATTAGCCTAGTGAGCCGCGGCGCCGGCTGGCACTGGGGGGTTTTAATAGTGAAGTGACAGCGTCTCATTTATGTCTTTTCAGACTCTCAGGAAGTTGTGCTGACTGTAATCCAAAGAAGGTGAGAGCAGGACGTGAAAGCAGGAAGACCGCTTAGGAGGGGACGACAGACAATTTAGAGGGGAGAGAATGGAGGCTTGGACGTATATGGTAGGGGGAATAGTGAGCAGTGGTTCTAGAATATTTTTTTAAGATTTATTTATTGGGGGGCAGCACTGTGGCGCAGCAGGTTAAACCACCACCTGCAGTGCTGTCAGCCCACATGGGTGCTGGTTCAAGTCTTGGTGCCCAAACGGGATGCCATGTCGCAGGCAGTGGTTTAACCCATTGAGCCACAATGCTGGTTCAATTCTGGAACATTCTGATGATAGTACTCACAGGATCTGCTGATAGACTAGATGTGGAATGTGAGAAAATACAAGGAAACAAAGATAACCCCAGTGTTTCCAGCTCAATCAAATGAAAGACTGGATCTGCTCTTAGTTGAGACGGGAAATCTTGCAAGAAGAACTGGTTCAGTGCAGAGCCTTTGGACACAGAAAGTGGAGGTGCCCACTAGACATCCATGTGGAGTTAGCAGGTGGGCGTTGGAGGGTCTGCAGGTCAGAGGAGAGGTCCTGGCTGCAGAAATAAATCTGTAGCCATGTTTTTAGTACTGGGATTGGTCAGCTTGGATTTCGGTTCCTATGGTGAACCTTTTAAAAATGTCAGCTTAAAAAATTCCTGGCATGTGATCCCTTCATGATGTAAGTCGGATGATATAATTCTTCTGATTCCTCTGCTTGAAGCCTTCAAGTGATTTCCCTCTGCACTCAGATTAAAAAGCAAAGTCTGAAGACAGTTTTGTAGGATCCACTGAACTAAAGCCTAACCTTAATTATCCTACCCCTGCATGTCCACTCAATTGAAGGACGCATTCCTGTGTTCTAAAAGAGACAATGGGAATTCCCAAAGCAGCACTGGGCCAAACAGTCCCAAACTGGAAGTGAACCAAATGCTGATCCATGGTAGAATGGGTGAGTACATTATGGTATATTTATAGGGTGCAGTGCTACACCACAGTGGAGAAAAAAGCGGACCATAACCAGACACAGCAAGAGCGAATCTCACAAACATAACATTGAATGCATAAAGCCAGACATCTGAGGGCCATCCTGTGGGATTCCATCTGTGTAATGCTCAAAACTGTCAGAATTAATCTGCAGGGATGGAAACTGAAGCAGTGGTTTCCTGCGGGTGGGCAGATGAGTAACGATGAGGCGGGTTTCAGGGTTGCTGAGAATGGTCTGGAGCCAGTCTTTGTGATGGTTCACAAGGGTGGGGCTGGCCGGCACGAATCCACTGCGTGTGCACTTAGGATTTGTGTACTTTTCTTACGTGTGTTGTATTTCCATAAAACACTTACCTAAGTCCTTATCTAAAAGGGGCCTTACGGTAACGCCACTCCTTCTCCCTCTTCTCATGTTTGCTCCTTCGCTCTTGTGACGCTTTTCTCTCTCCCTGCTGCTCTCTGATGCGCCGCTGTTGCTTGTTCCTCTTGGAGGCTTTTTGCATCTGCAGCTGCATCTTCTCCAGCAACTCACCCTCACCTAACTCCAGCCTCTGCTTGAACGTCCCCTTAGCAGAGGCGCGGTCCCTCGCTAACCTGTAGGAAATAACAGCCTGCACCACTCTTATCCGTTTACTCTTCTTCATTGTTCTCTTTTTAAGTGTATAAACAACAGAAAGAGACTGCTCACAGTTCTGGAGCCTGGAACATTCTAGATGGTGTTGTCAGCTGATTTGGTGTCTGGGAAAGGCTCGCTCCCTGCTTCATAAACCATGCCTCCTGGCTGCCTGCTCACACAAGCATCTCTTTATATACCATGGGTTTATATCTCCATTTATTTATTGTCTTTCTCTTTATTAGACTCTGTGCTGGTTGAGAATAGATGGATTCTTTGTTTCATTCACTGTGTGTCCCACTTTCTGAATTGGGCCCTGGCATGTGGTGGGTTCCTGGGTGAATGAATGAAATGTAAGTATAGAGCAGAAAGTAAGACACATATGTTCCTGCTCTCATGGAGAAAAGAATGCTGAGTCTTTATATTTTTAATTTTTAAAATTTGGAAAGCAGAAAAAGAGAGATTGAAAGATCGAAAGATTGGGGCGCCAGATTCTGTCCCGGTTGCCCCTCTTCCAGGCCAGCTCTCTGCTGTGGCCCAGGAGTGCAGTAGAGGATGGCCCAAGTGCTTGGGCCCTGCACCCCATGGGAGACCAGGAGAAGCACCTGGCTCCTGCCATTGGATCAGCGCGGGGCACTGGCCGCAGAGCGCCGGCCACGGCGGCCATTGGAGGGTGAACCAACGGCAAAGGAAGACCTTTCTCTCTCTCTCTCTCTCTCTGTCCACTCTGCCTGTCAAAAAAAAAAAAAAAAAAAAAAGATTGAAAGATCTTCCATCTGCTGGTTTAATCCCCAAATGCCCACAACAGCCAGAGCTAGGCCTGGCCAAAACAAGAAGCTAAGGACACAATCTAGGTCTTCTCCATGGTTGGCAAGGACCCAAGTGCTTGAGTTATCAGCTGCCTCCCCCCAGGGTACACAGGAAGGTGGATTAGAAGCAGAGAATTGGGGCCAGCGCTGTGGTGCAGTAGGTTAATTCTCTGTCTGCGGCACTGGTTCGAGTCCCAGCTACTCCTCTAATGATCCAGCTCTCTGCTGTGGCCCGGGAAAGCAGTAGAAATGGCCTAAGTCCTTGGGCCCTTGCACCCACATGGGAGGCCTGGAAGAAGCTCTTGGCTCCTGGCTTCGGATTGGCCCAGCTCTGGCGGTCGTGGCCATTTGGGGAGTGAACCAGCAGATGGAAGACCTTTCTCTCTGTCTCTCCCTCTCACTGTCTGTAACTCTACCTGTCAAAGAAGCAGAGAATCTGGGATTCAGACCCAGGCACTCTGATATGGAATGTGAGCAGCCCAGGTAGTGTTATAACTGTTGTGCCAAGTACCCACCTATAGGCCTCTAGAAACTAGTATAGGTAGTTTATCTCAATCTCAGGGGCTGTATTTCTTTGTATTTCCATAGGGTCTCAGCCAAGGACTGAGACACAAAGTGGATTTTCAATAAATTAGTATTGTGGTCTTTAAAGTTATGCTTCTGGGCCTAGAAAGTCATTCTGATGGGGCCAGCACTGTGGTGTACCGGGAAAAGCTGCTGCCTGCAATGCCAGCATCCTATACGGGCATCAGTTTGAGTTCTGGCTGCTCCACTTCTGATCCAGCTCCTTGTTAAAGTGCCTGGGAAAGCAGTGGAAGATGGCCCAAGTCCTTGGGCCCCTGCACCCATGTGGGAGACCCAGAATAAGTTCCTGGCTCCTGGCTTCAGATAGGCCCAGCTCCAGCTACTGTGGACATTTGAGGAGTAAACCAGTAGATGGAAGACCTCTCTCTGCCTCTCTAATAAATAAATACTTTTTTTTTTAAAAAAAAAAGTCATTCTGTCAAAGAAAGAATGAAAACGATTGATTGAATATTTCTAGCCCTTTCTGGCTTCCTAGCCATAGAAAAGAGCCTGGATCCCAGCCACCACATTCTTGGAAATCACATCATGGTGTGTGTGTGTGTGTGTGTGTGTGTTCCCTAAGTATATGTTTCTGCTGACACCATCAGTTTATCAGAGATCACTAAATTATACCACCTTTTTTTTTTTTTTTTTTTTTGACAGGCAGAGTGGACAGAGAGAGAGAGAGACAGAGAGAAAGGTCTTCCTTTGCCATTGGTTCACCCTCCAATGGCCGCCGCGGCCGGCGCACCGCGCTGATCCGATGGCAGGAGCCAGGTACTTATCCTGGTCTCCCATGGGGTGCAGGGCCCAAGCACCTGGGCCATCCTCCACTGCACTCCCGGGCCACAGCAGAGAGCTGGCCTGGAAGAGGAGCAACCGGGACAGAATCCGGCGCCCCAACCGGGACTAGAACCCGGTGTGCCGGCGCTGCTAGGTGGAGGATTAGCCTAGTGAGCTGCGGCGCCGGCCTATACCACCTTTCTATGTCTTGGCAAGACTATCGTATCCAGAGCAGCCATTCTGGGGCCTTAGAGCTACCCGTGTGTGGAGGCTGGACTTATCTTGATGAGGAGGAGCAAGGCCAGGCAGGGGTGACAGCAGATGAGAGCTTAAGACAGGTCTGTAGATCTGGGCAGATGCTGGGTTCCTGGGCTGGGGACCAAGCAGGACATGTTGCTTTAGCTCAAGGAGAGGTAGTGTCCCAAGAAGCTACCTGTATCTGGACTGGTGTGTGTGTGTGTGTGTGTGTTTAAGATTTATTTATTTATTTGAAAGGCAGAGTTACAGAGGCAGAGGCAGAGAGAGGTCTTCCATCTGCTGGTTCACTCCCCAAATGTCCATAACAGCAGAGCTGGGCTGATCCAAAGCCAGGAGCCAGGAGCTTCTTCCGGGTCTCCCACGCGGGTGCAGGTGCCCAAGGACTTGGGCCATCTTCTACTGCTTTCCCAGGCCACAGTAGAGGGCTGGATCGGAAGTGGAGCAGCCAGGACTTAAACCAGAGCCCGTATGGGATGCCAGCACTGCAGGCAGTGGCTTTAGCCACTATGCCACAGTGCCAGGCCCTGGCTGGTGTCTTGATGAGCTTCTCATACTCATTCATGTCTTCCCAACTGGCCATTGCTACCCTGTTTTTACAGGGATGTAAATACTTGGCCAAAGCTGTCTTAGGCTGCACTAGCAGCCGCCCGGCTACGCATCTGAGTGCTACAATCCCTGGTGCAGGAGAGGATCCCAGGGTTTTAAAGGGTTCCTCGCCCAGTAATAACCCTCCTCCTGCTTGTTGGGCCTTTTATTCCATCAGTTCACATACCTTCTTAAACAGCAATTAACTCTGTGCAGCTCCCACTGGAAGCAAGAGACGAGAAACACAGTGCCCCTTGTTCAGTGGGGAGAAGAGAGACGAGAGCATTCCTCAGTGTCTTGGCCTGAGGGCACACACAGTGAGTCAGCTCGACTCCCAGCAGAGTCTGCCATCCTGTCCACAGCCACGGGCCTTCCTGGAATCGCGACCCCACCCGGCCTGCTGCTCTCCTCCCTCTCGGCTCCGTGGGGTATGTTCCCACTCTTCCATTAGCTTGCTGTCTCTCAAAAGCATGTTTGGAATTTGCCAGCCGCGAAATCTTTTCTTCCTTTTGTTTTGTCCTTGTGGATTTGTCATCTTTTTATTTCTTGACGATTATTTTCATGAAGTCTTTCGAGGCAGGAGAGACAAACACATGTGGACAAAAATGCCATTACTAAAATGTGAGAATTTGAAAAAGCATGCTTATATCATCACTTTATAGAAAACGTAGGAGCAAAACGGTGGGGGGCATCTCATCCCACATTCCAACCAAATCATTATCACCCCTCTGGTGCCGTGCACAAGGGAGTCTTTCCTGCGTCTATTAATAGAATGTGGTCATTCTTGGTTTGCATAAAATTTATATCCTTCCTTACTCACTTGATTTTTTTTTAAAAAGATTTAGCTGTTTATTGGAAAATCAGAGCTACAGAGACGGAGATACAGAGAGAAATCTTCCATCTTCTGGTTCACTTCCCAAATGACTGCAATGGCCAGCACTGGTCCAGGCAAAATCCAAGAGCCAGAAGCTTTGTATGGGTCTCCCATGTGGGTGGCAAGGACCTAAACACTTGGGACCACTTCTTCTGCTTTCCCCGAATCAGCAGGGAGCTGGATTGGAAGTGGTACAACCAGGATACTGGGATGCTGGGATCACAGGCAGTGGCTTCACCTGCTGTGCCACAGTGTCGACCCCGACATTTTCTTTTCTTTTAAAGCACTTACTTATTTGAGAGACAGAGACACAGAGAAAGACAGACTGTGATCCCATCTGCTGGTTCACTCTCCAAATGGCCACAACAGTCAGGGCTGGGCCAGGCCAAAGCCAAGAACCTGGAACTTCATCCGAATCTCCCAGATGGGTGGCAGGGGACCCAAGTGTTGAGTCGTCACTTGTTTCCCAGAGTGCGCGTTAATCAGCAGGAAGCTGGGTCTGGGGGAGAGTGGGAACTCAAACCCAGACACTCTGCTAGGGCGTGCAGGCATCCCAAGCAGTGTCTGAGCTGCTAGGCCAGGTTCCTGCTCCCTCACTTGACATTTTCATCAGAAGTGTTGCCCTTGTGTTTTGACGGGATGTTTATAATCAGTGCTTTAAGGGTTGTATACTAGTCCTCCAAGGAGATTTACAAGAATATACTTTAACCAGAACCCTCTTGTTGGGCTCTGTTATCAAACACTTAAGGTGTTCCTGGAAGGGATTAATAAATGTAGTGGAGAAAGGGGATAAAGGGAAATTAGTCCTAAACTGTTGTACCCTGTATATTATGATTGTTGTTCTTAAGAGAAGTTATCATTTGAATGTTGCCAGTGGAATTTAATATGTGATAAGGGTGGTATAAATTACTGGGAAAATATAGATAATTTGTAAAAATCACATAGGAATTACAGAGGAGCCATCTGGGGGGAAAACTTGGATTCATATCTTTCACTGGGATAAATTCCAAATGGAATGAATATCTAGATGTTGAAAAAAGGAAAACTATAAAAACATATGAACAATCCATTTTAAAATTATTTCATAAAAGGAAATATTGCCCAAGTAAAGAACTCAGTCTATAAAGTTAGAAATGGATACATATGATTACGTTTAAAATCTAACTTCTTTTTTTAAGATTTACTTGTTTATTTGAAAGGATGAGTTAGAGAGAGAGGGAGGGAGAAAGAGATAGAGAGATCTTCCACCTGTTGGTTGACTCTCCAAATGGTCACAATGGCCAGGGTCAGACAAGGCCAGGATGGTGGAACTCCATCTAGGTCTCCCAAATGGGTGGTAAAGGCCCAGGCACTAATGCTTTCCCAGGGCATTAGCAGGGAGCTGAATAGGACAGTGAGAGGGAGAGACAGAGAGAAAGGTCTTCCTTTGCCATTGGTTCACCCTCCAGTGGCCGCCGCGGTCAGCGCACTGCGGCCGGCGCACCACACTGATCTGAAGGCAGGAGCCAGGTGCTTCTCCTGGTCTCCCATGGGGTGCAGGGCCCAAGGACTGGGGCCATCCTCCACTGCACTCCCTGGCCACAGCAGAGAGCTGGCCTGGAAGAGGGGCAACCGGGACAGAATCCGGCACCCCAACTGGGACTAGAACCCGGTGTGCCAGCGCCGCTGGTGGAGGATTAGCTTATTGAGCCGCGGTGCCAGCCAACATCTGGGACTTGAACCAGTGCTCATATAGGCTTCTCTCCTGTTCTAGCCCAACCATTGAGGGCTTTTAGGGAGTGAATCAGCAGATGGGAGATCTCACTCAGTTTCTCTGTGTCTATGCTTTTCAAATAAATAAAATTACAAAAAAAAAAAAAAGAAAAAAAGACAGTTGAAATTTATTCAATAAATACATCTCCTTAGGCTAGGTAACACTTTAATTAATTTATTATTATTATTTTTTTTAATCGTTTTAGCTTTCTTTTTTTTTTTTTTTTTTTTTTTGACAGGCAGAGTGGACAGTGAGAGAGAGAGACAGAGAGAAAGGTCTTCCTTTGCCGTTGGTTCACCCTCCAATGGCCGCCGCGGCCGGCGCGCTGCGGCCGGCGCACCGCGCTGATCCGATGGCAGGAGCCAGGAGCCAGGTGCTTTTCCTGGTCTCCCATGGGGTGCAGGGCCCAAGCACCTGGGCCATCCTCCACTGCACTCCCTGGCCACAGCAGAGGGCTGGCCTGGAAGAGGGGCAACCGGGACAGAATCCGGCGCCCCGACCGGGACTAGAACCCGGTGTGCCGGCGCCACAAGGCGGAGGATTAGCCTAGTGAGCCGCAGCGCCGGCCTAATTTATTATTTTTAATAATTATTTTAAAGTGAATGTTAAGTACATATGTGATCACATTGTACATATTAATTTATAAATTCTTTGAAAGGCAGAGAGAGAGAGAGAGAGAGAGAGAGTGAGTCTTCCATCTACTGGTTCATTTCCCAAGTGGTCTCAATAGTCAGAACTGGACCAGGCAAAGCCAGGAGCCAGAAACTCCAGCTGGGTCTCCCACATGAGTGGCAGGGGCCCAAGCACTTGGGCCATCCTCCATTGCTTTTCCAGACGGATTAGCAGGGAGCTGGGTCAGAGCAGACAGGACTTGATCCAGTGATCTGATATGGGATGCTAGCCTTGCAATCGGCAGTGTAACCGGCTGCGGGCAACACTTGCCTGTTCCCGTGAGCATTTTGAGTACCCTCATGTCACACAGAGTTGTCACTGCCTGGGCATCTGTTGAAACTGCAGGTTCTGATTCAGTAGGTCTGAGCTGGGGGCGGGATCTAATGGGCGTTCCCTTTAGGCCATGCCTTGGTTTTGTATCACACTGTGAGGAGCATGTTCAAAGCCAGCATCTCTTTGCCAACTCAAACAACTCAGCAATCCTTTCTTCTGTGTCAAGATCTGTCTCGGGCTGGCGCCCTGGCTCACTTGGTTAATCCTCCATCTGCAGTGCCGGCATCCCATATGGGCTCTGGGTTCTAATCCTGGTTGTTCCTCTTCCAGTACAGCTCTCTGCTGTGGCCCAGGTGCTTGGGCCCTGCACCTGCATAGGAGACCAGGAAGAAGCACCTGGCTCCTGGCTTCAGATCTGCACAGTGCACTGGCCGTGGCAGTCATTTGGGGAGTGAACCAATGGAAGGAAGACCTTTCTCTCTGTCTCTCTCTCTGTCTATAACTCTATGTGTCAAATAATAATAATAATTTAAAAAATCTGTCTCAATATAATTTCAGATGCAGCTCTGCCATAATCTCCTGGCTCTTTTCTGCAGAACCACATGGAACAAAGTGTTTTGTTTAAGATTTATTTATTATTTATTTGAAAGGTATAGTTACAGACAGAGAGGAAGTGACAGACAGAAAGGTCTTCCATCTGCTGGTTCACTCCCTAAATGTGTGCAGTGGCTGGAGCTGGGCCAATCTGGAGCCAGAAACCAGGAGCTTCTTCCAGGTCTCCCATGCGGTGCAGGGGCCCAAACACTTGGGCCATCTTCTACTGCTTTCCCTAGGCCATAGCAGAGAGCGGGATTGGAAGAGGAGCAGCCGGGACTAGAACCAGTGCCCATACAGGATGGCAGTGCCCCAGGTGGAGGTTTAGCCTCCTGTGTCACAGCGTCGGCCCCATGGAACAAGTTTAATTCATCTGGACTTAATAGCTTCTCAGGTGTTTTAAGGCTGCTGTTCTTTCTCAGTCTCCAAACATTCCTTGTCTCTTAGAGCAGAGCAGGTAGAACTGGAAGAATTGCTTGTTGTATATGTAGAGGGGGGCCATCACGTCTCTCACCCTCAATCGAATTCCACTACGATGTCAGCCCAGAGCCCTTGTCCCTTGAATGGCTCAGCGTCAACTAACACCTATGGATCAGAACTGAAGGTGTTGATTCACCTCTCCCTCAGCTTCTGCTTGGGCAGTTGACTCCTTGCACCCGAGGAGACCTCCGGTCCCCAACCCCCTCCACCGTAGGCTCCAGTTTCCTCGCTTGAATTTGCAGTGTGGCTGTCCCTGACTCACAGAGAGGATCAATAGCCACAGGAAGAGGGCAGTGTTGGGTTGGAGAATTTCTCCACCATGTGGACCAGTGTGTTCTTGGTCCTCGCAAATGACACCTGCATCTGTTTTATCTAGGAATCTTGTTCTTGACAAGGTGGCAGTTCTGCAGAAAGAATCTGTAACATTTGATAATGCAGACACTTTCACCATTAGCTTATGGAAGTGAGACTTTTCACTGTACCCTGTCCTCTTCCTCTGCCTATTCCCCCAATAGGGACTGAACTAATAAATATTGGTAACACATAATAACAATTATATATATATATGGTTCTACTATATATTCTTTGTGGAAAAATCAGAAAATATCAAAGTTGAAGAAAATAAAAATCTGATGACATTATCATTTGGTGGCAGTCACTGTTGACATTTGGTAGTCTCACAACTTAGGTTTTTAAAAAATTATTTACTTAGTTGAGAGGCAGAGAGATGGCAAAAGAGAAAGAGAGGTCTCCCATCCAGTGGTTCACTTTCCAAATGCCTGCAACAACTGGGGTTGGGCTAGGTTGAAGCAAGAAGCCAGGAATTTAGCCCAAGTCTTCCATGTGGGTGGCAGAGGCCCAACTACTTGAACCATCACCTGCTGCTTCCCAGGGTGTGCTTTAACAGGAAGCTGGGACCAAGAATAAAGCCAGGACGCAAGCCCAGGCACTTTGATATGGGATCCAGGCATCCCAAGTGGACTCTTTTTTTCATGGTCAAAAAATGTATATTTAGGATTAGTCAGCTGGACCTAGTTTAGATCCCAATTTTGTTGGCGACACCCAAAGCATCATAGTCAGGAGCCAGTGGGACATATGCCTTCTCCTCGCCGCCAGGTCTCATCGGGGAGTTGACTTTGGCCACATCAATGTCATGGAGTTTCTTCACAGCCTGTTTGATCTGCTGCTTGTTGGCCTTGGCATCCACGATGAACAGGAGTGTGTTGTTGTCTTCTGCCTTCCTCATGGTAGACTCAGTAGTCAGGAGAACTTAATGATGGCAAAGGGGTCAAGATTGTTCCTCCTGGGGGTTCTCTCCTGAGGATATTCAGGCTGCTGCTGGAGACTTAATGTCTTGGGCCAACAGAACATTGGTGATGTATGAATTTTTTTTTTTTTTTTGACAGGCAGAGTGGACAGTGAGAGAGAGACAGAGAGAAAGGTTTTCCTTTTGCCGTTGGTTCACCCTCCAATGGCCGCTGCGGCTGGCACGCTGCGGCCAGTGCATCGCGCTGATCCAAAGCCAGGAGCCAGGTGCTTCTCCTGGTCTCCCATGCGGGTGCAGGGCCCAAGCACTTGGGCCATCCTCCACTGCACTCCCGGGCCACAGCAGAGAGCTGGCCTGGAAGAGGGGCAACCGGGACAGAATCCGGCACCCAAACTGGGACTAGAACCCGGTGTGCTGGCGCCGCTAGGTGGAGGATTAGCCTATTGAGCCGCAGTGCCGACCTGATTTTTTTTTTTTGTCCTGCAGATTCCTTTCAGCCCTGCCTTCTTAGCTTTCAAAGCTTTTGCGTTGGGAGGGACAGGCGCTTCCTTCTTCTCCTTTGGTGCCATCTTGGTGAAGAGAGTTTCCCAAGTGGAGTGTTAACCAATGTAGCAAATACTGCATAGAAATTGTCATTTTCAGCAAGAAAATATACAGTGAATATAAAACAATACAGGAGATAGCTCTTATTTTTATTTTCTGTATGTCTAGGTATTCTCTCTCTTTATATTCATAAACATTTGCTATATTCATGCCTGTCCCCACTCAGAGGCTGAGATAACAAGTTCAGAGAACCACATTACTTCAGGTTGTTCTGCCATAGGGGTGCACACCTGGAGGTCTCTGCCCCCAGCATAGGGCAGGAATTCCCTCCGTGCTCTTGACTGGCCACGTCACTTTTCATGGCTTCGGTTCTATGGAAACCTATTTTAGAGAACATTTAGTGAACTGGCTCTGTATTACTTTCACATTGTGAGGATTTACTCTGCAAGAATATTATTTCACCTGTATTTAGACAGAGTTGCTTGTTTTGGCAATCCCTCTTTTGTTATGAGCATTCACATGAGCCAAACTCCACTTGCAGAAATGCCGTGGGCCAAGCTTCATGCTGTGTAAGTTCATACCTAAAGACTGTAAATTTCTGAATGGCTTCATAAGTTGAAATACAGCTTACTAATGCTCATTGCCCTTCCTGAGAAATTAACTCCAGAAGGTTGTAAATGCCTGTATACAGCATGGATTTAAACTGTTAATGATAGGAGTGAGTTCAGATGAGATGAATTCAGGAAGAAGACATATGAATCTTTTTAGATGGATTAGACCACAATGTTTTAACAATTTAATAAGAATTTGTAATATTGAGAGAAAACTCCTTTCGCCTCTATAAAGATATCACAAGTTACTCTGAAAGGATATTTTTAAATGACAGCCATTGGAAAATTAAGAAAGAATTCTGTGCATTTCAAGTTTGACAGGGCTTGGCACAATAAATAGTTGTTGAATGAATGTATAGCTTGTATTTATTTTACCAGGATAGTAGAAAAATATTGCTTTGGCCTCCTAATTGCCATATGGAGTATGTGTTTTTGGCAGGGGTGGTGTGGAGGACACACAGAGCCGGAGTGGAATTTTGTCTTTGGGTTTGAATATTTGGTTTTCAGACGTTCTCCTCATGTGGCCTTTTCTCAGCCATAACCCATTGACTCTGGTTCTGTTTTTTCTAACTGTCTGTACTAAATCTATGGCCCGCTTGGCTTCCTCTGCCAGTTCTGGTTAAGAGTCCTGTCTTCAAGGTGGTGAGGCAATGTTGGCCATGAAAGAGGTCAACCCGCTTGCACTCCCTGAATGGCAAACATGGGAATGGGACATTTAATGTTGCATGAAAGTGTTAGAGAATCAGTCTTTCTGCGGAATAAGAAAAGAAGATCCTTTCTTCAGCTCAGTCCCTATTCAAAAAAACCGTTCTTCCTAGATCTGAGCTAGGCCTCAGGAGGCCTTAAGCATTTCCACCCTCCCTCTTGGCACCCTGCCCAGCTTCCCTTTGAAGAAACCCAGGCTGGCCTGCTGGAGGCGGAGGGACCCTGTGGAGCAAAGGCAAATCTTCCCAACTGAGTCCATCTCAGATCAGCCAGTCCCCAGCTGACCTCCCAGTTGGCCAAAGATGAGCATGATTGAGTCTGGCTGAGAAAAGAAACCCAGCCCAAATTGCTGGCCCATATAATTGTGAGCGAAATAAATTATTGTGGTTTTACTCACTGAATTATGGGGTTGTTTGTTACATAGCAAAGACTAAATGGTGCACTCTGCAAAGGAGGCTAGATCACAACCTAGGTTTCATAACCAGCTCAATTGTACTTGATGCTCAGGCAGGCTTTGGAGCTATCCTGATCTTCCTTAATGTTCTTAGCCTCCCTACCGTACCACGTTGGTGTAGTCGTTGAGGACACTGTGGTTACAGATCTGGGTCTGAATCTAGTTTCATCTACTTGACTAGCTTTGTGACCTTGCACAATTTATTCACTTTCCTCTCCTTGAGGAACTGCAGGCGGAGGCCTAGCCTTCTATGTCCCAGCGCCAGCCCCTAGGAGGTGATTCTTAATTAGTCTCCACTAATCTTGAAAACTCTGTTCTCCTTTCCAGTGAGTAAGAGTGGGTGTATGATTACTTTTGACCAATAAGATGTGAAAGGAAACATGTAGGGAGCTTCTGGGAAAGATTTCTTAATCCCTAAAAGGAATACAGAAGAGAAATCTGTTTCATCTGAAGATGGTTGCTCCGTATGGGAGGCTGGGAACGGTAGCCGCCATCTTGTGGTCATGGAGGGAGTTACTCGAGGGAAAAGCTCAGAGGAAGGCAGAGGCCAGAGATGGAAAGAACCTGGGTCCTTGAACAAACCAATGAGCCACTGAAACTCCAACCACTCCAAACTGACTCACAACTGCTTGTTACATGAGATGATCAATCTTTATTGTTTAAGCCTGTTGAAGTCGATTTTCCTTTTCCTTGCAAACTAAAACACCCTAAATGATATATCCTTGGGACAGCACCTAGTATATAGTAAGCCCTCAGTAAGTATTAGCTTTTCTAGTGTGGGCATTTCAAGCAACCAGTTAAGATGCTACTTGGGATACCCAGATCCCATATTGGAGTTCCTGGGTTCGAGTCCCAACTATACTTCTGATAGTCAAGCTTCCCGCTAATGCACACCTTGGGAAGCAGCAGGTGATGGCTCAAGTACTTGGGTCCCTGCCACCCATGTGGGAGACTTGGGTTGAATTTATGGTTTTCCACTTTGGCCTGGCCCAGCCCTGGCTGTTGCAGACATTTAGGGAGTGGGCCATCAGATGGAAGATCTTTCTCTGGCTCGCTCTCTGCCTTTCAAATTAATAACAACAACAACAAAAGAGAATATTAGCTCTTCTTATAATCATAATGGTTTCTTTTCTTCAACTATTGGATGGTTTCAGAGTTCATAGATCATACAAAATTACTGAATCCTACTGACCCTCCAGGTTTCATACTTTTCTCTTAATGTCTAGCTCTAGTTCTAGAGTAGAGGTAGGCACCATGGCCAGTGAGCAAATCTAGCCTACTGCTTGCTTTTATAAATAAAGTTTTATTAAAACACAGCCACATTCACTCATCTATGGCTGCTTTTGCATTACAACACCAGAGTGGGGTTGAATAGCTGCAGTAGAGACTCTATGGCAGACAGAGCTTAAAATATTAGTTTTCTGATCCTTTGCAGAAAGGGTCACTAGCCCCTATTCTGCAGCAAATTCTTCACCCCTGAGTGAAGAGTCACATGCAAATCTAGTTATTAATGTAGATTGAGCTTACACCAAATAAATTTTGCATCACTGGATGTATAATGGATGTTCAAAAAGTTCAAAGGAAAGGTGTATTAAGAAAAAGCTATGCATGGATTTAAAATTCTTTGCATCAAAATAAACTCATCTTTCAATTCTACTTACCCATAAAAATTTTTAATGAAGATTGATGTAGATATTTGAAAGTCAGCGTTACAGAGAGAGAGAGAGATTTTCCATCTGCTGGTTCACTCCGCAAATGGCTACAATGACAGAAGCCAGGGACTTCATCCCTATCTCCCATGTGGGTGGCAGGGGCCCAAGCATTTGGGTTGCCTTCTGCTGCTTTTCTCAGGTCATTAGCAGGGAGGTTGATTGGAAGTGGAGCAGCCAGGACACAAACTGCTGCCCGTATGGGATGTTGGCATTGCAGGTGGCAGCTATACCTGCTGTGCCACAACACCAGCCCCTTAACCACAAACTTTTTGAAGTAGCCCCATTTAGTTAGACTCTTGTGGGCAAGTGATCGAGAACCCTACCCAAGCAGGGTGGTGGCTTTTGGAAAGGCTGGATATAGGGTCTCACATGGAATGATCCAGATCAGATTTCACTCTTAGCCGGCGCCGCGGCTCACTAGGCTAATCCTCCGCCTTGCGGTGCCGGCACACCGGGTTCTAGTCCCGGTCAGGGCACCGGATTCTGTCCCAGTTGCCCCTCTTCCAGGCCAGCTCTCTGCTGCGGCCCGGGGAATGCAGTGGAGGATGGCCCAGGTGCTTGGGCCCTGCACCCCATGGGAGACCAGGATAAGTACCTGGCTCCTGCCATCGGAGCAGCACGGTGCGCCGGCCGCAGCGCGCCAGCCACGGCGGCCATTGGAGGGTGAACCAACGACAAAGGAAGACCTTTCTCTCTCTCTCTCTCTCTCTCACTGTCCACTCTGCCTGTCAAAAAATAAATAAATAAATAAATAGATAGATTTCACTCTTTCCATCTCTGTGTTAACTCCACCTCAGTACCTACCATTGAGGACCACAGTGTGGCCCAACTTTGCTCCTGCCTCCTAGTTCACTTCCAATGGGAAAGAGGTAAAAATCTTTATCTCAATATTTTCAGTAAAACTGGTAACCTCAGCACTAAAAAGTGAATCTGGTAAGCACTGGTTTCCTTCTTGTCCTTTGAATTTTATGAACAAAAGGTCCATACACTGTACTGTATTGGTCTTGTAGTTGGCTATCTGTCTTCCTCCACTCAGCTACACCATCCAGGTACAATGCTCACCACCTAGTATGTTCTTAGCAAGCATAATTTTTTTCAAGATTTATTTATCTGTTTCAAAGGTAATAGTTACAGAGAGGCAGAGGCAGAGGCAAAGGCAGAGGCAGGGAGGGAGCGAGGGAGAGAGAGCCTTCCATCTGCTGGCTCACTCCCCAAATGGCCACAATGGCCAGAGCTGGGCTGATCCAAACCCAGGAGCCAGGAGCCAGGAGCCTTGAGCCATGTCTGGGTCTCTCACACAGATACAGGGGCCTGAGGACTTGGGCCATGTCCCACTGCTTTCTCAGACCATAGCAGAGAGCTGGATCAGAAGTGGAGCAGCTGGGACTCAAACTAGCACCCATTTGGGATGCCAGCACTGCAGGCAGCAGCTTTACGTGCTATGACATGCGCCAGCCCTGCAAACATCATTTTGAATGAATGAATGAATGGAGAAGTATTTGTATTTAAAAATTGGAACTGGGATCATCTCTCACATGAGACTATTTTTTTTTTTTTTTTAAATTTCTATGTGGGGCCGGCGCTGTGGCGCAGTGGGTTAACACCCTGGCCTGAGGCGCCAGCATCCCATATGGGCGCCAGTTCGAGACCTGGCTGCTCCTCTTCTGATCCAGTTCTCTGCTATGGCCTGGGAAAGCAGTAGAGGATGGCCCAGCTCCTTGGGCCCCTGCACACACATGGGAGACCCGGAAGAAGCTCCTGGCTCTTGGCTTCGGATCAGCTTAGCTCCTGCCATTGCGGCCATTTGGGGGGTTGAGCCAGCAGATGGAAGACCCCTCTCTCTCTCTCTGTGCCTCCTCTCTCTGTGTAACTCTGACTTTCAAATAAATAAATAAATCTTTAAAAAATTCTATTTAATGAACATTTTTTTTTCATTTGACAGGTAGAGTTATAGACAGTGAGAGAGAGAGAAAGGTTCCATTGGTTCACTCTCCAAATGGCCACTACGGCCGGTGCTGCACCTATCAGAAGTCAGGAGCCAGGTGCCTCCTCCTGGTCTCCCATGCAGGTGCAGGGCCCAAGGACCTGGGCCATCCTCTATTGCCTTCCTGGGCCACAGCAGAGAGCTGGACTGGAAGAGGAGCAACTGGGACTAGAACCCGGCGTCCATATGTGATGCCAGCGCCACAGGCGGAGGATTAACCAAGGGAGCCACGGTGCCGGCCCCTAAACTTTTTTTTTAACATCATTAAATCAGTGAGGCATGAACACCTGTCCAGAAACCAAACTCATGATGGTTATTTCAGATAGAGAGGAAGGAAGAAGAATTTACATTTTTTAATACAAAAATTCTGGCTGGTTAAGCCATGGCCTGCAACATTGGTATCCCGTATGAGCATTGGTTTGAGTCCCACCTGCTCTGCTTCCAATCCAGCTCCTTGTTAATGTGCCTGGAAAAGCAGCAGAAGAGGGCCTGAGGGCTTGGTCCCCTGCCATCCACAGGCAAAACCTGGATGGAGGTCCAGGCTCCTGGCTTCAGCCTGATGCAGCCTGGCCATTGTGGTCATTTTGGGAGTGAACCTGTGGATGGAAGATCTCTCTCTCTCTCTTTCTCCCCCCTTCTCTATCTCTCCCTCTCTGTAACTCTGAGTTTCAAATATATATATTATTTGTCAGATAGAGTTAGACAGTGAGGAGACAGAGAGACAGAGAGAAAGGTCTTCCTTCCGTTGGTTCACCCTCCAAATGGCCACCACGGCTGGAGCTACGCCAATCCGAAGCCAGGAGCCAGGTGCTTCTTTCTGGTCTCCCATGCAGGTCTTCCTTCTGTTGGTTCACCCCCCAAATGGCTGCCATGGCCAGCGCGCTGCGCCGATCCAAAGCCAGGAGGCAGGTGCCTCCTCCAGGTCGCCCATGTGGATGCAGGGACCCAAGCACTTGGGCCATCCTTCACTGCCTTCCTGGGCCACAGCAGAGAGCTGGACTGGAAGAGGAGCAACCAGGAATAGAACCAGGCGCCCATATGGGATGCCAGTGCCGCAGGCGGAGGATTAACCAAGTGAGCCACAGCGCTGGCTCCTAAATAAATATATTTTTCAAAAAAATAATCTTGTATATGTCTTTGTGTATACCTGTGATTATTTCCTTAGAAAAGATTTCTAGGGATGGAATTACAGATTATAACATGTGTTTGTTTGTTTTTTTAAAGATTTTATTTATTTGAGAGGTAGAGTTACAGATAGTGAGAGGGAGAGACAGAGAGAAAGGTCTTCCATCCTCTGGTCTATCCCAAAATGGTCACAATGGCTGTAGCTGGGCTGCTCTGAAGCCAGGAGCAAGAGCCAGGTGCCAGGAGCCAGGGGCTTCTTCCGGGTTTCCCACACAGGTGCAGGGGCCCAAGTACTTGGGCCATCTTCCACTGCTTTCCCAGGCCATAAGAAGAGAGCTGGATTGGAAGAGGAGCAGCCAGATCTTGAACCGGCGCCAATATGGGATGCCAGTGCCACAGGCAGAGGCTTAGCCACTATGCCACAGCACTGGCCCTTTAAGATTTATTTATTTATTTGAAAGGGGTACAGAGAGAGAGGAAGAGAGAGAGAGAGAGAGAGACATACCTTTCATCTGCTGGTTCATTCTCCATTTCACTGCAGTGGCCAGGGTTGGGCCAGGAGTCAGGAGGTTCATGAGTGAGGAGGTTCATCCATGTCTCCCACACGGATGCAGGAGCCCAAATACTTGGGCCATCTTCTGCTGCTTTCCCAGGCCATAAGCAGAGAGCTGGATTGGAAGAGGAACAACAGGACTAGAACCAGTGCCCTCATGGGATGCCAGCGCCACAGGTGGAGACTTAGCCCACTATGCCACAGCGTTGGCCCCTGGTTCACTTCTTGCATGGCCACAACAGCTGGGTCTGGGCCGGCCCAAAGCCAGGAGTGCAGAGCTCCATCTGGGTCTCCCATATGGGTGGCAGAGACCCAAGAATTCGGGCCAACCTCTGTTGCTTTTCCAGGCACATTAGCAGGAAGCTGGTTCAGAACTGGAGCCAGAATTCTAATCGGCTCTCCAGAATGGGATGTGGGTGTCTTAAGTGACAGCCTAACCAGCAGTACCACAACGTCCACCCCATAATGTGTCAGAAAACAGCCTGATTTTCTTCATCTAGAATGAGAGATGATCTCTAGTGGATCATCCATTCAATTACTAGAATTAGTCATTTTGATTAATTATAGATATCTGAATAGATATATTCACAATAAAATATAACATACTGGGGCCTGCATTGTGGTGTAGCGGGTAAAGCTGCTGCCTGTAGCACTGGCATCCCATGTGGGCACTGTTTGAGCCCCAGCTACTCCACTTCCAATACTACTCCCTGCTAATGCACCTGAGAAAGCAACGGAAGATGGCCCAAGTGCTTGGGTCCCTGCCACCCACATGGGAGACCCAGATGAAGTTTGGCTCCTGGCTGCGGCCTGGCCCAACTCTGGCCTTTGGGGCCATTTGGGGAGTGACACACACATTTGGGGAATGTGGAAGACACACTCTCTCTCTCACTCTCACTCTATGTTTCTCCCTCTTTCTCTCTTTCTGAAACTGTGCCTTTCAAATAAATAAAAAATAGATCTTTTAAAAAAATAACCTGCTAATTAAATAGTTAATTACATCATATCAAAGATGCACATTAGAGGCTTTCCTGTTTTGATAGGGCAGACACACTGGAAATCAAGTGCCTCCTGGGTGTTTGAAGGTGAGAAGGGAAACTGATCCCCAAGAGACAATGGGAACCCGAACGAGAACAGCCTCAAATCCTTTGGCACTGGAGCAGAAGAGAAAAGCAAATGAGGCTGAAGAGGTGGGCTGACGCGCCTGGTGATGCCAGTAACACCCCCTCAGCTGTCCGGACTGTGTCCTAAAGGCAGTGAGCAGACAATGAAGGATTTTAAGCAATGGTCTGCCATTGACCCGTGGGCTTACAAGTCATGTTGATGTCATTCTGGCCCATATTCTCTGCATTACCCATAAAGACTGCATCGTGCAAATATTTCCACATCTCCTCCCATCCTGCCCTTGGAGAATCAAGTTGTAGCTACTACAGTTTGTATTTTGAAGCTGATTGGATCTGATTTTTTCTTGAGCCTGCTCATGCTGTTTGGCCTGATCACCCAAAGTGGTTGCAGCCCAGAGATGCCCCCCGCTCCCTTCCTCCTGGGGCCTAAGCTGCTACCTCATTCTAAAAGGATGTGTTGCTTCACGATATCAGCTTACAGCAAAACATGCAGAGATAACTTTTCAAACATTTAATTGTAATATTTCCATGCTTAAATCATCAAACTGGCTTTGGAAAATATGCAATCTCTTCAAATTACATTCTCTTTTAACTCAGAATTCACAATGTAACAGGCTAGTTTGTGTACTTAAGACATTTGGAAATGCATGCATAAAATGGCCTAGATTTACATGATTTTCTATTTTTAAAAAAGCACAGTACTGTAAATGCAACATGTAATGAAAATCATCTGTATAGCATGCCTTGTTACCTGTATTGTATATGACAAGATATGGAAGGGACTTAGAGGCCATTGTCTTTTCCTAGGGCTCCTGTGACAATTTATCACAAATTGAATGGCTTAAAATAGCAGAAATTTATTCTTCCACAGATTTGAGGCTAGAAGTCCAAAATCAAGACTCTCGGACACTCTACACAGAACCTTCCTCGTCCTTCACAGCTTCTGGTGTTAACCAGAAGTTCTCGGCTGGCAGCAGCATCGCCCCAATGTCAGCTTCCCTTCCATTCCTGTGCGTCTCTGACTCCACCTGGAATTTTCCTCCTCTTCACAGGACCCCAGTCACATGGAGTTAGGACCCACTCTGATTACCTCATCTTGATTACTTCTACAAAGACCCTCTTTCCAAATCAGCTCACATTCATGACTACCAGGGGTTAGGACATCAACATATCTGTTTGGAGGACACAATTCAACCCGTAACAGAAGTCATCCATGTCATAGCTCTACTGAACATAGGAACCTGCAGTATAAGATCTGTCCAGATTCAAGACTTAGGCATGGAGCATGATGGTCTATTTAAGGCAAAACCAGACAGTCATGGTAGGGAGCTAGAGGAGGGTCCTGGCACCAGATCTCTCCGTTCCCACCAGGCTGCAATTGTTGCTGTTAATTTGACCCAGCTGAAGAAATTGGATGGCGAGCTGAGTGGGTAAGGTAAGGTCTACAGGGTGATACAGGCAAAGTCTTTGGCCAGGCAGAGGACAGAGCCCACTTGAGGGGAATCCAAGTGGTGGTGAACATTCTAGGGTACATGGATGATGGTCACTGCCTCTAGATGAGTACTTCCAATCAACATATCATGCAATTCGCTTTGGTAGTTTCAGTTTTCTAGTAGTCCTATTGAAAAAAGTAAAAGAAATAGGTGAATTAACCTTAATACTATATTTAATTTTATCCAGTGTATACAAAACATATTTTTTTTAAAAAGATTTATTTTATTTATTTGAAAGAGTTACAGAGAGAGGTAGAGACAGAGATCTTCCATCCACTGCTTCACTCCCCAAATGGCCACAATGGCTGGAGCTGCCCAATCCAAAGCCAGAAGCCAGGAGCTTCTTCCAGGTCTCCTACATGGGTGCAGGGGCCCAAGTACTTGGGCCATCTTCTACTGCTATCCCAGGCCATAGCAGAGAGGTGGATCAGAAGAGGAGCAGCCAGGACTAGAACCGGCGCCCATATGGGATGCTGGCACTCCAGGCCAGGGCTTTAACCTGCTAAGCCACAGTGCCGGCCCCACAAAACATCATTTTATCATGTCAGCAATATAAAAACATTAAGATATTTTTCTCTCCCCACCCCCATATTACTCTTTGAAATCCAGAGTTGACTTGACATTTGACCCACATCACCAGCCATATTGCAAGCACACAATAGCCATATATATTTCACTGCTCTAGATTCTGGAAGTGATACCCCTGGGTATCCAAGCCACAGGCTGAGCTGCAGGGGAGGCTCCAGGTATGGGGGAACAACATAGGCGGGAACCAGACAGAAATCAGGTCTTTGTGGGAGAACTTAACACAGGCCTGAAGAGGAAAAGGAATTCCAAGTGGAGACAAAGTGAATGCAGGGAAGAGGTGCCACTTAAACTTGCTTAAGTAAAGAAAGGGCTGGGTGGTCATTCCACAGTTTGGAGAGAATTTGTAAGAAGTACACCTCGGGGCCGGTGCTGTGGTGCAACAGGTTAATCCTCCACCTGCAGTGCTGGCATCTCATATGGGCACCCATTCTAGTCTCAGCTGCTCCTCTTCTGATCCAGCTTTCTGCTATGGTCTGGAAAAGCAGTGGAAGATGGCCCAAGTGCTTGGGCCTCTGCATCCATGTGGGAGAACCCAAGGAAACTCCTGGCTCCAGTTCAGCCCAGTTCCTGCCGTTGTGGCCATTTGGGGAGTGAACCAGCAGACGGAAGACCTCTCTCTCTGTCTCCCTCTCACTGTAACTCTTATCTGTCAAATAAATAAATAAAATCTTAAAAAAAAAAAAAAAGAGTACACCTGGGCCAGGAGTTCTGGCAGGAATCTGTCCATCACTCTCTGTCTCTCTCTCTCTTTAGGGTTGGGCGGCCTCTTATTCTCTGCTTCATCAGTGTGTTTCTAGATGCTCATTTCCTGTTTCATTTATCTACTTAAAAAGACCTCACTATGGTATTAAAAGGACTTCCTCAGTCTCGTGGTGTCCGGCTTTATGTTTCAAGGAGAGAAGATCTGATTGGCTTCTCTGTCAATTCACCTTAGGCTCAACTGGTTAAGGCCAAGTTTGCCTAATACAAACATGGCTACCCCAGCTCATTCCTGGGGTGAAGGCAGTGGTTCTCAAAGTGGATTCTCTGCATCAGTAGCATTAGAAATGCAAATTCATGGGCCTCATCCCAACCCACTGAATCAGTAACGGGGATAGAGCCCAGGGCACTGTGTTAGAGCAATAGAGGAGGGTAGATTTGCTCATAAGGGAGTGTGTGTAGGGACTACTATTAAGATAGAGAACAAGGGTGAGAGGAGTAGGGGAGCCCCGATCTGGAGAGACACAGGAAGATGTGCCCAGGATTCTCTCACTGGAGACCAGGTCTACTGAGAGAGGATCAGGGAAGAACAGTCACAGAATGTGGCTAAATCCTAAACCCTGTTGGGACAGTACTGTCCACAAGCGTTTTCCGTGACTTTGACTTTGAAGGAGCTAGGCTAGGTAGAGGTAGATGGGGAAATGAGTGGAGATGGTGGGGGGAGGGGTCAGGTTGACACCAACAAGTATGTGGGAGGCTGGGCTGGGCTGGGTTGGGCTTGACTGCTTCCTCAGTTATAAGTTGTGTGGAGGAAACTAAACCTTATGTTAAATTAAATTAAGGCAAATTAATGATATTTTTAAAATGAAAGAAAGTTGACTTTTTAAGCAATGGTATAAACTGCTCTGCGACTGATGTTTGCTTTTTTCCATGGCGCATAAACTGTATTAAATTTGAAATCTGCCCTACAAAAATAGCTTTGTAGGAGTACCATTATTAACATAACCTTACCTCAGACAGATTTTTTATTACTGGAGACAACTCGTGTATGTAAAAAAAAATATATTAATGGCTGGAGCAGAAGAAAAACACCATCCACAGATGGTAAGCATTTTCTTGCAGAGTCCCATCAAATTTAACATTAGACCTGGAAAACAGAAACACGTTTTGAACAAAAGGTGTTACATATTCTTATAGCCATGTGTAGATTTTCACCTATGGTCTAGAATACCATCTTAAAAAGTACCATGTTAAGTGATTAGTAAAATATGCTAATAAAAGAGTCTAAAACTTTTGTTCAAAAATGCTATTTAATGAGCTATTACAGCATTTTCATTGGAAGCTTCTATGACTGGAATTTAATCATGTTTATGGAAAAAGACTGATTTTATTGGTTTGAAGTAGGTGGTGCAAGTATACCTGAGGCAGATTCCTAACACAATGATTTGATGAAAGGTGTACAATTCTGCTGAGAGCAAATTAGGCATCATAAGGGAATAAAAAGGCTTTGGAAAGATTTTCTGCAGTTCCCATACCCATCAAAGGCATGTAGAGGCACAATTTACATTGGAAGTGGAGTTCTATTTTAGGAAGAAAGCAAAGGGTGAATTTTCTAAGAATTGTTATTCCTCCCCTTTTTTCTCAAAAATATACCTCAAAGTGTTGCTGGGGTGAAGCAGTGTGGTACATTTAATGCTAAAATCGTCTAATGAAAGCTTAGTTCTCCTTAGTGGAGTTTTCAGAGTGCGATTGTTCTCCACGTGTGATCTCTCGAGATGCAGCATCTGGATCACCTGGGACCTTGTTAGAGCTGCAGAGACTAGAGCCCCACCCTGAACTGCCCCAATCACAAGCCGTGTGTGTGTGTGTGTGTGTGTGTGTGTGTGTGTGTCTCACAGCAACCTGTGTTCCACAATCTCTCCGGGTGAATCTGTTGAGCTGATGTACTCCAATGTGTGAGAACCAGTTCCTAAACTTGGTTGTGTATCAGAGTCCCTATGGAGATTTTACATCAGGAAATTCTTTTTTTTTTTTTTTTTTGTAAAAGATTTATTTATTTATTTATTTGAAAGCTAAAGTTACATAGAGAGAAGGGGAGACAGAGAAAGAGGAGAGATTTTCCATGTGTTGGTTCACTCCCCATATGGCCACAAATGGATGGCACTGGGCCAGGCTGAAGCCAGGAGCCAGAGCTAGGAGTTTCTTCCAGGTCTCCCACATGGGTGCAGGGGCCCAAGCACTTGGGTCATCTTCCGCTGCTTTTCCCAGGCCATCAGCAAGGAGCTGGATCAGAAATAGAACAGCTGGGACTCGAACTGGCACCTATATGGGATGCTGGCATCAGAGGCAGGAGCTTTACCTGCCACGCCACAGTGCTGGCCCTTGTCATTTATTTGCTTCTTTTAAAACCTTAATTTTATTTTTCATTAGTAACTTAAAGTCAATGTCAAATAATAATTAAGATGGTAAGAAAACAATAATAAATGAGAGTATTATGCAGCTTAAGAAAAATATCTATCAATATATTGAATAATTTTTAAAATGTTCTTTTTAAAAAAAGATTTTATTTATTTGAAAGTCAGGCCAGCGCCGCAGCTCACTAGGCTAATCCTCCGCCTGCAGTGCTGGCACACCGGGTTCTAGTCCCAATCGGGGCGCCGGATTCTGTCCCGGTTGCCCCTCTTCCAGGCCAGCTCTCTGCTGTGGCCAGGGAGTGCAGTGGAGGATGGCCCAAGTGCTTGGGCCCTGCACCCCATGGGAGACCAGGAGAAGCACCTGGCTCCTGGCTTTGGATCAGCGCAGTGCACCGGCGGCGGCCATTGGAGGGTGAACCTACAGTAAAGGAAGACCTTTCTCTCTCTCTCTCTCTCTCACTGTCCACTCTGCCTGTCAAAAAAAAAAGTGCTACACAGAGAGAGGAGAGGCAGAGAGAGAGGTCTTCCATCCACTGGTTCACTCTCCAGATGGCCGCAATGGCCGGAGCTGTGCCTATCCGAAGCCAGGAGCCAGGAACCCCCTCTGGGTCTCCCACATGGGTGCAGGGGCCCAAGCACTTGGGCCAACCTCTACTGCTTTCCCAGGCCATAGCGGAGAGCTGGATCGGAAGTGGAGCAGCCAGGACTCAATCCAGCACTCATATGGGATGCCAGCACTGGAGGCAGCGGCTTTACCTGCTACGCCACAGTGCCAGCCGCTAAAATATTATTCTTGTGTGGACTTTGTTTTAAATGATAGGGGTTAAACTTAACGGAGCCCTCCTCTGAACTTTATGCCTGTAAATGTTTTTCTGCATTGTCACTCACATATCGAACTTCCTGCTCTCAACTTCACAACAGGCAGTCTCCTCCCATTCTGAAATCCTAACTTTTGTTATCTAACACAGGGCTGTAAACTATGCTGGTGGGTGGAATAAAGTGTGCGCTATACAAATAAGACAAATATGTGGAAATACATTGGTTTGCTAAGTTTACTGCCAATATCGAGCCTCTGAAATTGTGAATAACAGCTATTATTCAAACCAATTCAGGTATCTCCAGACCTTCTGTAGCATAAAGACGCCATTCTAAAGGTACTTGCTGGCTGCCCTGCTCGTAGTTCGGCACTCAGTATTTTTTGAATGAATTTCTAGCGCTGTCCCTTGTATTTCTAGTCTGTTGGGTCACTTTAATTATAGGGCTGCATTCAGACTGATCAAATGTTTGTGGAGGTCACTTCCCCGGAGAATCAACTGACCTCACTGATGAACTGAAAGCAATGACTGACACTGATTTAGGGTTAAAATTATTAATTTTATTAGACAATGAACATTCCACTAATGGAACAGCCTTAAGTAAACTAGCAAAGCGCACACAGAGAAATCCCCCGCGCTGTTGTCCTTGTGCGTTTCACTGTGCCACTTTTGCACAGGAAAGGATCTTCATAATTGCCATTTCAATGGCTGCACCCAGAAAAACTCGGCTGATGTAATATAAGCCACTGTTAGGCCCTTGGCTCACTCCCCTCTTGCTGTTATCCAAACGTCGTGAAGAACGTCTTCTGTATTGTTCTGTATTTGTTAAAAATAAATTCCTAGTAGTGCAAGTGCAGGATCAAAGTGTAAGGTGCACTTTTTTTTTTCCTCCTGAGATAACGAAACAAGGTACTGAAAAGGCTTTGCATATACAGCTGTCCAAGGTTGATCTGGGTGACAGTCTTCAAGGCGTTGGTGTTATCTCCCAGTCCTCGCTCCGCAGCTGGAGAAACAGCGAGCAGGTAACCTGATCTCGCCCATCAGGTGAGTGCTGGGCCGTGGTGGCAACTGCAGTTCCTGGGGGTTTGCAGAGACGCTGCAAGTGGGAAAAGTTATCCTTCCTCGCCTGGGAGACGCTGACTTCGGGGGACTCACTCCTCACCCAGCACCCGCACTCTCTCCGAGCGCCCTGCACACAGTAGGCGTCTAATAAGTGCAGCTGGTCCTGCACCGGTACACGCTCTACCTGAAGTGGGCTGCACACGAAGCCCCTCTAGGTGCCACAGCGCCACTCTGGCCCCTTGCCCGCTCCCTGCAGCACCCCCGTCGGACCCTGGCCTGCGGGGCGCGCCCGCCTCCCCCTGCCCGCGCCCAGGCGGAGCCCAGGCCGCCCGCCCCGAGCCCCGGGCACAGGCGCGCGCCGGCCCGCCCCGCCCCGGCCCCGCCCCCGCCGCCGGCCCCGCCCCCGCCCCATCTCCTCCCCGCCCCCCGAAGCCGACGAGTGGCGGCGGCCTCGGGACCCGGCTCCCTCAGACAAGAGGGCGGGTGGAGGAGGAAGCGGCCGAGCCCTGAGTCCTGCTGCGGCGCGCCGAGCACCGCCCGCCTCAGCCGGCCGGCCGGTCCCGTCGGCTCCCGGGCCTCGCCGAGCGGGGCGGAGGGGAAGGCCGCGGCTACTGCCAGGCGGCGGCGGGGGCGCGGGCGGAGGCGGCGCGGCCGGCCGCGGCTGCCGCTTTGTTGTGCGGCCCGGGCCGAGGAAGGAGAAGTGGGAGGAGGGGGGAGCTCGGCGTCCCGCTCCCTCCGCGGCTCATGGCGACGACGCTCGGCACATCCGGGACCCTCCGGCCGCCACGGCCGCGGCGCCGGCTGCCCGGGCCCCAGCCCCGGCCGCTGTGGTGACTCGGTCGCCGCGCCTCGCCGTCGCCCCCGCCCCGCCTGCCGGCCCGGAGCCCCGCCGCCGCCGCCGCCGCCCCGGCCGTCCCCGCCGCCGGGGACATGTCTAACCCCGGAGGCCGGCGGAACGGGCCCGTCAAGCTGCGCCTGACAGGTGAGGGGGGGCGGCCGGGGCGGCCGCGAGGTGGGCGAGCCGGCGGGGGGGTGCCTGTGGCCTTGGGAAGGGCCAGGGTCGCGATCAATGGTGAGTCGGGGGCCGGGGGCGTGGGAGGGCCTAGTTCAGAGAAGGTAGTTGGAAAAAGCACTCGCTCGGGTTGGGAAGCCCGAGGGTGAGTCGGGGGGTCTTTTGTGGAAGGGAGGGGTACGCCGGCTCGAACCGCAGGCGGAGTTGGGAGGTCGGGGAGTGTCGGCCGGGGGGTCCGATTCTAATCCGGGGGCTTCGGGGAGCGGCCCCGGGAGGCTGCCCAGGTGGGGTCGTGGAGGGGATTATTGAATCCGGTTGCTGCTGCGCGCAGTAAACACTCCTTAAAGATGGAGCGCTTAACGGGAGGGTGTGAGTGTGAGTGTGTGTGTGTGTGTGTGTGTGTGTGCGCGTGTGCGCGCGCGTTCGTTCCTGGCTTCTTAACTTGTGTGCCCGCGTGCGAAGCCTCCGCGCTCGGCTGCCAGCCCCGGCGGCCGTGCCACACACCTTGACCGCGCGGCTCGGGGAGGGAAGGAGACTGAGGTTGGCTTTTCCGGTGTGTCTGGCTGATCCCACGACTCTGGCTCATTGTACGCTCTGTGTTTTGGAAGTGTTTGATTGTAGGGTAGCATGTTTTGAGTTGTTCCTTGTAGGCCGCAGGACTTGTGGCTCCCTGCTAACTCTAGACCTGCCTTAAACACTTTTTTTTTTTTAAAGGGGCGAGGGTACTTGGCTAAGTGTACTCATACAACTTTCAAGGGAACTTTCTCTCACTTTCCCCACCCTCCCCTTTCCCTTTTCTAAATGGAAAAGAATGTCCATAGGGGTTTGCTAGATAGAAGACTAGTCTTAAAAAGTGTTTGATTCCAGGTGCGTGAAATCTTTATTACAGGTGCGTTTTGTGTATAGAGCTATTTCTGGTTTTCTTATATCAACATATCTCCCCCATTTTAAGGAAAAAAAATTATATTTGCTTGGGAACGTGTAGTTGAAATCAGTGTGTCATCATTCTAGTTTCACCGTTAATGAATTGAACACGTTTATATTTGGATGTGTGGTGAGAAATTTGGTTTTCCTTAGATTGGTGTGTGTATGTATGTGTGTGTGTGCGTGCACGGGCACCTGCGCGTGCGCCCGCGCGCTTCAGAATAAACTGTAATTATGTTTGCCCACACTAGACTTTGAGATTTATACGGACTAATTTTGTAGCTGAATGCTGTGTGTCACCTTCCAGTCCACTGGCTGAACCTTCTAGATAATAACCTGCAGTGAATTTGGTATTGGAGAAGTTAGCCTGAGTTGCCTGCAATTTTAAAACTATATTACCTCCATGAAAGTTTTGCCTTCCTTGGGGAAAATTGCGAAGAGCCATTAACTGAGTGGTTCTTAATGGAAAAATCTGGTTTGAAGGATGCTTGTCTTCCTTTCCTCCATTGAGTTTCTTTATTGTGGGAAATCCTTTAAGGAATCATTGTTGCTTCAGAGGTATCTGTTGCTGTTCCTATCTGGAGTCAGTGAGCATCGAAGGAACCTGTGCTTCCAGATGTGCACAAAGCATCAGAAATGGGCTGTTGCCATTGACTTCCCTCTGGGCTGTATACACGTACATAGAAAATGGAGGGGGGGAGGGAAATCGGGATTTTGATTTTCTGCGGATTACGTGAGTTTTGAGATTTTTAATATGATTCAGTAGGTCATAAAGTGTTTATCTGTGGTTTCCTTATTGCATGATACATTCTAAAAATTGAGTAAAATTAGATTTGTTAGGAAAGATTACACTTAATTTGTTTTCAGGGCAGAGGGAATGTTGGACTACATTTATAGAATGATTTTGTATATTTAGATTGTTCTGAGGGATTTTAAATACCCTTTGTCCCCTTAATTGTAAAAACAGTTTGAGGTACTCTCAATTTCTGAAAACCATTGGGAATTTCTGAATAGTTTTCTCTTAAAATTTGACAGATATTAAAAATATTGCCCTCCCCTGTGGTTACATTTGGTGGAATCTCTTCTGTTTTGCCAGGAAAGTTAACATATATATATATTTTTCATTTTAGTTCATCATTTACAAATTAGACAGTATAGATTTTAACAAATAGATTTCAAGAGCTGGATTCAATTAGCAGCTTTTTAGGACATAAACATTAAAGGGTTAGATGGAAAAGATTGTTTTGACTGACTGGATAAATGACAGGGCTGTGTTTGATGTGCGTCCAGGAATTGGTCTGGAGCTGGTGCCCAACTTCTCAGTCCATCTTGAGAAGCCAAATAAAATATTTAACCTAGGCCTCGTTTTGTTTAAAAAAAAAAAAAAAAAGTTGATTCTTTGTTAGGACCTTAAGAAATGTTTGGCATACCTTTAGACTAAGTGTTTAGCAGTTCATTTAGATCCAGGTTCCCTAATAGAGGAAAAATCTCTTCTAAAAAAAAAAATCCCCACAGTGAATTTTTTACTTTTTTATAGTACACTTGGGCTATAAGATGTTTTATTTAAAGTTATTGTTCTTTGCTTTATTTAACTTAATAGAAGACTAGTATTGTAAATTTATAGTGTCTTTGATTCCAAGGTGCTTTGTGAACTGTAGTTACTCAATTATGTTCTTAATGAGGAGTTGCCCCTTTACTGAAAGGCTAACAATTTTTTTGTGGTGACACACATACGATGATGGATAGGCAATATTTGAGCTCTGAGGTCTTTTGCTTATAACAGATAGTAGATTTTTTCACATATTCTTCCTAAAACCACAATCAGTGAACTGTTTGGTGTTTGTTAATGCTAAAAAGGTGGGGCTAATTAAATGCCCAATTTGAGATTCCTCAGGCTATTGGTGATGAAACAAATGAAATTTTGACCAGGTTACTTCAGTTCTTTGGGACATAATAACATATGATCATTAAAATAGTCTGTGTTAATGCTGTGAACTTCAACTAGTATTTCTAGAATTAATTGTTTATAAAATGTATATTTCATAGAGCATTGCTGTTATATGAATATCTGATACAGACTTTTCTTACGACCAGCTTAGAAAGAGAATATTCCTTATTTGGGTATAGTAAAAACATTTGGGGTAACTTTTTATGCCGTTATTGTTTTTGAAAACGAAAGGCTGGAAAAAAGCAGTTTAGTGTAATTTCTAATGTTTTAAATTCTTAGGTATGGAGAAATGACAGATTACTTCTCCAGAACATTTATTTCAGACCTTTTTGTAAAGTTAATGTGTTGCCCCTCATGTTACTAATTTATAAAACTCTTGGCAGTAAGAAGGTTAACCTTGTCTGTAACTTAAGGAAAATTAATTTTAAAATCTTGATTTAGATATTCTAGTATCTTTGCAGTATTTCACTGCATATTTTATTGATTCAAGGCTTAAAAAATTAAAACATTATTACATAGGTTTCTTGGTATGAAAATTCCTATATATAATAATGACTTACTCTCGGGGTGTTAGAGATTTGAATATCTCCCATTAATGTTATTTTCTTGGTGTTTCCGAAAAGGAAGCCAATATAGCTTAACTCCTTCCTTTTCTCTTAAGCTCTTCTCATCTAACCCTCTTCAGACAGGCTGTAGGACATGCCTGTGTTCTTCATGTAGTTCTGTTTTCTTGGTGAGTAAAGTGTGTTTGTGTTTTAATCATAGCTTCAGCTCCCTCCCCCCTTTTGGTTGAGCCATTACTATCATAGCATATTAACATCTCATTTATTTAGCATATAATTTAGCAGGTTTCACATATAACTCAATTTTCAAAGTAAATGGACAGTCACACTTAAGGCACACACAATTTTTATTTTAGGTATTTTTGGTGAGAGTCATTTTTTTTATGTCAAAAGTTTATTTATAAACATACCTAGTATGCTATACAAATACAATAATTTGATCCATTTTTCAAAGATATTGTACCTCTTTTTATTTTATTTATGTGAAAGAGTTAGAGACGGGGCGGGGTCTTCATCTACTGGTTCACTCCCAACGGCTGGAGCTTAGCGGATCCAAGCCGGGAGTCATGCTGGTGTTGCAGGCCAGGGCTTTAAACTGCTGTGCCATAGCACTGGCCCCCAAGATTGTAACTCTTAAAATACTTTTTGTATTTGTTAAATGATGAACTAAACAACCATTTTTCTTTTCATAGCAAGTTGGTGTCTTGCTATGAAAGGTGCAGCAAAGCCAGATCCAAAGTATACAGACCTCATCATTAGTTATTGCTGCTTGTTTTTCACTGAAAATGGTTAATTTTTCCTTGAGCCTTCCTCATAGAGCCTCCTATAGACTGCACAGAGTTTCTTTTTTTTTTTTTTTTTTTAAATAACGATTTATTTATTTAAATGTCAGTTAGAGGCAGAGCGGGAGAAAGAGATCTTCCATCCACTGGTTTACTCCCCACATGACTGCAAAAGCTGGGGCTAGGCCATGCAGAAGCCAGGAGCCACGAGCTTCATTGGATCTCCCAAGTGAGTGTCAGGGGCCCAAACATTTGAGCTATCTCTCGGTGCCTTTCCCAGGCCATTAGCAGGGAGCTGGAACAGAAGTGGAACATCTGGGACATGAACTTATGTCCATATGGGTTGTTGGCATTGCAGGCGGCAGCTTTAACCGCTATGGCAGAACACTAGCCCCACAATTAGTCTTTTGAAGTTGTAGTATGTCTGTGTTTCAAATAGACTATACTTAATATTTTACTTATGATTCATTATCATTAGGAATATCAATTGTTGTAATATATAATATGAGGATATCATCATGATCTGTAGAGAGAACTGTTTGACCCTGACTAAATGGTGATAGTTTTTGTTTTTTAAAGATTTATTTATTTTTACAGAGAGAGGGAGAGACAGAGTAAGAGGTCTTTCATCTGCTGATTCACTCCCCAGATGGCCACAACAGCCAGTGCCAGGCTGATCCAAAGCCAGGAACGTCTTCTGGGTCTCCCATGTGGATGCAGGGGCCCAAACATTTGGGCCATCTTCTACTGCTTGCCCGGTCATCAGCAGGGAGGTGGATCAGAAGTAGAGTAGCTGGGACTTGAACCAGTGTCCATATGGGATGCCAGTGCTGCAGGCACAGAGGCTTAAGCTGCTACACCACAGTGCCAGCCCCCGTTGATAGGTTTTTAACTTTTTTTTTCTTTCTGCCTTCATTTTTATTTACTGTTACTTTCTCTGTCCAAAGATGTTGGAACCTTGATATATACTGTTATAAAAATCAGCATCGTTGGGGCCAGCGCTGTGGCATAGCAGGTAAAGCTGCCTGCCGCCTGCAGTGCTGGCATCCCATATGGGCATCAGTTCGAGTTCTGGCTGCTCCACTTCTGTTCCAGCTCTCTGTTGTGGCCTGGGAAAGCAGTAGAAGATGGCCAAGGTCTTTGGGCCCCTGCACCCACCTGTAAGACCCCGAAGAAGCTCCAGGCTCCTGGCTTCGGATTGGCACAGCTCTGGCCATTTCGGCCATATGGGGAGTGAACCAACTAATGGGAGACTCCCCCCTTGACCCCCCCCCCCCCGCCTCTCTGTAGCTTTGCCTTTCAAATAAATAAGTAAATCTTTTATAAAAAAATAAGCATTGTTACATGTTTCTGTATGATCTACATGTGTTGAATGTTTATTAAATGTCAGACTGAGTTTTCATCTGTTATTCCATTTAGTTTTCACAATAGCTCTGTGAGGTAGGAGAAACAGACTTGGAGAGATGAAGTACATGTCAAACCCAACTTATCTATCTAGAAAACCTATTATAAACTTACTAGGATGTGTGTGGAAAAATTAAATACACTTCCATTCATTTGGAATTGCCTCACCCCTTGCAATACTTGTTCATCTTTAAGAACTCAGCTCAGTTACTACCCTTATCCCTAGCACTTTCCCTGACCTGAATTGACCTCTCCACTGAGATTCTTAGAAGTGTATTCCCGGGGCTGTCGCTGTGGTGCAGCAGGTTAAAGCCCTGGTCTGAAGTGCTGGCATCCCACATGGGTGTCAATTCTAGTCCCGGCTGCTCCTCTTCCAATCCGGCTCTGCTGTGGCCTGGGATAATGGTGGAAGATGGTCCAAGTCTTTGGAGCCCTGCGCCCATGTGAGAGACCCGGAGGAGGCTCCTGGCTCCGGATCGGCACAGTTCCGGCTGATGTGGCTATATGGGGAGTGAGCCAGCAGATGGAAGACCTCTCTCTCTGTCTCTACCTCTCTCTGTAACTCTTTCAAATAAATAAAATAAATCTTAAAAAAAAGTGTGTTCCCATAGTGTCAGACTTACCTCACTGACAGACATTTATTGTTTCTATGCTGCCATGAAGGCAGAATCCTTGTGTCATAATGGATTAGGAGCTTTGGACATTTTATTGAATGAGTGCTGGAGAGCTGTAAGTAGTTTAGCTCTACATGTGCTCTTTGTGGCTGGCTAGTGCACTGGATGTGAGCTGCAAGAGATGGAGATGAAGGCATAGGCAGGGACGAATCTATTTAGGAGCCATTGGAGCATTTAAAGTGTTCACATGTTTGTTTAGAAACAAATGGGGCAATATGGAGGATGGATTAGAATGGGAGCTGTGAAGATTGGTTTTAGGATAGCCAGCAGCCATTTCTCAGATTTTTTTTCTTGTTTTCATATTTATATCCTAATTTTGTTATTACAAATGATTGCTGTAAGCCTCTTTTTTTTTTTTAAGATTTTATTTGAGAGGTAGAGTTCAGACAGGGAGAGACAGAGAGAAGGCTAGTTCACTCCCTAAATGGTTGCAACAGCCGAAGCTGGGTTGATCTGAAGCCAGGAGCCAGGGGCTCCTATGCAAGTGCAGGAGCCCAAGTACTTGGGCCATCTTCACTGCTTTGCTGGGCTGTTAGCAGATAGCTGGATCAGAAGAGGAACAGCCGGGACATGAACTGGCACCCATGTAGGATGCCAGCACTGCAGGCAGAGGCTTAGGCTACTATGCTACAGCGCCAGCCCCTGTAAACATCTTGTTGTAGTAGGTAACACTGATTCTTTACAATTTTTTTTTCTTTTTCTAAAGATTTATTTGTTTGAAAGGCAGAATGACAGAAAAGGAGAGAAAGAGAGGGAGATACCTTCCATCTGTTGGTTCACTCCCCAGATGGCTACAATAGCTAGCCTTGAAGCCAGAAACTATCTAGGACTCCTGTATGGGTGGCAGGGACCCATGTACTTGGGCACTCATCTGTTGCCCTCTTGTCCTTATTAGCAGGGAGCTGGGTCAGAAGCAGAGCAGCTGGGGCTCCTGGAGGTATAGCAAGTGGTGGCTTAACCCATCACACCATAACAGACTCCAATGCTGATTTTTTTTTTCTTAAGGATTGTTTTCCTAGGATATTTATAGAAATAGTGTAATTGAGTTCTTGATTAGGTTTTCCTTAGACTGCTTCCTAAAAGAGTTGTATCCATTTAGAGTAACAGTGACTGAATAAGTGTCTTTCTGTGTTCAGTTAGAAGTATCTTTTGGCCGGCGCTGTGGCTCAGTAGGCTAATCCTCCGCCTTGCGGCGCCAGCACACCGGATTCTAGTCTCGGTCGGGGCGCCGGATTCTGTCCTGGTTGTCCCTCTTCCAGGCCAGCTCTCTGCTGTGGCCAGGGAGTGCAGTGGAGGATGGCCCAGGTGCTTGGGCCCTGCACCCCATGGGAGACCAGGAAAAGCACCTGGCTCCTGCCATCGGATCAGTGCGGTGCACCAGCCGCGGCGGCCGTTGGAGGGTGAACCAACGGCAAAGGAAGACCTTTCTCTCTGTCTCTCTCACTATCCACTCTGCCTGTCAAAAAAAAAAAAAAGTATCTTTTGGTTTTTATATTCTTTCTTTTTTTTTTTTTTTTTTTTTGACAGGCAGAGTGGACAGTGAGAGAGAGAGACAGAGAGAGAGAAGGGTCTTCCTTTTTGCCGTTGGTTCACCCTCCAATGGCCGCCGCTGCAGCCGGCGCACCGCGCTGATCCTGGCAGGAGCCAGGATCCAGGTGCTTTTCCTGGTCTCCCATGGGGTGCAGGGCCCAAGCACCTGGGCCATCCTCCACTGCACTCCCTGGCCATAGCAGAGAGCTGGCCTGGAAGAGGGGCAACCGGGACAGAATCCGGCGCCCCAACCGGGACTAGAACCCGGTGTGCCGGCGCCGCAAGGTGGAGGATTAGCCTATTGAGCCACGGCGCCGGCTTGGTTTTTATATTCTTTCTAATTTCATGGCATATAGTATCCAAACATTTGTGAAATTGAAGATTTTCCTATCTGTGTATTAATTATATTTCTCCTTTTTGACTTATCTGCCCTTGTCCTAATTATCTGTGAAGGCCTTAGTATATTCCCTTATTGATCTGCCTGAGCTTTAAAAATATATTAATTTGTTGTATCTGCTACAAACATTTCTGTGGTCTTTTGCTTTTCTTCTAATTTTGGCCATTTTTGGAGATGTAGAAATTATCATCTTAGAAGTCAAACCTGTCCAAATTTTTTGTTTTTCTTTCTAATTTTGGTAAGACATTTTTCCTCAGGAAGCTTGATAAATACTCATATTTAAGTACATTTTGTTTTAGCTTTTTTTTTTTTTTTTTTTGACAGGCAGAGTGGACAGTGAGAGAGAGACAGAGAGAAATGTCTTCCTTTTTGCCGTTGGTTCACCCTCCAGTGGCCACCGTGGCCGGTGCTCTGCGGCCGGCGCACTGCGTTGATCCAAAGCCAGGAGCCAGGTGCTTCTCCTGGTCTCCCATGCAGGTGCAGGGCCCAAGAACCGGGGCCATCCTCCACTGCTCTCCCTGGCCACAGCAGAGAGCTGGCCTGGAAGAGGGGCAACTGGGACAGAATCCAGCACCCCGACCAGGACTAGAACCCGCTGTGCCGGTGCTGCAGGCAGAGGATTAGCCTATTGAGCCGTGGCGTCGGCCTGTTTTAGCATTTTTAAAAAAGGTTTAAGAAATAATTACACCCCAAATTGTTATTCAGCCATCTCATTATTTATTAACCAACTATTTTTAAAAAATTAGTATATTGAAAGGCAGAGTTATAGAGACAGGTAGAGTCAGAGAGGGAGAGATATCTTCCATCTGCTGGTTCACCCCTCAAGCAGCTGCAACAGCCAAGGCAGGGCCAGGCTGAAGCCAGGAGCCGAAGGCTTCATCCAGGTCTCCCATGTGGATGCAGGAGCCCAAGCACTTGGGCCATCTTATTACTGCCTTCCCAGGCACATTAGCAGGGAGCTGGATCTGAAGTGGAGCAGCCAGGACTTGAACTGGGGCCTATATGGGATGCCAGCGCTGCAGGTGGTAGCTTTACCCGCTGCACCACAGCACCGGCCCTTACATTGTGTTTTCTAATTTTATTGCTTGTATTTAGTTGTTTTATATATATATATTTATATTTATATATATATAGTTGTTTTCGTTTTACTAGATTAATTTTGCTGAACAATGAACCTATTAATACTTCATTTGATGTTAGTTTTCTAAGTAGTATTTGGCACTTTTTACAGTGAATGTTAACATTTTATTTTTATTTTTTAAAAGATTTTTATTTATTTGAGAGGTAGAGTAAGAGTAACAGACAATGAGAGGGAGACTATCTGCTGGTTCACTCCCCAAATGGCTGCAGTGGCTTGAGCTGTGCTGATCCTGAGCCAGGAGCGTCTTCCAGGTCTTCCACACAGGTACAAGGGCCCAAACGCTTGGGCTGTCTTCAACTGCTTTCCCAGGCCATAACAGAGAGCTGGATCGGAAGTGGAGTAGCTGGAACTAGAAAGGGTGCCCATATGGGATGCTGGTGGAGGATTAACCTACTGCACCACAGCACCAGCTCCTCATGTTAACATTTTTTTTAAATTTTATTTTATTTAATGAACATAAATTTCCAAAGTACAGCTTATGGATTACAATAGCTTCCTCCCCCCCATAACTTCCCTCCCACCTACAACACTCCCCTCTCCCACTCCCTCTCCCCTTCCATTCACATCAAGATTGATCTTCTGTATTTAAAGATAATTGAAAATTAATTTAGCATATATTAAGTAAAGGTTTCAACAGTTTGCACCCACACAAAAACACAAAGTGTAAAATACTATTTGAGTACTAGTTATAGCATTAATTGTGTATTAATTACAGAGTTCAATAGTTTTAAGTAGAACATAAAAAATACTAAAAGGGTAAAGTATTAAGTTCCTTTTTTGTTGTTGTTGTTTGTTATATAGTTATTTTTTTATTTAATAAATGTGAATTTACAAAGTGCAACTTTTGTATTGTTGTGGCTCCCCCCCCAACCTCCCTCCCTCCCGTGGCCCTACCCTCTCCTACTCCCTCTCCCATCCCGCCCTTCATCGAGTTTCATTTTCAATTACCTTCATATACTGAAGATCAACTTAGTATATACTAAGCAAGGCTCATGTTAACATTTTAAAGAATTTCTTTTCCTTTGGATTTTTCCCACTAATGTATACATCACTGAATAAAGTAAGGAATTATATTTGTTTTAGAATAACTTCTGAAGGCACTAGTGACTTTTAAGAACCTCATTTGATATCATATTAAGTATCAAAACATATCTTACGTTTGATAGTTTGGTTTGGTTCTGTACTAAAAATTGACAGCAGGGGCTGGCGCTGTGGCACAGTGGGTTAAACTGCTGGCCTGCAGCGCCCGCATTCCTTATGGGCGCTGGTCAAGTCCCAGCTGCTCCACTGCTGATCCAGCTCCCTGCTAATTCACCTGGGAAAACAATAGAGGATGGCCCAAGTCCTTAGGCCTCTGCACCCATGTGGGAAACCAGGAAGAAGCTCCTGGTTGGCCAGTGCCATGGCTCAATAGGCTAATCCTCCACCTAGTAGCGCCAGCACACCGGGTTCTAGTCCCAGTCGGGGCGTCGGATTCTGTCCTGGTTGCCCCTCTTCCAGGCCAGCTCTCTGCTGTGGCCCGGGAAGGCAGTGGAGGATGGCCCAAGTGCTTGGGCCCTGCACCCCATGGGAGACCAGAAGAAGCTCCTGGCTCCTGCCTTCGGATTGGCGCGGTGCGCCTGCCACAGCGCACCAGCCGTCGCGGCCATTGGAGGGTGAACCAACGGCAAAGGAAGACCTTTCTCTCTCTCTCTCTCTCTCTCTGTCTCTCTCACTGTCCACTCTGCCTGTCAAAAAAAAAAAAAAAAAAGCTCCTGGTTCCTGGCTTGGGGTCGGCCCAGCTATAGCTGTTGCAGCCATTTGGGGAGTGAACCAGCAGATGGAAGACCTCTCTCTCTTTCTCTTTCTCTGTCTCTACCTTTCTCTGTAACTTTCAAATAAATCTTAAAAAACATTGACAGGGCCAGCGCCGTGTCTCACTTGGTTAATCCTCCGCCTGTGGCGCCAGCACCCTGGGTTCTAGTCCCAGTTGCTCCTCTTCCAGTCCAGCTCTCTGCTGTGGCCCAGGAGGGCAGTGGAGGATGGCCCAAGTGCTTGGGTCCCTGCACCTACATGGGAGACTGGGAGGAAGTACCCGGCTCCTGGCTTCGGATCGGCACAGCGCCGGCCGTAGTGCCCATTAGGGGAGTGAACCAGCGGAAGGAAGACCTTTCTCTCTCTCTCTCACTGTCTAACTCTGCCTGACAAATAAATAAATAAATAAATAAAATAAATTGACAATAGACTAAAAGCTAATTTTTGAATAAATATTAATGATTTCATTTTTAGGTAGGAATTACACAAAGATTGTACAAAGAACATTTTTTCTCAGAAAGTTTCTTCATGCCCTTTCATTCCCTCTTTCTCCTGGCCCTAGATCTTGTCCACCACCAGTATGCTTTCTGTTACTAAACTAGAAGTTCTGCCTTTTCTAGAATTTTGCGTAAATGAACTCATACAGTCTGTAATTTTCTGGGTTAGCCTTCTTTTACTTAGCATAATGCTTTTGAGATCCATCCACTTTGTTCTTTTTTATTCCTGAAGAATATTTCATTGTATACATATACCCCAGTTTATTTATCCACTCAGAAATAGCCAAAGACATTTGTTTCCAGTTTTTTTCCATTATGAATAAAGCTGCTATGAACATTTGGGTACATGAACTCTGTGAATATGTTTTTCTTTTGGGTAAAAGTAGAATTTTTGAGTGATTCAGTATGTTTCTTAACTTTTAAATCTACTAAACTGTTTCAAACTTGTGCCATTTTGCATTTCCAACAGCAATATTTGAGCATTCTGGTTGCTCCCTATCCTGGCCAGCACTTGATATTGTCAGTCTTTGATTTTTTTCATTTCAATTAGTATATACAGATACATAAAGATTTCATTGAATTTTAATTTTCATTTTGTTAATGACTTAAAACATTAAGCACCTTTTTATGGACTTATTTGTCCTTGTAATCTCTGTTCAAACTGTTTTGCTCATAATTTTAAAAATTGTGTTTTTCTTCTTACTGAGTTTTGAGATTTCTTTTTGTACTTTGGATGTAAGTCCTGTAGCAGATGTGTGTTTTGCAAATATTGTTTCCGAGTTCATGGTTTTTTTTGTCCCCCTAATAAGTTCCCAAAGAGAAGTTTTCAGTGTTGATGACCCTGTTTATCAATTTTTTCTTTTATGATTAGTTGATGCTTTTTGTGTCCTAAGTAATTTCTTTCTAACCCATGATTCTAAAGATTTTCTCCTATCCTCTAATCTGAATTATTTATAGTTTTAGCTCTTAAATTTAAATTAATGATGCTTTCAAAGATAATTTAATATGGTGTGAGACAAGTCAAGTGTTTTTGTTTGTTTTTTGTTTTTCCCTCTTCAATACGGGCATCCAATTTTCCCAGGACAAATTGTTGAATATACGTTTGTTTCCTCCATTGGATTGTTTTGGTCCCTTAGTTGAAAATCAATTGACAGTATATGTGTAGTTCTATTTCTAGCATATTCCTTTTTTCCTTTATAATACTATATTTTTTAAAAAACAGTTTTATTTATTTGAAAGAGTTTGAGAGAGAGACAGACAGGTTGCCATCCACTAGTTCACTCCCCAAATGGCTACAATAGCTAGGAACAAGCCAGGCCCGAGCCAGGAGTTTCTTCTGGGTCTCCCATGTGGGTGCAGGTGCAAGGGCCCAAACACTTGGGCCATCTTCTTTCCCAGGCACATTAGCAGGGAGCTGGATTGGAAGTTGAGCAGCTGAGAACTCAACTGGCACCCATATGAAATGCCTGTGTTGCAGGGGTTGGCTCTTCACCCACTATGCCACAACACTGTCTCCTAAAATAAGTGTTCTATAGAAAGTCTGCTAGTTCCAAACTTTGATAAAAAGCTTTTTATAAATATTTTGATAAGAATGATTTAATAAGTATAATTTCATATTTGATTAAGACCTTTTAATGCTTTAGAGCCATTATTTCATTTGTTCAGGCAACCAGTGTTCGTTGTTTTTGACCTATGCTGGACAGTGATAATTTTTATTATATAGTACCATGAATGGAGATACAAGAAATCAGAGTAAGCTTAGAGTAGGCCTTAAATTTTTTTCAGAAGTTTTGTTTTGTACTTTTAAGTTTTTAAATTATTTTTTCATTTCTTACTCGTGTAAGCGGGTTGTAACTAACATGACTTGAACAAAGCTTGCCTATTTACCAGATACTAAGCCCTTTCAATTATTTTTGGAAAAAGGAAGGTTATATAGAATAAACATACCTGAAATGAGGCCACAGAAAAGAAGGGTTATAATTGTGTTAAATGTGGAGTATTGCTTTTGCTTTTTTTTTTTTTTTTTTGTCCTGTAAAATAAAGGAACAAACTTTTTTTTTGGAATTTTTTAAACATCTTTATACTTCCAGCCAACAAATTAAAATGGTTAACAAGAAAAAATACAAATTCAGAGGTCTGGTATCGATGTTTAAAAAAGGCAAGTGCTTAAGCATTTCTATCGATTCAAACATCAATCTCTCGGCCACTCAGCTTCATGCCATTCATCATCTGGCAGGCTCGCTCTGCCACCTCTGGCGACTCAAACTTAACCACACCGCACCCCTTGGACTTCCCATTCTCCATCTTGATGTTGGCGTACAGCACGTGGCCACATTCGTTGAACTTGTCCTTTAGCATCTTCCATGTAAAATCAAATGGGAGATTTCTCACAAAGATCTGGCAAGCCTTCCTGGCCACCCCAGGAGCATGGCCTCCAGCTCCACCAAAGGAACCTGCAAAGCTTCCTCCAAAGTTGCCATGTTCCATCTCAATGGCACGGTCAAAACTGGCACCTCCACCGCCACCCATGGCTAGGCCCATGTGCTTGATGCCAGCGCCCAGGGCTGGGCCCATGCCCTCCAGGCTGTTGGCGCCCATGCGCTCCAGGCCCATGCACTCGAGGTTGTTGGCGCCCATGCTCTCCAGGCCAGTGGCCATGCGATCCATCACGGGACCCATCTGCTCCAGGCTGGCCCCCATGCCTGCTGGCACCATGTGCTCCATGCTCAGGCCCATGCGCTCGATGGCAGGGCCCGTGCGCTCCACGCCAGAGCCCATTTGCTCAATGGTCTGGCCCATGCGGTCAGTGGGTGTGGCCATGCGCTCCAGGCTGAAGCCCATGCCGGCGCCCATGTGCTCCACACCAGAGCCAATGCGCTCCATGGTCTGGCCCATGCGCTCGATGCTGGAGGCCATGTGATCGAGACCCAGCGGGCCCATGTGCTTGATGCCGGAGCCCATGCAGGAACAAACTTAATTTTAATAAAATCTGAATAGGCTTTTTTTTTTTTTAAGATTTATTTATTTATTTGAAAGGCAGAGTTACAGTGAGGCAGAGGCAGAGAGAAAAAAGTCTTCCATCTGCTGGTTCATTCCCCAAATGGCTGGAGCTGTGCCAGTCTGAACCCAGGAACTAGAAGCTTTTTCCGGGTCTCCCAGGCAGGTGCAGGGGCCCAAGGACTTGGGTCATCTTTTATTGCTTTCCCAGGCTATAGCAGAGAGCTAGATCAGAAGTGGAGCAGCCGGGTCTCAAACCCGTACCTATATGGAATGCCAGACAGTAGGTGGCAGCTTTACCTGCTATGCCACAGCACCAGTCCCTGAACAGGCTTTTTTGACCACAACCCATTCCCAGGAACTGTCACAAAGGAGAAATCCATAATGCGGATCTTATTTTCTGTATAAGATATACTTGGTAATTTTATGGGAGGCAGTTGGGAAAAGTATAGAACTTGGAGGCAGAAAATTTGAGTTCAGATCCTAGGTATGTCACTTAGAAGGTTTGTGTCTTTAAGCAAATCACTTATTTTCTCCGTGCCTGTACCTTTAGTTATAAGTACATGCTTAAAATGAATGTTATTTATTTTAGGAATCTGGACAATAAATAATGTGTGGTGTTCAAGCTGTAAAGGTTTGCATAAATATATTTGGTCATTTTTGACCAAAGATTGTGTTTTAAATACATAAGTCAAAATCAATTATGGCTTATATTTTAAAGGAGCATATATAGCATTAATAATTTAGAAGTTATACATCATTAATAATTAATATGTTGATTTAAGTGATACAATATTTTTAAAGATGGGCATGTATCTGGTATACTTTAGAGTAGCAGTATATCAAAGTGTTCATATAGTGAATTAAAATAATTGAAATATAATTAAGTTGAAAGCTTTAATCTCAAAGTAATACAGAAAACACTTGAACAATTCATCTCCAGATTTTCTTTGTAAGACATAAAGAGCTTTGGAGAATAGTTTTGGTTGGCTCAGAATTTGGGGAGGTTAGGGCTTGGGGATGAGATCCTTGTGCAGCATCCTGGTACTTTGAAATAGCCTGTAGTATCATCCCTGGCCAGTAGATGGGGATATTTCAGCACAGGTAGATGTTCCGGGCTGCTGAAGGAAAAAGAAACCCAGTCTCAGTGAGTGTGCTTGGAATTAATGTAGTTGAAGAATTAGAAACTGTGAAAGGTGACTCCATCTTTTAATGATAATCTATACTTATATATAATATATATAATCTATACTTATATATAATCTTTCTTATATAAACTCTATGCACATGTTATAGGAGCAAATACAAAAGTTCTTTTTACTTATTAGAATTGCGAATATTAGTAAATTTTACTTTTATGTTAATATGTTGTATGTCTTCAGGCTTTAAATATAACTTTCAGAGACCAACATTGTGGCGTAGTGGGTTAAGCTGCTGCCTACATTGCCGGCATCCCATATGGATGCCAGTTTGCTTCTCGGCTGTTCCACTTCCAATCTTGCTCCCTGGTAATATGCCTGGGAAAGAAACAGAGGATGGCCCCAGTGCTTCGGACTCTGCACCCCCCAGGGAGACCTGGAAGAAGCTTCTGACTTAATTTGGCCTGGCCCAGACCTGGTCTTTGCAACCATTTGGGGAGTGAACCAGGAGGTGGAAGATCTCACTCTCTATTTCTCCCTCTCTCTACTTGTGCCTTTCAAATAAATAAATATTTATATATATACATATGAATATATATATATACATTTTTCCAACAATGAAGAAGCAAACTTACTGATTTATTGGTTGGATTATTCAGAATCACATGACTCTAATACCATAAATGAGGTTAATAGGGCATTTTTAAATTTGACTTTGGGAGTTTTATAGAAAGAGGAGGATGTTAAGCATCTTTTTTAAATTTAAAAAGAAAATAGCCTTACATTAAAACCATGTAGGTGCTGATATGACACAGCGGGTTAAATCTTAACAACTACAGAAAACCCACTATCTGTAACAATACTTACTACATAGTAATCTTCAATAAATATTTATGCATTAAAAAAACTTACATGATCTTAAAGCCTTCATTTGAAACAAATAATATGATCTCTTTGTGATGTCACTGAATTAACTGACATTTATACAGTAATTTAAATTTTTTTTTATTTATTTGAAAGGCAGAGGGAAAGATACAGACAGAGAGATCTTCCATCTGATGATTCAGTTCCCAAATGGCTGCAGTAGCCAAGTCTGGGACAGGCCGAAGCCAGGAGCCAGAAACTCCATCCTGGGGGGCAGGGGCCCAACTGGTTGGGCCATCTTCTACTGCCTTCCCAGGTACCATTAGCGGGGAGCTAGATCCGAAGTGGAGCACTGGGCCTTGAACCAGCACTCTGATATGGAATGCTGGTGCTGCAAGTGGCCCTTTAACCTGCCGAGGTATAACACTGGCCCCTACCTTCATAATTTTGATGACATAAAATTACAAAAATAAAGGCCTTAAGTGTTCATTTGTTAACATTTGACTTGATGGATGGAACGAGCTCTTTTATGATACTCTGTAAATTTTTGCTTTTTTTGTTCAACTCACAAAAAATGCGTTTTAATGACCAAGTACACACACATTTACTTGTATATATAACAAACAAAATGCACTTTTCAAAAAAATTTTTTATATTTATTTGAAAGGCAGAGTTAGAGAGAGAGGCCTTCCATCCACTGGTTCACTCCATGGCCAGTGTACTTACACTAAGGAGAATGCAATGTAAAATGTTCTGCTTTATGTTTATTATTTGCCTTTCACTTTACAAAAATCAGCTATTCCAAATTGTACATTTTCTTGTGGGGAGAGGCCTTTCAGGCCACCAGTGAGACAAATTGGAATGTTGGTGGCGTTGTTGAAAAGGTAGTGAGTGGGTAGTATCTTTTTATAAGTCAGGTAATTTCTTTACTTTTCATCGAAATTGAAGGATCAATGTGTTAACTGATCATTAAAAATAATTTTCATAAAAATGGAAGTCAAATAAGTGTCATTTCTAGAATGCTTAAAAATTATAGATTTTTTTGGCATATGTAACTCAAAGAATTAAAATAGCTTAATGACACTACTATAACAGAACATTTTTCATTCCTGTAAATTTATTTATATAAGGTTTCTTAGCACTTATATTTGTAAAAAGAGAAAAAAGGGATAGAATTTATGCTAAACCTAGGCTTATTGCAGCAATAAGTACTATTTACTCATAAATACATTAGCTAATTGAAAATAAGACCCTACCCATCTCATTAAGAGATATATTTCCAATTCTCTCCTCTTTTATTGAATAATTGGTTTGTTCTAATAAGGATCTAGAAGAGATCTACATATTGTATTTGGTTGATATGTCTCAGGATTCTCTTAAACTACTGGTCTTCTTCCTCCTGCCCTTTATAATTTGAATTTTCTTTATCATTTTCTTCAATTTTATCACAGAAACCAGGTCTATTAAATACCTTCAGCATGTAAAAACTCCTAAGGATTTGGTTCTTGCCTTCCCATCACACCCCTTTATTCTAATACCTTGACCTCCTCATCTTTTCTTAAATTTCACATTCTCCCCTATCTCCAAGTTTTGAGATTTATTTCATTTGAAAGGCAGAGTCTCTCTCCCTCTCTCTCTCACACACACACACACACAGATGAAGAGAGAGAGAGGGAGGGAAGGATTTTCCACCCACTTGTTCACTCCCCAAATTGCTGCAATAGCCATGGCTGGCCCTAGCTAAAGCCAGGAGCCAAGAACTCCATCCAGGTTTCCCACATGAGTGGCAGGGGCCCAGGCACATGGGCCATCGTTCCATTGCTTTTCTGGACACATTAGCAAGGGAGCTGGATTGGAAGCAGAGCAACAGGGACTGGGACTTGGACCTGCACTACCATATGGGATGCCAGAGTTTCAGGTAGTGGCTCGACCCACTGCACCATGGTGCTGGCCCCATGTCCAAGTTTTTTTTTTTTTTTTTGACAGGCAGAGTGGACAGTGAGAGAGAGAGACAGAGAGAGAAAGGTCTTCCTTTGCCGTTGGTTCACCCTCCAATGGCCGCCGCTGCAGCCGGCGCACCGCGCTGATCCGATGGCAGGAGCCAGGAGCCAGGTGCTTTTCCTGGTCTCCCATGGGGTGCAGGGCCCAAGCACCTGGGCCATCCTCCACTGCACTCCCTGGCCATAGCAGAGAGCTGGCCTGGAAGAGGGGCAACCGGGACAGAATCCGGCGCCCCGACCGGGACTAGAACCCGGTGTGCCGGCGCCGCAAGGTGGAGGATTAGCCTATTGAGCCACGGCGCCGGCTCTATGTCCAAGTTTTTGAGAGCTGATTTCCTTAGTGTTGTTATCCTTCTTCCTCACCCAGTCTTTCTGCCCAATCTCAACTTTCAAAGTATAGCTGAAGCATTATCTCCTCTGAGAAGTCTTTCAGACTTCCTTAGGCTGGCTTGGGTGACTCTTTCTATCAGTTAGGGTTCTGGTAGGAAACAGGTAACATTGGCACAATAGGTGAACTTGTGTAATGAAGAGGCTACTTATGATGGAGTGGGGAGGATTAAAAGAAACCCACAAGGACTAGTGTGGCCCCCAGGAACCAGCAATGATATGAAGTTGACCATCTTTGGGCCAGCAAGGACAAAGGGAGAGACTAATGTATAACTAGAGAAACCAGAAAGACCCTTGCTGTTGCTTCTTGTTTTCTGAACCTAATTTGAAGCCAGAGTGCAAGAGAATCCAGTTTATGTTACCCATAGAGGTAGCCTCCTAGGATACAGGATAAAGGGTGGAGAATGGATTTGGAGGAGCAAATGTTTATTCTCCTGCAACATCATTGTATTTTATATATATATATATGTGTATATATATATATATATAGAGGTTATGTTTATATTTTCTCCAACACTGTGAGCTCTAGACTATCTCATTCATATTTGTATACCTGCAGTGCTCAATACCTGTTTATTAATGAATAAAAGTCTAAAAAGGGATGGATGAGAAACTATAAAGGCTTATTAGTACTGTTTCATGAAGAAAAAATAACTCCAAAACTTACAGGCCCAAAAACCTACAAGTCTACCCAATGATTTTATTATTTATTTATTATGGTTTCTGTGGAGCAGGAGTTTAGGAAGAGGCTTGATTAGGTAATTTTGGGTCAGGGTCTGTCATGTTTATTTGGATGATGGCTGGAGCTGCAATAGCCGAGGACGGGCTGAGTATTTTTCTCCCCTGCCCTGAAATCTTTTATTTAAGGTATACAAACTTCATGAATTTCATAAATAGAACTTTAAGAACATAGTGATAGTGATATTTCCCACCATGCCCACCCTCCCACCCCAACTCTTACCCTTCTTTCTCCTCCCTCTCCTATTCCCATTCTTACTGTTTACTAAGATCTATTTTCAATTAACTTTATATAAAGAAGATTAATTCTAAGAGTTAAACAAGTAGTATGAAAAAAGAGCTGTTCCTCAACAGTTTTTTGATTTCTCTTTTGATTTCTTCTGTGACCCCCTGTTCATTCAGGAACATGTTTTCAGTCTCCATGTGTTTGCATATGTTCTAGAGATTCTTGAATTGTTGATTTCCAGCTTTATTCTATTGTGGTCAGAGAAGATGCGTGGTATGATTTTAATTTTTTTTAATTTGCTGAGACCTGCTTTATGGCCTTGCATGTGGTCTATCCTAGAGAAAGTTGCATGCGCCAGTGAGAAGAATGTATTCTGCAACTGTAGGATGAAAAGTTCTGTAGATACCTGTTAAGTCCATTTGATCTGTAGTGTTGATTAACTGCTGTTTCTGTCTGGTTGATCTGTCCCTTGCTGAGAGTAGGGTATTGAAGTTTCCCATTACTATTATGTGGGAGTCTGTCTTCCTTTCTATCCATTAACATTTCTTTTAAATAGTCAGGTTCCCTGTAATTAGGTGCACCTACATTTATTATAGTCACATCTTCGTGTTGAGCTGATCACTTAATCATTGCATAATGCACTTCTTTGTCTCTCTTAACAGTTTTTGTGTTAAAGTCTGCTTTGTCTGGTATTAGGATGGCTACACCAGCTCTTTTTTGGTTTCTGTTAGCATGGAATATTTTTTTCCATCCTTTCACTTTGGCATGTATCTTTGTTGGTGAGATGTGTTTATTGTAGGCAGCAAATACATGTTTTTTTTCCCCCATTCAGCCAGTCTGTATCTTCTAGTTGGAGAGTTGAGGCCATTTACATTCAAGGTGACTATTGATAAGTAATGACTTTGCCCTGACGTTTTTCCATAAATATTTCTATTGTTTACTTTGGATTTCCTTTGTACCTTTACTGGGAGATCTTTTGCCTTCACCTTCTTTCATAGTGGTGACCATGTTTCTGTGTGTAGCACATCCTTAAGCATCTTTTGTAATGCTGGACGAATGATGACAAATTCTTTGTGTCTGTTTGTTATGGAAGGTCTTTATTTCACCTTCATTCATAATTGAGAGCTTTGCAGGGTGTAGTAATCTTGGTTGACAGTTTTTTTTTTCTCAAGACTTGGAATATATCTCACCATGGTCTCCTAGCCTGTAGGGGTTCTGATGAGAAGTCAGCTGTGAGTCTAGTTGAGATCCTCTGAAAGTAATCTGGCTTTTCTCTCCTGCACATTTTGGAATCTTTTCTTTATGTTTTACTATGGAGAGTTTGGCTACAATGTGTTATGAAGATCTTTTCTGGTCGGGTCTATTAGGAGTTCTGTGTGCTTCCTTTACTTGGACGTCCCTTTCTTTCTCCAAATTAGGGAAGTTTTCTGTAATTATTTCACTAAAAAGGCCTTGTAATCCATTCTCTCTTTCTGAGCCTTCAGAAACTCCTAAGACCCATATGTTGGGTCATTTGACAGTATCCCATGGATCTCCAACACTGTTTCTTAGTTTTCTAATTTCTTCTTTTTTTTTTGGTCTGACTGTAAAATTTCCAGAGATTTGTCTTCTAACCTATTCTTTCTTCTGCCTCATTGAGTGTTGTTAGGCTTTCCACCACATTTTTTATTCATTCTGTTGAATTCTTCATTTTCAGTGTTTTGGTTTGATTTCTCTTTAAAATCTCAAATTCATGAGAAAAAAAAATTTTTTTTAAATTTTTGACAGAGTGGACAGTGAGAGAGACAGAAAGGTCTTCCTTTTTGCTGTTGGTTCACCCTCCAATGGCCGCCGTGGCTGGCGCATCATGCTGATCCGAAGCCAGGAGCCAAGTGCTTCTTCTGGTCTCCCATGCGGGTGCAGGGCCCAAGGACTTGGGCCATCCTCCACTGCACTCCCTGGCCACAACAGATAGCTGGCCTGGAAGAGGAGCAACTGGGACAGAATCCGGCGCCCCGACCAGGACTAGAACCTGGTGTGCCGGCGCTGCAAGTTGATTACTTCTAAGTAATCCCCTGATCAATTTTTTGAATCTGTTTGACATTTCTTCATTCTCTTCATCTTAACATTCTAGTATTGAAGTGTTTTTGTGTTCCTTTGGGGTGTCATGTTGTTTTCCTTAGTCTTGTTTCTTGAATTGCTGTGTTTATTTTTAGGTGTTTGTGGAGATACTTGTTGATTTATTTATTTTCTCTGTGATGGCTTTTATCTTTGGGCTATGCCTTTGTGGATTAATGGAGTTGGAGTATCTGCTCTTTCACTGAATACCCTGAGGCATGTGCTGTGTGTGGCCAGGGAGCTCCATTCAGTGCTTCATGGGAGTGTCCAAGGTTTGTTCAACTTTATTGGCATAGTTTCATGCTAACTTCCCCTCCTCCCAGGAGACCATTGCCTGGGTGCTGGCCCCAGGGTTACAGTATTCATCCACTCTGCCACAAGAACCACACAAAGGATCTATACAGTCCTCGGTGTGAGCACAAATCCTGTAGCAGTGACTCTCACCAGGGAATCAGGGAGCCTTGAGCATGTGGAGCCAATCACAGTGACTGCCCGAAGACCCAGCTACACCCTGTGCCTTCACACTTAGCCACAGTGTTTTCACACAAGACTCCCACAGTCACGAGCACCCACTCCCCTGTCAGTGCTTCCAGCCAGACTCGGGTGTCTCCTCTCGGCTGGTTGCTGGTGGCACAGTTTTTATATATATCTAAAATGGTGCCCACTCACTCTTGGCTAGTTACAGGACACTGTTGCCCGGAGGTCGGGGAGAGAGAAATGTGCCCCCTTTTTATTTCCTCTAGGTTGGCAGGTATACTGTCCCCCATAGGGCTCCATGCTGGACTCATGCCAGGCTCTTCCTGTAGCTTTATTGCCAGTGGCTTGGGCTGCTGCAATCTGATCTCACTTTACTCTCCAAAGCTGGTGCTGAGGGGCCAGCTCTGTGGCATGGTGGGTGAAGCCACTGCCTGCAGCGCTGGCATCCCGTATGGATGCTGGTTTGAGTCCTGGCTGCTCCACTTCTGATCCATCTCTCTGCTATGGCTTGGGAAGGCAGCAGAGGATGGCGCACTCCTTGGGTCCCTGTACTCATGTGGGAGACCTGGAAGAAGCTCCAGGCTGCCACATTTGTTTTCTGGGGTTGGGCTGGATATACTAATGCAATACTTACAGATATCATTTTCAAGTTTTTATAATTATCTTATGTTCTACTTTTGAAGTTATATAATAATGAAGGAATTTTATTACAGAGCACTTAACAAGTGACATAAAAAGTTTCAACAACCTCTGGGAGAATTCTGATAGCTTTTGTTAAAGCATGAACATAAAATTATTTTGATATTCAATGGGGGCCGGGTGCTGGGATGTAGCCGGTAGAGCTGCCACCTGCAGTGCTGGCATTCCATATGGGTGCCAGTTCGAGTCCTGGCTGCTCCACTTCCAATCCAACTCTCTGCTATGGCCTGAGAAAGCAGTAGAAGGTGGTCCAAGTGCTTGGACCCCTGTACCTGCATGGGAGAGCTGGAAGAAGCTTCTGGCTCCTAGCTTCAGATCGATGCAGCTCCAGCCATTGCGGCCATCTGAAGAATGAACCAGTGGATGGAAGACCTTTCTCTCTCTCTCTCTCTCTGCTTCTCCTTCTCTCTCTCTGTAACTCTGACTTTCAAAATAAATAAATAAATCTTTTTTTTTTTTTTAAAGGTTATTCAATGGAAGGAGGAGGAGACTGGTAAAAAGAAAAAAGTCAGATACTATTTGAATGAAATAACATGTAAATAGAATTTTCTCACTTTCTGGAGTTTTTTTTTTTTTAAGATTTATTTATTTGAAAGGCAGAATTACAGAGAGGCAGAGAGAGAGAAAGAGGAGAGGAGAGGCAGAGAGAGAAGGGTCTTCCATCCACTGGTTCACTCCCCAGTGGCCACAACAGCTGGAGCTGCGTCGATCCGAAGCCAAGAGCTATGAGCTTCTTCTGGGTCTCCCAAGCGGGTGCAGGGGCCCAAACACTTGGGCCATCTTCTACTGTTTTCCCAGGCCATAGCAGAGAGCTGGATCAGAAGTGTAGCAGCCGGGACTTGAATTGGCGCTCATATGAGATGCTGGAACTGCAGGTGGCAGCTTTATCCACTACACCACAGCACTGGGCTTGGAATGATTTTTATATTGGAAAAATATGGGGTAGGCATTTGGTTTAGTGGTTAAGACGCTGGTTGGTACATCCATATGCCATGTTGGAGTGCCTTGGTTCTGATTACTAGCTCTGCTTTCAATTCCTGTTTCCTGCTAATGTGTACCATAGGAGGCAGCAGATGATGGCTTAGGTAACTGGATTCTTACCACTTATGTGGGAGACCTGGGAGGTATAGATTGTGTTCCTGGTTTCATCCCTGGCTCAGCCCTGGATATTGGGGACATTTGGGGAGTGAACTTGTAGAGGAGAGCTCTCTGTGTCTTTTGGATAAATGAATAAATAATAAGATTTAAAAAATCAAAATTCAAGGTTAACAATCAAAGAATGCTAGTGCTCCCATATGAGGTCTGTGTTTCCTTCCTCTCTTCCTTTCTCTTTTTCCTTTTTCTCCCTCCTTCCCTACCTTCTTCATTCCCTTCTCTCTCTTTCTCTCTCTCTCCTTCTCTCTCTCTCTTCCTCCAAACTTACCTCCCTTCTGACTATTCTTTAGTCTTTGTTCCATAACCCATAACAAAATAACCATAGAAAAAGTTTTTTAAAAAAGATACCTGTTTGAGGGACCTGCCCTCTCTTCCTCCCCTCTCTTCCCTTACTCTGTCTTTCAACTAATCTTAAAAAAAAAAAAAAAAAAAAAAAAAAAAAAGTTGGGACCTCACCTCATCAGGTACAAAATTTAACTCAAAATACACTAAATATGTATAAAAGTATTAAATGAAAGCGCAAGTACTTGGATAGGCAATGATTTCTTAATTATGACATAAAAAATCACAACCAAAGAAAAAAATAGATAAGGTGGACTACATCAACATTGAAAGAACCTTTGTGTCCCAGAGGATATGATCAAAAACAAAAGAAAAAGAAAGGACAGCTAACGGAATATTTGCAAATCATGTCTTATAAGGGTCTAATATACAGGGGCTGTTGTTGTGGGTAAAAGCCATTGCCTGTGACACTGAAATCTCATATGGGTGTGGTTTGAGATCGGCTGCTCCATTTTTTTTTTTTTTTTAAAGATTTATTTATTTGGCTGGCGCCGCAGCTCAATAGGCTAATCCTCTGCCTGTGGCGTCAGCACACCAGGTTCTAGTCCTGGTCGGGGTGCCGGATTCTGTCCCGGTCGCTCCTCTTCCAGGCCAGCTCTCTGCTGTGTCCAGGGAGTGCAGTGGAGGATGGCCCAAGTGCTTGGGCCCTGCACTCCATGGGAGACCAGGAGAAGCACCTGGCTCCTGGCTTCAGATCAGTGCAGTGCGCCGGTCGCAGCATGCCGGCTGCAGTGGCCATTGTGGGGGTGAACCAACGGAAAAGGAAGACCTTTCTCTCTGTCTCTCTGACTGTCCATTCTGCCTGTCCAAAAAAAAAAAAAAAAAAAAATTATTTATTTATTTGAAAGGCAGAGAGAGAGAAGTATTCCATTTGCTGGTTTACTCCCTAAATGGCTGCAATGGCTAGAGCTGAGCTGATCTGAAGCCAGGAGCTTCTTGTGAGTCTCCCATGCGGGTGCAGGGGTCCAAACACTTGGGCCATCTTCTGCTTTCCCAGACCATAGCAGAGAGCTGGATTGGAAGTGAAGCAGCTGGAACTGGAACTGGTGCCCATATGGGGTGCTGGTGCCGCAGGTGGAGGCTTAGCCCACTGCGCTGGCCCCTGCCCCACTTCTGATCCAGCTCCCTGCTAATGTGCCTGGGAAAGCAATGGAAGATGGCCCCTGCACCCATGTGGGAGATCGGAAGAAACTTCTGGCTCCAGCCTGGCCTAACCCTCACTGTTGCAGCTATCTGGGGAGTGAACCAGTTAATGGACAATCTCTCTCTCTCTCTCTCTCTCTCTCCCTTCTTCTCTCTGTGTAACTCTTTCAAATAAAGAAAAAAAATTTTAAAAAAGAGGAATATATAGAATATATAAAAACTCTTACAGCTCAACAATAAAAGGACAACCAGTTGAAAAACGGGCAAAGGATCTCAATGGACATTTCTCCAAAAAGACATGTTATTGCTTAGTAAGCACATGAAAAGATGTTCAGTATCATGAGTCATTAGGGAAATGCAAATCAAAATCACAATGAGATACTACTTCACACCCAGAAGGACTGTAATTTCAAAACAGTGGGAAAATAACAGGTATAATAAGGATGTGGAGATATTGGAACTCTTATACATTGTTTGTAGAAATGTAAAATGGTTCAACTATGGTAAAGTTTGGCAGTTCCCTCAAGAAGTTACACTTTGAGGGGAGCAGACATTTAGCCTCGTGTTTAAAATGCTTGCCCCTACATTAGAGTACCTAAGTTTGATTCCCAGCTCTGGCTTCTAATTCTAGCTGATGCAAACTTTGGTGTAGGCAGTGGTGATGGCTCAAGTTATTGGGCTCCTGCTACTCATGTGGGAGATCTGGATTCAGTTCCTGGTTTCCAATTTCGGCCCCACAACTGTTGTAGGCATTTGGGAAGTATGCTGGTGGATGGGAGTTCGCTCTCAAATAAATATATATTTTTAAAATTTTTATTTATTTATTTGAGACGTAAGGTTTCAGACAGAGGGAGAGACAGAGGTCTTTGATCTGCTGGTTCACTCTCCAGATGGCCGCAATGGCCGGAGCCGCGCTGATCCAAAGTCAGGAGTCAGAAGCCTCTGGGTCTCTCACTCAGGTGCAGGAGCCCAAGGGTTTGGACTATCTTCCACTGCTTTCCCAGGCCATAGCAGAGAGCTGGATCGGAAGTGGAGCATCCAGGACTTGAAACGGTGCCCATATGGGATGCTGGCACTACAGGTGGCGGCTTAACCTGCTACATCACAGTGCCGGCCCCAATAGGTATTTTAAAAAACAAAGCTAAACATGCTTTTTGTGTAATCCAGCAAATTCACTTTTAGGTATGTATATCGGAGTATTAAAAACATGTTCACATGAAACTTACACTTAATATTATTCATAATAGCCAAAATAGTGTGGGGGAAACAACCCAGGAGTCTATTGACTGGTGAATGCATAGACAAAATGTGATGAGACTAGCTTTGTGGTGCAACAGTTTAAGCTGGTTCCTATGATGCTGGCATCCCATATGAGCTCTGGTTTGAGTCCCAATTGCTCTACTTCTGATCCTTCATTTAAAAAAAAAATTTTTTTTTTTAATGTTTTGCCAGGCAGAGTTAGTGTGTGTGAGAGAGAGACAGAGAGTTATAGACAGTGAGAGAGAGACAGAGAGAAAGGTCTTCCTTCCGTTGGTTCACTCCCCTAATGGCTGCTACGGCCGGCGCTACACCGATCCGAAGCCAGGAGCTGGGTGCTTCCTCCTGGTCTCCCATGCGAGTGCAGGGACCCAAGCACTTGGGCCATCCTCCGCTGCCCTCCCGGGCCACAGCAGAGAGCTGGACTGGAAGAGGAGCAACCGGGACTAGTACTCGGCGCCCCAACTAGGACTAGAACCCGGGGTGCCGGCGCCGCAAGCGGAGGATTAGCCAAGTGAGCCATGGCACCGGCCTTTGATGCTGCTTTCTACTAATGTGAGTGGGAAGGCAGCAACAGATGGCCTATGTGCTTGGGCCTCTGACATCCATGTGGAAGAACTTGATGGAGTTCAAAGCTTGTAGCTCTGGCCTGGTCCCTGCCATTGTGGCCATTTGGGAAGTGAACCAGCAGATGGAAGATCTCTCTTTCTCTCCCCTTCTTTCTGTAACAGGAACTCTGCCTTTCAAATAAATAAATACATCTTTAAAAAATACCCAAAGTGTGGTATAATTATACAATGAGATATTGTTAAGCTAGAAAAAGGCAATAAAGTGATAAACTGTAGCATGGATGATTTCAAAAACATGCTGGTTGAAAAAAAGGACACAATCAGAAAGCTGTTTTGAATTATTTCATAGAGATAAAAATGGAGGCAAATCCAGAGGGACAAAAAGCAGTTTCATAGTTGCCAGGAGATGGGGAGGCAGAATTATGAATGACTACTAATAGGAATGGGGTTTCTTTTTGGAGTGATGGAACTGTCCTAGAATTAGATATTGTGGTTGGTTGTGCAGCAATATCAATATACTAAAAACTACTGAATTTTAAATTTTAAAACAGTGAACTTCATGTTATGTGACATCTCAAAACAAGTTGCATTTTCCCATTCTGAAGTGAATATTGACTCTCAAAACTAATTATCTATTCTGATTCTTAAAGTGGGTGGCATTGAAAGTGAAGGAGGAAGCTTGTTCCCCTCCTAAAGCTGAAATGCTTTGAAGGTTGGGAAGGCAGTTCTGAAAGGTGACAATAACCACCAAAAATGATAGCCTTTCAGTGACCCACATCACTATGACTCTGGAAATAACCCAGATTCCCTGGAAGAGCACCCCTAGAAGTAAGCTTGACCATTTTGCTATCATCCGGTTCATCCTGACCACTGAGTCTGCATTGATGAAGACAGAAAAAACCACACTATAAACATTGCGTATATTCACGTCAGATCCAACAAGTAACACATCAAACATGTGTGAAGAAACTATGACATTGATGTGGCCAAGATCAATACTCTGATAGGCCAGATGGAGAGAAGGCAAAAGGTCGACTGGCTCCTGATTATGATGCGTGGGATGTTGCTGACAAAATTGGGATCCTGGAACTAAGTCCCGCTGGCTAATTCTAAATATGGTGTTTTTTTTTTTTTTGTTTTTTGTTTTTTTTTTTTTGACAGGCAGAGTGGACAGTGAGAGAGAGAGAGAGAGAGAGAAAGGTCTTCCTTTGCCGTTGGTTCACCCTCCAATGGCCACCGCGGCCAGCGCGCTGCGGCCGGCGCACCGCGCTGATCCGATGGCAGGAGCCAGGAGCCAGGTACTTTTCCTGGTCTCCCCTGGGGTGCAGGGCCCAAGCACTTGGGCCATCCTCCACTGCACTCCCTGGCCACAGCAGAGAGCTGGCCTGGAAGAGGGGCAACCGGGACAGAATCCGGCGCCCGGACCGGGACTAGAACCTGGTGTGCCGGCGCCACTAGGCGGAGGATTAGCCTAGTGAGCCGCGGCGCTGGCCCGGTATTATTATTATTATTATTTTTTTTAATCTTAAACCAAAAACAAGGGGGCTGATGCTGTAGTGCAGTTGGTTAACGCACTGGCCTCAAGCTCCGGCATCCCATATGGGTGCTGGTTTGAGATTCGGCTGCTCCACTTCTGCTCCAGCTCTCTGCCATGGCCTGGGAAAGCAGTGGAAGATGGCCCAAGTCCTTGGGCCCCTGCACCCAGATGGGAGACCTGAAAGAAGCTCCTGGCTTCGGATCGGTGCAGCTTTGGCCATTGCGGCCAATTGGGGAGTGAACCATCGGGTGGAAGACCTCTCTCTTTCTCTGCCTCTCCTCTCTCTGTGTAACTCTTTCAAATAAATCTTAAAAAAAAAAAAAACTCTGTCTCTCCTTCTGTCACTCTGAAAAAAAAAAAAAAGATGTCTTTTTTTTAAGCATAGGGGATTGGACAAAATGTTTATTTCTGCTTTGTCTCAAAACCCCACCCAATAAGAATAAAGGTGTAAAAACTGCTTAAATGTATAAGAGCAAAAAGAACAGGAGACAGCAAATAAGTAATGTCAAAAAATTTCAGGCAGAATGAGTAGGCATGTGGCACAGTGATTAAGACATCTAGGATGCCTATATACTGTATCAAAGTACCTGGGTTTGAATCTCTGCTCTGCTTCTAATGTAGCTTCCTGCTAATGAGCACTCTGTGAGATGGCAGATGATGGCTCAAATGCTTGGGTCTCCATCTCTCACATAGGAGACCCAGATGCAGTTTCAGGCTCCTGGCTTCAACCTGGCTGAAGCCTGGCTATTGTGAGCATTTAGGAAATGAACCAGTAGATGGAATATATGTCTGTGCCTTTCAAATAATTTTTTAATGATTTATTAATTTGAAAGGCAGAGTTACAGAGAGGCTAGGGTGTCTTCCATCTGCTGTTTCACTCCCCAAATGGCTCCAATGGCCAGAGCTGAGCTGATCTGAAGCCAGGATCCAGGAGCTTCATCCAGGTCTCCCATGTAGGTGTGGGGGCCCCAAGCACCTGGGTCATGTTCTGCTTTCCTAGGCCACAGCAGAGAGCTGGATCAGAAGTGGGGCAGCCAGGGCTCGAACTGGTACCTATATGGGATGCCAGCACTGCAGGCGGCGGCTTTAACTGCTATGCCACAATGCTGGCCCAAGATAGAGGGTTATTAGCTTATTATCAAATTATTTAGTGAAGAAAGTAGAATATAAAATATCTGCAGAGGGAGATACTAAGGACTTTAGCTTCACAGACCTCTAGAGAGAGAAAGGAATTAGAGAAAGCAGATACATCTGAGGGTGCAGGTGAGATATGGGGCTTAAAGTAGGGAGTGGTTTAAATTCTGTGAAAGGTTCTGTACACACATCATTTGGAATAGATGGGTGACTTTTCTTCCCCCACCCTTTAAAAGAGTTGAAGACTTACGCAGTTAACCAAAGTGGCTGCAGACCAGGGATGCCTGGCACTGTGGCAGGCATTTTTTTTTTTAAGATTTATTTATTTATTTGAAAGGCAGAGTTAGGCAGAGGCGGGGGGGAGGGGTCTTCCATTCTCTGGTTTACTCTCAAAATGGCCACAATGGCTGGAGCTGGGCCAGTCCAAAGCCAGGAGCCTGGAGCTTCTTCTAGGTCTCCCATGCAGGTGCAGGGGCCCAAGCCATCTTCTACTGCTTTCCCAGGCTGTAGCAGAGAGCTGGATCGGAAGTGGAGCAGCTGGGACTCAAACCGGTGCCCATATGGGATGCCAGCACTGCAGGGTGGCAGCTCTACCCGCTACACCACAGTTCTAGCCCCATCCTGGTTTCATCTTAAATGATAAAACTCCTAGCCCAATGGCACTGTTTAACTCCAAGAATACTAGCAGCCAAGAAAACCAGCTTTTGTCCTTTATGAAGAAGTCTTTCTGGAAAAATTGGGTAGCTCCAGAGAAAACACTTCTGAATTTTGGAGTTTCCTAATGAAGCAGCCACATCACCCAGCCAGATACTCTGCAGTGAAAGCCATCAGTTGCCAAATGGTGGAGGAAGTCTTACCACTCAGTTGTTAGACTTTGCACTTTGACATTAAGAATTAGCAATGGCATTGACTTCTCAACAGGAATACCAGAAGTTCAGTGCCCTCAAAATTCTGAGGGAAGATAATTTCTTGCCTAGACTCAACCATATGCTCAGTGAAGTGTAAAGGCAGAATAAAGGCATTTTGGATGCCAGCTCTTGAAAAATTATTTCCACTCATTATGCCCACCTGCCAATGAGGGCACACTATGCAAGAACACAAGAAGGATTATATTCATATATACCAGGGAAAGGCCGGAAAGGCAAAGAGAAGTCCTGGGATAGTAAGCCTGAAGACCAAACCAATCCAGGATAGGAGACTGAATTCTGTAAAAGTCTTGTGTATTTTTCCCTGGGAGAGGTTCTGTATTAGAACTCTAGTTTACAGATTTACATAACCCAAGTTTGTGAAAATGCATTGCCAGCTGTGAACATAATCAGTTTTTTAGTGTTTGACAATTTTGTAAGAAAGAGAAGCTGTTATGTCTTTTTTTTTTTTTTTTTTTGGACAGGCAGAGTGGACAGTGAGAGAGGCAGAGAGGGTGTTGGTTCACCCTCCAATGGCCACCGCGACCGGAGCAGTGCGCTGATCCTAAGCCAGGAGCCAGGTACTTTTCCTGGTCTCCCATGCGGGTGCAGGGCTCAAGGACTTGGGCCATCCTCCACTGCACTCCTGGGCCACAGCAGAGAGCTGGCCTGGAAGAGGAGCAACCGGGACAGAATCCAGCGCCCCTACCCGGACTAGAACCTGGTGTGCCGGTGCCACAGGCGGAGGATTAGCCTATTGAGCCGCAGCACCGGCCTGTTATGTCTTAAAATTATTGAATCTTAAAGTCTTTATTAAACTAATCATTTTTACTGTTGAACTTTTTTCTTTTTCTCCGCTTTGTCAGCTCATAGCTTTATTGCTAAAATACTCGCTCTATAGACACACTGAAGTTTTAGAGCTGGCTGAGATCCAAACAATTACTTTAACCTGTGGTATGTAGACCTTTAAGAAGTCTTTGGATTGGCTCCAGAGGTTACTGTGAATTTTCTGGATCATATGTAAAATTACATACGTGGACATTCTTTTTCTCTTTCCTCAGCATAGGGTCCAATTTCTTCATATCACAGAAAAAAGAAACTCAGAAATTAAGTATCTTATTTAACAGTGGTCCACTGACTCCTATTTTGATGTGCATTCTGCTGTCTAGCATGCTGTCTTTGGAGTCCTGAGTTAGTGTAGTTTTGGTTATAGAATTACTTAGATGAATCTAAGATCTAGGGGCAGCAGGTTGAGCTGCTGCTTGTGATGCCAGTCTCCCATATCAGAGTGCTGGTTTGAGTCCTGGCTGTTCAGCTGCCCATCCAGCTCCTTCCTAATGGCACCTGGGAGAGAAGCAGATGATGGCCCAAGTGCTTGGGCCCTTGCCACCCATGTGGGAGGCCCAGATGCAGTTCCTGGCTCCTGGTTTCAGCCTGGAGCAGCTTAAGCTGTCACAACTCTTTGGGGAGTGAACCAGTGGATGGAAGATCTCTAGTTCTTGCTCTCATTCTGCCTTTCAAATAGATAAATCTTAAAGACAAAAACAAGAACACAAAAAATTAAAAAGAACCAAGATCTAATAGTTTTTTTTTTTTTTTAAAAGTGATATTCTCTTGGCCGGCGCCATGGCTCACTAGGCTAATCCTCCACCTGCGGCGCTGGCACCCTGGCTTCTAGTCCCGGTTGGGGCGCCGGATTCTGTCCCGGTTGCTCCTCTTCCAGGCCAGCTCTCTGCTGTGGCCCGGGAGTACAGTGGAGGATGGCCCAGGTCCTTGGGTCCTGCACCCGCATGGGAGACTAGGAGGAAGCACCTGGCTGCAACGTGCTGGCCGTGGAGGCCGCTTGGGGGGTGAACCAATGGAAAAAGGAAGACCTTTCTCTCTGTTGGTTCACTCCCCAATGGCTGCTACAACTTGGGCCATCCTCCACTGCCTTCCCGGGCCACAGCAGAGAGCTGGACTGGAAGAGGAGCAACCGGGACTAGAACCTGGCACCCATACCGGTGCCGCAGGCGGAAGATTAGCCAAGTGAGCCACGGCGTTGGCCAAAAGTGATAAACTCTTAAATAGAGTTTAAAAACATGACTAGCCTGGATTAAACATTTCAAGTAGTCCTTAGCATTATGAAGAATAAGATTTTTACTCTTCTATATTTGAGGAAAACAATTGTGGGAAACAGTTGGAGAAAAAAATCTTAAAGTTTGCATCTTTCGCCGGCGCCGCTGCTCACTAGGCTAATCCTCCGCCTAGCGGCGCCGGCACACCGGGTTCTAGTCCCGGTCGGGGCGCCGGATTCTGTCCCGGTTGCCCCTCTTCCAGGCCAGCCCTCTGCTGTGGCCAGGGAGTGCAGTGGAGGATGGCCCAGGTGCTTGGGCCCTGCACCCCATGGGAGACCAGGAAAAGCACCTGGCTCCTGGCTCCTGCCATCGGATCAGCGCGGTGCGCCGGCCGCAGCGCGCCGGCCGCGGCGGCCATTGGAGGGTGAACCAACGGCAAAGGAAGACCTTTCTCTCTGTCTCTCTCTCTCACTGTCCACTCTGCCTGTCAAAAAATTAAAAATTAAAAAAAAAAAAAAGTTTGCATCTTTCAACACATTTTAATTTTGACACCATTGAATGTGTATTTAGGGACTTCTTTGGGGTGGTTTTCTTACTGTGTTGCATTTTTTTCTAAAATACAAATTGCCTTTTCCATCCTAGTTAGTAATATCTTTATTATTTCAGGCTTTTGTGGTCCTACAGTTTGAATGTTAGGTTTTTTTTGTAAATCTACTTGAAAGGAATAAAGACAGAAAAAGTGCTCTCGTCTGCTGGTTCACTCCATAAGTGCTGGCAACAGCAGTGGCTGAGCTAGCTGAAACCAGGAGCAAGGATGTTAGATCTCCAACATGAGTAGAAGGGACTTGAGCCATCACCTGCTGCCTCCCAGAGAGTGCATTAGCAGAAAGTAGGAATCAGGAGCAGACAGAGCTGGTACTGAAACCCAGGTATTCTGATATGGGATATGGGCCTTCCAAACAATGTGTTATCCTGGGCCAAATGCCTGCCCCTCCATTTTTGGGATAGGTGCTGTGGTGCAGTGGGTTAATCTGTCAGTTGGGATACCTGCATCCTAAATTGGAGTACAGGTTTAAGTCCTGGCTACTCCACTTTCCTGCAAATGCATCTTGGGGGCAGCAGGTGATGGCTCAAGTGCTTGGGTGTCTGCAACCCATGTGGGAGACCCAGATAGAGTTCCTGGCTCCTGGCTTTCACGTGGCCCAGTTCCAGCTGTTAGGGACATTGGGGAGTAAACCAGCGATGGAAACTCTGCCGCCGGCGCCGCAGCTCACTAGGCTAATCTTCCGCCTGTGGCACCGGCACCCCGGGTTCTAGTCCCGGTAGGGGCGCTGGATTCTGTCCCGGTTGCTCCTCTTCCTGTCCAGCTCTCTGCTGTGGCCCAGGAAGGCAGTGGAGGATGGCCCAAGTCCTTGAGCCCTGCACCCACATGGGAGACCAGGAAAAGCACCTGGCTCCTGGCTTCGGATCAGGGTGGTGTGCCGGCTGCAGTGGCCATTGGAGGGTGAATCAATGGTAAAGGAAGACCTTTCTCTCTGTCTCTCTCTCTCTCTCTCACTGTCCACTCTGCCTGTCAAAAAAAAAAAAAAAAGTCTGCCTTTGGCTCAGAAATTCCTTCCTTTTTCTGGGTTTAAAACTAGATTTATGTTGATAAGCAAACACAAAATGGTGTGCACCTTCCATCCCTGTATTTAAAAGTTTTTAACTTTGCTACACAATGAGAGGGGGAAAAGATCAGTGTTACCTTGGGATAATGTTACTTGGCTTGAACTATGAAGAATGAGATTTGACTGCACCCACTGCACCACAGCACCTATCCCAAAAATGGAGGGGCAGGCATTTGGCCCAGGATATAACTTGTTATGATACTGTGATTTATTTGAAATGACTTGGCTAATCAAGTTGTTGCCGTTTTTGTGTCTTTTGTGCATTATCTAAAAAGTTTTTAAAAGTTAGCTAAGTGTATATGCATGGCAAGTTTACCCTGTATGTACCGTGAAAAGATTAATTTCCATCCCTTTGTTTCTTAGTTTCCACCCCACCCCCTCCCAGGATGTAAGCAGTTACCAGTTTCCCCTATTTTGTAAATTGTCAACTGTTTAACTAGAGGATGCTTGTGGTTTTTGCCTGCTTATCTGTTTTTCTTTCTGGTAACTTTTATCCTATTTTTCCTTTTGGGAACCTCTCCTGTCCCAGTTTCAGTTGAAGTAATTCTAGTGGGCTAAGCCCCTAGACCCAAACTGCCCTAATCTCCAGGTGGAGAGAGGAACATGAACAAAATCAGAAGATTAAAAAGTACAAAGTTATGTGTAAGGAGGGGGAGAAAAGAAACTCTTCAAGTTAGATGGTACAGTGACTTACTGGTAGGTTGAGGAGTCTGGATTTTTTCCAGGAGGTAGTAAGAAGTTAGTATAACATTTCCAGGCAAGGCGGAACCTTGAGTTTATAATTGATTCACCATTCCTCACAGCTCAGTAAATTGTCAAGCCCTGTTCTTTCTCCTTTGAAATCTCTCTTGACCTATTCCTTTCTTTTCCATTCTTACTCCTTCCGCTACCATAATTCGGTCCTTTTGACATCAGAGTGAAATTATTGCTTAGTTAACAAACACATGGTTTCTCTTTGTGCAGTCCTCCTTCCTGCAGCCTGTTCTGGGCATCACTATCAGATTATTTTACCTAGAGTATCACTTTGATCATGTCTTTCCCCTCTTGAAAACCTTTAATAGCTGCCTGTTGTTTACAGGATCAGATCCAAGCTCCTTAGCTTGTCATTCAAGCCATTCCAAAAATTAAAACCAGTTTGCTTTTTAGCCTTAACTATTTCTTTTCTTTATTTAACCTAAATTCTAGCGAACTTGAATGTTTATTTCACTGTCTCATGTCTTGCCATTTTCATCTTTTAATTTTGTTTCTGTTTTTTCCTACTGGGTTGTGCTTTCTTTGGTCTTACTACTGGAGAAAATTTGTACCTATCTAAAGAGTTAAGTTAAAATTACTTCCTTTAGCTTCTTCAAATCATTTAGAAGCTCATTTGAGTTCTTCGCTCTGGAATTTTAACTCTTTTCTTAAACTTAAGGCACCTGTCACACAGGGCTTGCTACTGTGCTTGTTTATCTTAACTGCCTTGCTGGATGACAGTATTTATTTTCCACATATAATGCCTTTATATAGTTGTGTGCTTGATAAATATTCTGTTAATTGAGCTTTCTTATTTTGAACTACCCTTTGTGTTGGCTACAAATATTTTGGTAATTCATTGAGCCTAGTTGTTTCGCACTAACTTGTTTGTAGCTGTGTTATTTCTTAGTTGTGGCTTCAAGCTATAACTAGATAATAAAATTCTCAAGGGCAGGATATACAGAGTTCCAGAATTCCTCCATTCCACCAAAAATTTGAACTTAGAACTTCTTATACTGTGGAAAAAATTTAAAGTGTGTTTCTCAGAATACTAAAAACATACACATGTATATGAAGCACATAAGCTCGTATGGGATTTCTATAGCTCTGTTATATCAAGGAAACAGGTTCAAGTAGTCTTTTTTAGTACAGATGCACAGTATGATACCCTTTTCTATAATTTTATCATTTCTTTGTTCTAATAACCAGAAACTACTTTACTTAGAATAGTTGATTTTTAGTGGCTGGTGCAATCAGCGCGTGCAGAACTTATAAGAATAGTTGATTTTTTAGCAGTCTTGTTTGTGTGATCCCTTTGACTCTTAGACCTGTCATTATGATCAATTGTGAACTGAATTTGATCACTTGGACTAGTGAGATGTCATTGGTACATGCCACCTTGATGGGATTGAATTGGAATCCCCTGGCACATTTCTAACTCTACCATTTGGGGCAAGCCCAATTGAGCATGTCCCAAACTGTACATCTTCTCCCTCTCTTATTCCCATTCCCACTCTTATATTTAACAGAGATCACTTTTCAGTTAAATTTAAACACCTAAGATTAATTGTGTGTTAATTACGGAGTTTAAAAAAATACTTATTTATTTGAAATGCAGAGTTATAGAGGGAGAGGGAGAGTCAGAGAGATCTTCCATCTGCTTGTTCACTCCCCAGATGTCCACAACAACCGGAGCTGAGCTGATCCAAAGCCAGGAGCTGCCTCCGGGTCTCCCACGTGGAGTAGGGACCCAAGGACTTGGACTGTTTTCCACTGTTTTCCCAGGCCCATCAGCAGGGAGCTGGATTGGAAGTGGAGCAGCTGGAACTCAAACTGGTGCCCATTTGGGATGCCAGCACTGCAGATGGCAGCTTAACCCACTATGCCACGATGATGGCCCCAGAATAATTGATTTAAAAAAAAATTCTGTGAGAAGTATCTTTTATTCTTATGATGTTTAAAGATAATGGGATAATTTTATGATGTTTTATATTGACATTTTGTCATAGTTATGTCTTTAATAGTTGCCACTTAGTGCAGTTAATACATTATTTTTTTGATAGGGTATATTTGAGAATTATATTCTTATACTAATGGCTATTGAATTTTAATGTATATTCTTGTATCTCTGTTCTTGTCTAGTAATAAAAGAAAAATCAGTACCTTACATGTTGTCGTGTTTTGCTGCTCATTTTGGAATGCTTGAACATAATAACAAAGACCTATGTGACAAAAACATACTTAGATTATATGCTTATTTGATCTTTTTTAAAAAAGATTTATTTATTTGAAATGCAGACTTAGGGAGAGAATACTCACGTAAGCAAGAGAGATCTTCCATCCACTGGTTCACTCCCCAGATGGCCACAATGGCCAGGCTGGACCAAGCTGAAGCCAGGAACCAAGAGCTTCATCTGCTGCCTTCCACAGTGGCATTACCAAGAAACTAGATGGGATGTTGGCATGTCAAATGGTGACTTAACTTTTTTTTTTTTTTTTTTAAGATTTTATTTATTTATTTGGGAGGTAGAGTTACAGACAGTGAGAGGGAGAGACAGAAAGGTCTTCCTTCCATTGGTTCACTCCTCAGATGGCCACAACAGGTGGGCTGCGCCGATCCAGAGCCAGAAACCAGGAGCTTTTTCCAGGTCTCTCACACGGGTGCAGGGGCCCAAGGAATTGGGCCATCTTCTACTGCTTTCCCAGGCCACAGCAGAGAGCTGGATTGGAAGAGGGGCAGCCGAAACCAGAACCGGTGTCCATATGGGATGCCGGTGCCACAGACAGAAGATTAACCTACTGCACCATGGGGCCGGCTCCATGTGGTGACTTAAGTCTTGACACTACATGCCTGTCGCCAGAAGAGAGGACTCTTATTTCCTATTGCTTGAATAGGAGACAAATAGAGAAGACTCTTTTTGGTTGTTATAGTAACCAGTAAATACTCTGGTTCATGTTTAAGTATGTCTATGGAATATATTCCTAGGGTTGTTAGTGAATTATAAGGTAATTGTGTTTCAAGCCTTGTCAGAATATGCAGAATTGCCCTTCAAAGAGGTTATGTTAATTTACACTCGTGGCCATGTATTTAAAAAATGCTTGTTTCTTTGTAAATGTGAAAATACTGAGTTGTGATACATCTTTTAAATTTTTACCAATTTGATACATATTTGATCTTTTTTAAAAAGATTTATTTATTTATTTGAAAGAGTTAGAGGAAGAGAGAGAAATATCTTCCATCTGCTGGTTCATTCCTCAAATGGCTGAAACGGCCGGGGCTGGACCAGGCTGAAGCCAGGAGTCAGGAGCTTCCTTCAGATCTTTCACATGGGTGCAGGGGCCCAAGCACTTGGGCCATCTTATGCTACCTTCCAAGGTGCATTAGCTGGTACTGGATCAGAAGTGGAGCAGCCTGGTCTTGAACTGGTGCCTGTATGTGATGCTGGTATCACAGGCGGTGACTTTACCCGCTGTGCTACAATGCTGGTCCCTAATTTGTCTTGAAATGTTAGATTTTCCCGTTTGTGTTTGGGGAGCTAGTTTTCATCTGAAGTGCTTGATTTGCATGTTATTATTTTTTTAAAGATTTATTTATTTGAAAGGTAGAGATCTTCCATCCCTTGGTTCACTCCCCAAATGGCTGCAGTAGCTACACTGGGCCAGGCTGACGCCAGGAGCCAGTATCTCCATCTGGGTCTTTCATATGGGTGACAGGGGCCTAAATACTATTTACTTCCCAGGTTTATCAGCAAGGAACTGGATTGATAGTGCCATTGTCGAGACTCAAACTGACACTCTAGTATGGGATGCCGATGTTGCAAGTGGTAGCTTAACTTGCTTTACCACAATGCTTGTTCCTGCATGTTATGTTTTTATAGTAGATTTGCATGGAGTGTATAAAACTCTTTACAGCTTTTTTGGGGAACTGTTCTCTTCGCAGTTGCCTATGTTCTTAAGTTACCTCTAAATAAAGGTTAGTGTTGAGAGTTGTTTGCTGTCTTAAGCATGTTATCGAAGCATCGGAATTGTAGGGACCAGGATTTTACTGAAACCCATGATGCTTCTAATTAAGTTGTAAGATTATGCTTGTGTACAACAAACCAATGAAGATAGTTGAATTCTGGAATTTCAACTTGAAACAAAGCAAATATGACACATTTAATGATTATTGTGGTGCATGGTTAATACATGCTAAAGTGTTCATGTAAATAACTATTATTATTTTTATCAGCTAATACAAACATTTCACCCGGAATGATATTGAGTAGGTGTGGAATAGTTAGTGAAAAGGGAGTTCTTTTCTCTGCTTCTGTTTTTGAGAGGCAAAAAGAGCAAGCTCTAGCTGCTGGTTCATTGCACAAATGCCCGCGACAGTAGGGGGTTGGTGGGGAGCTGCAAGCTAGCAGCTAGGTACTCAATCCAAGTCTCCCATGTGGGTGACTACTTGGGCTTCACCACTGCCTCCCAGGATCTGTATTAGCTGGAGCTGAGAATTGTACCCAGGCACTCTGATACAGGATGTAGGTGTCCTAACCCATCATGTTAACTGTAATTGGGTCCCTGAAACTCTTGTGGGAGACCAGGATGGAGTTCTAGGCTCCTGAGTTTGGCATAGATGTTGTAGCCATTAGGGGAATGAACCAGTGAATGGAAGATCTCTCTCTCTCCCTCTCTCTAACTCTGCCTTTCAAATAAATAAAAAAAGATCCCCCCACATTTTTTTTTTTTAAGAATCCCCGATCAAATTGTAGTTTAGCACCTGAATATAGAGGAATCCATCACCAGAGATTTTTACCTTTTATTGTGATAATAAAAAGCATATATTCTTATTTGCCATGTTTTAAGAAATTACTTGCCTAGATCATGTCAGTCCTCAAAGTAATACTACGAAGTAGGTAAGTACAGATATAATCCTCAGAAACACAGATCTCAATAAGGTTGTTAATTTGTCCGAGGGCACACAGCTAGTTAAGTGTGGGAGAGCTATAATTTGAACCCAGATAATCTGTGTTTCATTTTAAGCCCTGCCTTCCTGAATTGTCTAGGTTTCTTGACAGTGATCTGGAGGCCTATGAACAGTTTTTCCCCCGCTTAAGGATTTAGCTTTTGTCTCATTTTACACTCGCCCGTCAGCTAATAAAAGGGTAGATTAAGCATTTCTAACTTCCTTTAGAATCAGGTTTTAGGTCAAATAGGATGAATTTTTTTTTTTTTAAGATTTATTTATTTATTTGAAAGTCAAGAGTTACACAGAGAAGGAGAGAGAGAGAGAGGTCTTCCATCTGCAGGTTCACTCCCCAATTGGCTGCAGTGGCCAGAGCTATGCCGATTCAAAGCTAGGAGCCAGGAGCTTCCCTCCGGGTCTCCCACAGGGGCGCCAGGGGCCCAAGGACCTGGGCCATCCTCCACTACCTTCCCAAGCCACAGCAGAGAGCTGGATCAGAAGTGGAGCAGCCAGGACTTAAATTGGTGCCCATATGGGATGCTGACACTGCGGATGGTGGCTTTACCCTCCACAGCACCGGCCCCAAGTATGTGTTTGAATTACAAGGTGTGGGTGTGTGTGGGTGTGGGTATGTGTTTTCTGTGCATGTCTGTTTCCCACAGTTGCCTGAATATAAGTCAGTTTGAGATTTATTTTATTTCATTAATACACATTCCCTGGAGAGTTGATGTTAGGAGTGTTGGGGAGTTGTTATTAACCATGTGGTGTGGTTTATACAGGATTCTTTGGTCAGTCTGGCTTCAGACATCATAGCCAGTAAAGAAATTTGTGAATAATGTGCTAACAGTCAAAACTTCTGGAGGTTAAATGCTTCACTTCCCCCCTCATTTATTTAAAGATTATTTATTTGAAAGAGTTAGAGATTTTGGTCTTCCATCCACTGGTTCAATCCCTGGTGGCCACAAAGGCCAGGGCTGGGCAAGGCCAAAGCCAGGAGCTTTTTCCAGGTTTTCCACATAGGTGGCAGTGGTCCAGACACTTGGGCCATCTTCTGCAGCTATTCACGGGCCATTAGTAGGGAACTGGATTGGAAGAGGAGCATCTGGGAAATGAACCAGCAACCATGTGGGATGCCTGCATTGGAGACAGTGGCTTTAGCCCACTAGAACACAGTGCTGTCTGCTCCCTGCCCCATCCACAATTTAAAGAGAGGCTTAGAGTAACATGAAAGTAATGAGTAGTTAATAGATGATGAGAAGCAATGTATGATAGTGAAGTGTGACTTTACTAGGTATCCTTATTTACTGATCCTCTTTAATCTTTAATTTCCATTTGTAGAGTGGGAATGAAGTTACCAATCTTGAGAATTTAATGAGCTAATCATGTAAAGTGCTTAGCACAGTGCATGAGAAGTAGCAGACCCTCAATGAATGTTAGTTATTGTTCAGATACATCTTACGTCCAATCCAGAGAATGTGAAAAATGGGAAGAGGTAAAATTCAGGATGTTGTCAAGTTTCTGGCTTCTTGAGAGGAAAGTAGTCTAAGTGCATTTTGTATTCAGAAAGAGATCATAGGTGCTGGGCTGATCTTCAGAAATGCATGAGTGTGTTCCTTGTGATTTCAAGATAAGTTAGTTCCCCTGTTTTGGCTGTGGAATTTTGTCCTTAAGTACCTCTCTCTGATTTCCCCCCAGAATTCAAATATCCACACGACTTTTACTTTCAAAAGCTCTTCTTTAACCCGTTTCGTATAAATTATGCATTTCCTCTTTTCAGGTGTGGCTTTTTAAAAAATATTTTTATTTAACTGAAAGAGAGACACAGGAGGGGAGAGATAGATAGATGATAGATCGATTGATTGATCAGTTGATCTTCCTTTCCTTGAGTCACTCCCCAAATGATTGCAACTCCCAGGGCCAGGCCAGGCCAAAGCCAGGAACCAGGAACTCCACCCAGGTCTCCCATGTGGGTGGAAGGGTCCTAGGATACATTAGCAGGCAGCTGGATCAGAAACGAAATAGTCAGGATTTGAGCTGGCACTGCAATATGGGATTCAGGAGTTCCAAGTGGTGGCTTAACTTGCTGCAGCACAATGATCACTCCTCAGGTTGTACTTTTGGAAAAGAATACTCTATTCTCATTTTCATCTGTCTTTTTACCTTTTGTTTGTACACTATTTCAGTCTTTGGTACTGTTTTGAAGCTACTCCTGGTAAGGATGCTGGTGCTGTAATTGATAATAAAACTTAACAAAGGACTTTTAACTTTCTTAACCTCACTACTTCACTTGACGAATAGCAACTAATAGTTGCTTTACAGGGACACCCTAGAGCTAGTAGAGTGCATGAAAGTAACCTTCAGGCTGGCGCCGCGGCTCACTAGGCTAATCCTCCGCCTTGCAGCGCCAGCACACCGGGTTCTAGTCCCGGTCGGGGCGCCGGATTCTGTCCCGGTTGCCCCTCTTCCAGGCCAGCTCTCTGCTGTGGCCCGGGAGTGCAGTGGAGGATGGCCCAAGTGCTTGGGCCCTGCACCCCATGGGAGACCAGGAGAAGTACCTGGCTCCTGCCATCGGATCAGCGCGGTGTGCCGGCGGCAGCGTGCCAGCCATGGCGGCCATTGGAGGGTGAACCAACGGCAAAGGAAGACCTTTCTCTCTATCTCTCTCTCTCTCACTGTCCACTCTGCCTGTCAAAAAATAATAATAATAATAATAACCTTCAGGCATGTATTCTTAAGTTGTCCCCAATCATACAAAAGCAGTGAAGGATGGCCCAAGTGCTTGGGCCCCTGCACCCATGTGGAATTCTTTAAAGATTTATTTTATTTATTTGAAAGACAGAGTTAGAGAGGTAGAGCCAGAGAAAGAGAGAGAGAGAGGTCTTCCATTCTTCTGGTTCACTCCCCAAATGGCTGCAATGGCCAGAGCTGAGCTGATCCGAAGCTAGGAACCAAGAGCCTCTTCCTGGTCTTCCATATGGATGCAGGGGCCCAAGGACTTGGGCCATCTTCTACTGCTTTGCCAGGCCACAGCAGAGAGCTGGATCGGAAGTGGAGCAGCCGGAACTTCAGCCGGAGCCCACATGAGATGCTGGTGCCACAGACTGGGGCTTTAACCCGCTGCTCCACAGTGCCGCCACAGCACCGGCCCCTGGAATTCTTTTATAAACAAACAAAACCTAGAGTTTTTGTGAACCACTTAATCTGCATTAACTTCATACTTAACCACTCCAGAGGCACAGGTAGACAATTACTCCCTCCAGTCACTTCAAGTGACTAATTTGTGATTTGTTGTCCTCTTATAAAACTACCCCATTCACTGAGATCAGGTTTATAGCCAGTCTTCATATTGAGAGCATTTTCGGGTTCTAACTATGTAATTGAAACACATGTTTTATGTCTCTTGCCTTGGCACTTGTTTAAAATACTCAATAACCCCTTCCATGTATTTTTCCTCTTTTGTGATTCTCAGATCAGTCTTCTAAACCTAAGGGTTATTGTCTTTGTAAGCTTTCTCTGTATCTTTTCCTGGACCTAAGCCTTTACTTTTTTTCTGGGGAGTTGTCTGTCCCTTACTGTGTAGGCACTCTGCATCAGAGAATATAGGACCATGATATCTAAGGTAGGAAGATTTTTAAAAAAGATTCATGTATTTATTTGAGAGGTAGAGTTACAGAGAGAGGGAGGAGAGACAGAGAGGTCTTCTATCACTGGTTCACTTCCCAAATGGTCACAATTGCTGGAGCTGGGCTGATCCAGAGCCAGGAGCCAGTAACTTCCTCCAGATCTTCCCACTTGGGTGCAGGGGCCCAAGCACTCAGGCTGTCTTCCATTGCTTTCCCAGGCCATTAGCAGGGAGCTGGATCAGAGGTGGAGCAGCCAGGACTTGAGCTGGCGCATATATGGGATGCTGGCACAGCAGGTGGAGGCTTAACCTACTAAACCACAGTGCTGGCCCCAGGCAGAAAGATATTAAGGAATCCCATAATGATAAAGAAGTTGGGAGAGAACTGTGGGGTCTTCATCTGAAGAGTTCGAATGTTAGAACACTGGAAGATGAGATAAAGGCTCAAGTTTTTTTATTTTTAAGATTTTATTCACTTAAATAAATAAATAAAGAGAGCTCTTCCATCACTGGCCCACTCCCCAAGTGGCGGCTCACTCCCCAAATGGCAACAACTACTGTAGCTGGGCCAGTCTGAAGCCAGGAGCTTCTTCTGGGTCTCCCATGCGAATGCAGAGGCCCAAGCACTTGGGCCATCTTCTACTGCTTTCCCAGGCCATAACAGAGAGCTGGGTCAGAAGAGAAGCAGCCTGAACACGAACTGGTATCCATAAGGCTGAACTTTTAAGGTAGGAAGTTAGGGACAGAGATGGAGATGTCTTTTTAGCTTTTGCCAGGGAATCCTTCAAAGAAGTTAGTTTTGAGTTACTGAGGCATTAGGTATCTTGGTGTACTAGTGTAAGCATGTGGGGATATAAGCCTTGGTTGAAGTTGTGAATCCCCCAAAGTGACCAGTGCAATTACAAATTATATAAATTGTCCTTGATATAATAATACTATATTATTATAATTATTATAGTAATAGACATATACATGAATCTGGGCTATAATGAATAATAAGACTCAGGAATCCAAACGGGACTTGACTCTTTGAACTGGCAGATCTCACAACAAACGGCAAAAAGATTTCTTCACTGTTTGACAGACAAATGTACACATAAAGTACCTAGACAGTTGCAATAGACCTGGTAGTCTGGTACTATCAGTTCTTGAATTGCCCCAAATGGTATGTTTTCTATAGAATTTCTTAGATAAGACTTAGGTGGACTAAGAACAGAATATTAAAAGAATACATCCACTCTTTTTATGTCGCTCAAGGAAGAGACCAGATTTCTTCTCCATGTCTGTCCACAAGAAATCAGATGGATCTGAACCATAATAAACAGAAACTTGTGAGACATAAAAGATAAGTGAGAAGAGATGAAATCAGCTGAATCACCGTTAGAAGATGCCAATCATGTGATGAAACCAGGATTCAGTAGATTCTCAAGTGGGAGAGGTCTGTCGGCTTCCTTGAATGGCCCAATCATATGATGTCTGTGAAACCTCCTATTAGCAAAGATTACATACTAAATGGAAAGGCCTAGAACCTGATCCAACAGAGTATAAGCAGGCTGTCAGGAATGGATAAATGGGGTGGGTCTTCTTAGCCAAAAGATCATGAACTATCTTTGTTTCATTTTAGAAAAGCTGAATCTTTGGATGTTTTTGATTGGTGATATTCGGGTTTGTTATAGACACAGAACTGGCTGGAGATTGTTTATAGCATGTGTGTGGTATGAAATTAAACAGCTAACTGTCCATATTTTGGATGTGATATATCTGAGTTAAGATTACATTACCGGCCGGCGCCGTGGCTCAATAGGCTAATCTTCCGCCTTGCGGCGCCGGCACACCGGGTTCTAGTCCTGGTCGGGGCGCCAGATTCTGTCCCGGTTGCCCCTCTTCCAGGCCAGCTCTCTGCTGTGGCCCAGGAGTGCAGTGGAGGATGACCCAAGTCCTTGAGCCCTGCACCCGCATGGGAGACCAGGTGAAGCACCTGGCTCCTGGCTTCGGATCAGCGCGGTGTGCTGGCCACAGCGCACCAGCCGCAGCGGTCATTGGAGGGTGAACCAACGGTAAAGGAAGACCTTTCTCTCTGTCTCTCTCTCACTGTCCACCCTGCTTGTAAAAAAAAAAAAAATTAAAGATTTCATTACCTAGTCAGATCTGTATTGCTATCAGATAGCTAGGTGGTCAGGTCAGAGTTTATCAGAGGGTAGATATGAGAATGTGAATGTTAGGAGAAATTTGGGTGTAGTTCTGTAACTATAAACATTGAAAAGTGGTCAGGTAGGGAAAAGTATCAGTTTATGGTATTCTAATTTTCTATCAATGTCTGAACATGAAACAACATGTATTTTGTTTGTGAATATGTAATTTGTATAGGGTTTGGCAGTCTTAGCTTGTCTGTGCTACACTCAGTGTCAGCTGGGATGACTCAAAATGTGGGGTCCATATTATCTGAAGGTTTACTTACTGATATTTCTAGCAGTTGAGCTGATGTCACCTAGAACCTTAGCTGGGATTCTCAGCTGAAATACTTCCCTATGTGACTTGAAACAACTTCAGGAGGAGTACTGAGAGAGAGAGACAAGCCAGGTGGAAGTCATTTTTGTTTATGTTCTAGTCTTAGAAATCATAGTGCTACTGTTGTGATCTATTTGTCATGGCAGTTATAAAGACTGGCATGATTTCAAGGAGAGTGGAAATAGACTTCTTTTTTTTATTTGTTTTATTTATTTGAAAGACAGAGTTACAGAGAGAGGTAGAGACAGAGAGAGAGAGGTCTTCCATCTGCTGGTTCACTCCCTAAATGGCCTCAATGGCTGGAGCTGAGCCAATCCAAAGCCAGGAGCCAGGAGCTTCATGTAGGGCCCCCACGCGGGTGCAGGGGCCCAAGGACTTGGGCCATCTTGCACTGCTATCCCAGGCCATAGCAGAGAGCTGGATTGGAAGAGGAGCAGCTGGGACTAGTACCGGCATCCATGTGGGATGCTGGCACTTCAGGCCAGGGCTTTAACCCATTGCACCACAGCGCTGGCCCCATAGACTTTCCATTTTGATAGGTGAGTAGCAGCAGGACTTGGAAAAAACATGGATAAACAAACGTTACTGTGGCCATTTTCAGAAAATAAAACCTGAAATTTTTTTCCTAATTTTTAAAAGGAAAACCATTTTATTTTATTTTTTTTTAATTTATTTTATTTTAAAGGCAGAGTTACAGAGAGACAGAGGTAGAGATAGAGAAACAGAACTTCTGTCCACTGGTTCATAGCCGTGACAGCTGCACTGATCGGAAACCAGGAGCCTGGGGTTTCTTGGGAGTCTCCCATGCAGGTGCAGGGGTCCAAAGACTTGGGCCATCCTCTGCTGCTTTCCCAGGTCATAGCAGAGAGCTAGATTGGAAGTAGAGCAGCCTGGACTCGAACAGGCACTGACACTGCAGGTGGCGGCTTTACCCGCTATGCCACAGTGCTGGCCTCCAAAGGAAACCATTTTAAATAATTGAAAATAATAAAGGTGGTGATGATGGTATTGTTCATCTTCAAAATTTTCTTGGATGTGCTAATTAAAATATATGGTTTTACACTTAAAAAATGGAAACATTGAATATATCCACTTTCTAACCATATCAAAATTAGATGCCTTAAAATAACTTCCTTTAATTTCCTTTCCATGAAAGAATACCTTTCTAAAAAAAAAAGGTATCATTTTCTGGGATTTTACAAGTATGGAAAAAGATTTAGAAACAGTAAGGCTTTTTTTTTTTTTTACAGCTTGTATTATAGTGCCTGTCA